>NC_081829.1:12619656-12934300 GCF_030867095.1 Alligator mississippiensis
GCAGAAATGGGAACACCTAAATCTATGTGAACTCAGCAAAATACCAACCAGCCACAGCCTGATAAACATATATCATGTTGCTTTTATGAATTCAGCTTTCAGACCATTGTTAAGAACAAGACTATTCAACAATGGATTTCCAAATTGTTCTTCATTGCAATATTTCTGGCTAGAAAGAGAAAGGGGGAAATATCAGTGCTCTTTGATGCTATTTCCTAGCAATTTGTTTGTGATGCACAACTCAAAGTGAGGTTGCAGGAACTGAACCAAATGTGATTAATTGCAGAAAGTATCCACGTATGTAGAATGCATTCTACGCAATGCACCTCTTGCTTCTAACTTATGAATGATGTTACATTGGTACTCAAGGGTATATTGGCAGTATATTGGATGTAATATAACTCAAAAGAAATCTTGGCAAAGAATGAGAAATGGAAAGCTCAAAGGGTTGATATAATGGGGTTTGGATTTCAGGCATGTAATGAATCAGAATATATTGTATATCATACTACTTTGTCAGGGGTTCAAATGCAGTTGGAAATGGCTGAAAGTTTCTGCTATCAGACTGCTGCTTGGTGAGGTACATGAAATGAGTTAGGGGTAAAGATCCAGTCTAACTCCTTTTGCTCAGGCACCCAAATCACAAAAGACAGCACCACAGTGGAGTAGAAAACCTCTGTTCTGCATTGGCCATGAAGACTGAGTCTCTAGCAGCTGTCCTACTAGGTTAGGAAAAAGGGAGGCACAGGGATGATGCACTGAAAAAGTTTGCATTACTGGTGTCCAACTCCACGCCCATTTTGTGGGCATCCAGGAGAGCCATTTTATCTCTGTTCTTGGGCATTAAGCAAACAACTTTTGAAAACTGAAAAACTTTCGCCATTCACAAAAATAAAAGGTCTGATCCTAATCCCACTGATGTGCATGGAAAACATCACCCTGTTTCAAATAGGCTTTGAAGCAGCTCTTTGATAAGTGGATCCCATCAGAAGATGCCTAAGGAGTAGATGAAACACCATCAGAGGCCATTCTGGAGATGGAAGATCATCAGAAGGACACTAACCTCAAAACCACATGATCCCCTTTATGATTTTTATTGCACAGGAGCTAGGATTGACAGTCTATATCAGTTTGACCCCAATCCCATCCTACATCTATGGTCGAATTTTAATATGTGAAGGGGCATACAATAGTCTAATATAATAAAAGCCGTAGCACTTCCGGCTGTGTGTCTGTCTATCTGTAACGCTCCGGGACAACTGTGCATGCGCCATTGGAGCCTTACTGACAGATAGACACACCGACAGTGGGGGGCCAGGGTTTGCTGCGTGGGGGGGAGGGCAGTCGAGGGGAGTGGGGCGTGGCTTGCGGCCCTGCTGGGAGGGGGGTGCTGTGCAGGGAGTGAGTGTGGGGTGCATGGGCAGAGTCCACCAGTTGCAACATAAGGCCGCAGGATGAGGCACAACTCCTGCTCCTAGCGAGGCACCTTGCAGCTGTGTGCCACACCCCCCATGCAGGGATCACCCACCAGCTATGGCTGTGGGGTGCACAGGGCACGTAGGGGGGCATAACATGAGACGTGTGGAAGAGATGTGGCTTCTGGCTGTGCAGGGGGCACGGACAGCGCCCACCACCTACAGCACACAACCACATGGCATTCCTCACACCCCTGTGCCATGGATGCTTCCTGTGCCATGCCTCGCAGTCGCACATCCACCACCGCCTCCCACTAGCCATGTGCCACACACCCCATGCCACACCCTGGAGCCACTCCTTGCACCACACGGGTGCAACCTGTGGCCATGCCCCTCCCTGTGCCATGCCCTGTGGCCACGTGCCACACCCTGGGGCCACTGCCTAAGCTACACTGCCACAGTCAGTGGAAGTCCCCGCACCCCAGTGCCATAGCCACTCCCTGCACCATGCCCCTTGGTCGCGCGCCATAGCCACCGCATGTGCCCTGTGCCACACTGCAGGACCACTCCCCATACAACATGGCCACAGCCAGCAGGTGCTCCCCCTGCTGTAGTTTTCCTCATGCCACAACACACACCACATCCCCCCCACACACCCTGTGCCACACCCCAGAGCCACTCCCCATACCATGCAGCCAGCAGACACCTCCCATGCTGTGGCCACTCCCTGTGCCATGCCCTGCAGATGCATGCCACCCCCCCCCACTACATGGAGTGGTGAAGAAGGGGGGTGGAGTGGGGCTGGACTTAGAGCAGCAGGGGGAGTGGGGTAAAACCCAAAATGATGGCAGGTGGAAGAACAGGGCATGAGCCAGAGTGTCGGGGGGGGTGGGGGTGGGGAGCAGGACAGGACCTGGAGAAGCAGGGGGGGGTGGGGGGAGCAAGGCAGAACCCAGAGTGGAAGTGAGTGGGGTGAGTGGGGCTGGATCTGGAATGACAGGGGGAGGTGGGGAAGCGGGGCTCGATCCAGAGTCATGGCATGAGGGAGGCAGAGTGGGGCTGGATTTGGAGTGGCAGGGGGGAAGGTGCAGGGCCGGACACAGGTCTCTGTCCCCACTCCACCTCCCTCTACCCACCCCCCCCAGTCATTCATGATGGGCATTTTGCTAGTAATGGAATAAAGCACTTTATACCAATATAACTGTACCTCAAGGAGGAAGTCTTCTGAAGGACAGGAAAGGCATTCAAAGAAGTCACTAAACTTAACAATACATAGAACTGTACAGGATTAGGCAGGAAACAAGATGCCTTAAAAACAAGCCTCCCAAAAATTTTGCATATCAGATGGAAAGAATCCATGAACAATAAGAAAGATCCAAAATATCACCCACCAGAAGTTCTTCACCAGAATAAAAAGGAAGTAGATATTTGGGGAATGTACTCTGAAAAGCAGCACAGAGACTCTCACTGGAAGAAATCAAATGGAAACTAACAAGTTTGAAAAAAATGAGTATTTGAAACAACCTTAGAGAAGAAGCCCTAACAGAGAAAGCAGAGCAGTCAACTTGAGCAACAACTTCAACAACGCAGAACAGAGGAAAGAAATGATCGAGAGGGGTGGAAAAAACTAATTCCCATCTGGTCTGAGAACGTGGCATAAAGGAGAAATGAATGAATTACTTCACAGAGGGAAAGCAGTGGTTGGTGAGGTGTTCAGACCACCACAGGGATTCACAGGGGTGGATCAAGAAATGAAGCTACCATCAAAAAATAAAATGACCATAAATAAGACAGTGCTACATGCAGATTTGGGAGCGAGGGGGGGGCGGTGGAGGAAGGGGGCTGCTGTGGACTGTGCAGGGCAAGCAGCGGCACCGGGGCTTGGAGGGGGCCATAGTTCCCCTAGCTCCACCACTCGCCCCACACAGTCTGTGCCCGCTTTCCACACCCCACAGTGTGCCCCCCGCACCTCCACTGGGATGAAGGTCACAGTCTGGAACACCAAGACAGGGGCTGCTGCCCCCATCATGGTTGCTCCCCCTCGCTGCTCCAGAGGCAGGGGTGGGGCATGGCCAGAGCCCAGCCAGCATGGCCTCTTCGGTGGGGTGCGGAGTGGATGGGGGCTATTTCCCCCTCCCTCCAGTGTCTGGCAGAGGGGGCAGGAGAGGGCTCATCCCACAGCTCACCCCATGCAGGGAGCAAGCAGTGGCAGTTGTAGTGGGCAGACCCCGCTACCGTCCCCCAAGGGCAGAGTGGGGGAATAACCCACCTCCCTACCTCCCCGCCTAGGGGCTGTGCCGGCTGGGCTCTAGCCATGACCTGCCCCTGCCACTGGACTGGTGAGGGGGGAGCAACCATGATGGGGGCAGCAGCCCCTGTCATTGTGTCCTAGAGTGTGAGCCCCTTCCTGGTGGGGGAGCCATGGTGTGGGGGTGGGGAAAGCTGCCACGGACTGTGCGGGACAAGCTGCGGTGTCAGCACTAGGGGCATTTGAGGGGCTATAGCCCCCTCCAATCCCTGCTGCCACTGCTCACCCTATGCAGCCCACGGAAGCTCTGACACCCTGCTCACAGCCTCCCTGGCAGGAAGAGGCTCACACTCCCCAAACACCAAGGGGGGGCTGCTGCCCCCACCATGGTCCCCGCTGCTCCAGCAGCAGGACAGGGGCACAGCCAGAGCCTGGCCGACATGGCTCTTTAGGCAGGGGGGCAGGGAGGGAGGTTATTCCCCCCTCCCTCCAGCACCTGGAAGAGGGGACAGGAAGGGGTTTATCCCACCACTCATCCCGTGCAGGGAGGGAGCACGAGTGGCAGTCACAGTCAGGCCTGGCAGACCCCCGTTGTGGTCCCCCAAGAGCAGGCAGGGAGGAAGGAATAACCCCCCTCCCTGCCCCCTCTGTCCCAGGAGGCCATGCCAGCCAGTATCTTGTCATGCCGCTGCCACTGCAGCACCAAGGGGAGAGTGCCCAGCAGACCCCGGCTCAGGTCTGTGGGACAAGGAGGAGGGAATTAAACCACCTCCCTGGCCAGTGCACTCCAGGCTACTGCAGGGGCTGCCCACACCCCACCTCCCCCCCGCCCCCCGCCCAGCACAGGTTCCCTGCAGCTGAGGGTGTGCCCTAGCTGGCTTCTGGCCTGAGCGGCCGCAGGCATGTGCCTACATTTCCTCACTCCAGAGGGAATGTCTGCGCAGTTGCAAAATGGTTCAATCTAGGCAGGTTAGATTAACCAGCAAAAATTGAATCAATTCAGGCTCCAGTTTTTTGAATGTCTGTCCCTAGCCTCTGAGTCAGTACCATGAAAGCACAAGGTACTGAAGGCCAGAGACTAGTTTAAGGAATAGATACACGCATTTTACTGACTAAAAAGAGAAAAGGGAGACTTACCACAAAGAAACTGCAGGTACTCCACAGAAATGGCTTCATGAGTCCACTCCTATCCTGTGGTAAGTAGAAGTTAAACTATAGCAGTTTGTCCTTTAATATATAAGCTATTCTAATTTAGCTATCACTTACTATAGGATAGGAGCAGCCACATAAAGCAGTTACAGTTACTGATGCGCAGTAAGCCGATGAACCACCATCTTTTAACTTGGCAAACTGCTCATCTGAAGAATTGTGGAATTTCACCCCATGAAAGGTAAACTTATGAGGCTTGATCCTTGCCGAGAGTACACTGAGAGTGGAAGGACAGGAAGGACCTGCAGCTGTGACACAAGCTATAAGACCTGTGGAAACAAGGCCACGTTCCTGGACACAGCCCTGGGGTCTCACTCTGGCCTTTGTTTTCATTTTCTGAGTGAATTATGAAATATTTCTACCCATTGCTGCTGAGCCAAAGTCCTTTAGTAAATTTATTACCGCACGCATGCCTTCAGCCAGTCAAATCATGCCACCCTGACAGGGCTTAAACAGAAATGAACTCATTTAGCAGGCATAGAACAGTGGCAATTCATTAGGCAACGCAGCACACTGCTCATGTCAGAATGGTTTTCCTGTGATTTAACTTTATTTTCAAGGTTTGCTGAGCTATTAGGTGATAATGAAGATTTTTTCAAGTGGTAATGAAAGTGATTTATTTGGCTTTGGGGTTGTTAGGGCTTTCTTTTCTGGTTTTGTCTTTTAAGCTCTTGAATGCAGATTTGTTGACTCAGCTCATCTGCAAGCTTCAGTATGATCCAATAAAGTCATCTAACATATGTGTAGGATGTATACACTCCAAGGTTTTTAAATGTGAGAATAAATCCAGGGTGCTTCAAATATTTGGTGCCCAGTTCCTATGTTTTGGTACCTATGCTCCAAAAATCAAGCACCTTTCAAATATTAAAGTACTCCAAAGCTGAGACCCCCACATTCAGGGTGATCTTCACTATACAAGGAAAAGGGCTGCTTGTACACCCTGAAATGCTCTGTAATCTGTGTGTGTGTTTTGGGATCATTTTAAAAATCCTGGTTGAGACCCTTGGGAACACTGTTTCATAGCCTGGAAAGATCAAAGCAATCTCCATCCTTCCAAGGTACACAAATCCCCATTAAAAAAGCACCATTTGCCAACAGAATTATCCTCTATTCTAAATAAAGGGTGAAATTACAGTAGCTCTGAGACCAACAGATGGTTACTGTATATAGCTAACAAACTTGTTAACAATGACTGTTGCAGCTAAGGTGACCTTCCTATTAATTATTGATGGCCATTTGAACAATAACTTTAAAGCAGAGATGCTGTGTGGCTATTAATAGTTTGATTAGCTAAGAATAGCTGTGCCAGCCAAAATTTCCCTCTATTCCAGTTCTTTACTGATGCATCCTGGTGAGGGAGGTGTATAGATACAGATATAGAGTGTGAAGACAGGTCCCTGTAGTGATGACTTACGTGTTGGGCGTACTGCCCAGCACCCGAGAGTGGGCTCCCTCAATCGTCTGTCATAACTTGATGTCAAAATGTATTGAGGAGGGTTTCAGTAGTGTTATCTCGTGCCTGACGCCAGTAGTACTCATGTTGCCAGTGCTGATGGTCCTGGGGTTCCCCCTCCCCTACACCCCAGTCTACATGCCAGACATGCAAGTCGGGACCCCATGGTCTTCAGCCACTGATTCAGGTCTCTGGAGCTTCCTCATTGAGGCTCCCTGCCAACTTCTGGCTGGGAAGATACGGGTTAGGGACTCTCCTGTGCCCATCTCTGCAGTGGCTGCCTCTGCCCCAGTCCTCTGAGCAGCAACCCTGTTTAACAATAAAAAACATTTAAAAAAAGACGAATAACAGGAAGGCAAACCACCTTCCCTTGGCCTCCTCTCTGGACTACTTCCAGTTAGGGAGCTTTTACAGCCTTGCTGTCCCTGCCTCCACATCCAGTCCGAGGGGACAGTGCACTGGGGATGTGACCCACAGCCTGGGTGCTTCCAAGCTACCCTAGCTAGCTCTCTGCTCACTTCCCCCACCTGCCTGGCCTCTGCCACGGTTTTCAAACTTCCCGTGGCAGCGCCTGAGGCTGACATCATCAGCTGGGCACCGCTGATCCTAATTGACAGCTAGTTCAAAAGCTGAGCCCCCCCCATGCAGCATGGGGCAGTGGGGGGCAGCAAGGCTTGCACCCCCCCCCCCCATGTGACAGCACCCAGTGAGCACCAGGGCTTCTTTTTAAAGTACTGAGCTGGGATGGGCATGGGCAGCCATGGGGGGGGGGGGAGCGGGTGGGTTTGGGGGGGCTGGCAGGGATCCCCTCATAGTCCCCTTCCCCCAGTCTCCCCTCCCCTGCCCCTAGTACTTACCAGCACAGAGTCCAGCTGCAGCTCCCTGCTGCAACCACCGGGGACTGCCCAAATCATCAAAGCTCTCCAAATCTTTTCCAAAGATTCAGAAAGTTTTGAATTGATTTGGACCTTTAAATTGGTCCCCTGATTCATTTCAGATTCAGAGATTTGAACACTGAATCTGACCAAATCTCCTCCAAATCGAATCACCACCCGAAGCTTTGCACAGCCCTAGTGTATATGGCTATTATGTTTGCTGTACATGATTAGCTCTGTTTTTAAGAAATAAGTGTAGTTTTATAAGCATGATGCCTAACATATATTACCATATAGTATGTGTCTGTAAACAAATCTCTAGTTAATGGTAGCCAGTGGCACAATGCTATCATTTCTTCTGCAGTCCAAACAAGAGCCCTCTGGTATGTCTATAAAACTGACCCCACTATGAAAACAATGACCAAGACAACTGATATGCAAAATCAGAGAACGTGAGCATTTATCTATGAATCCCAAGCTATCACATACCAAAATTCAGTGCTCAGTTTTCTCTTTGAAGCTGCTAACACCTGATAGGTATAAAAGATCTCACAATCTTCCTGCGGCATTGTACAACATGCTGACTCTTTGCAGCAGCTCCTGTGAGTCACACAGCAAAAGTTCAACCACTCAACTTCTTCTTGTGACAGCTTTTCTCCTTGTTGTGCTGACCCTGCTTAGTCTTTCGGACTTAATGAATTCCTGCCCCTTTATTAACAGCAGATATTTCAGTGAGATAAGGGCAAGCTACAGAACTGGAGATGAGTTGCACAGAAAGCCAAAAACAAATGCTGTCATTAAGGACAGCCTTAGCTTAATGGTAATAACAAGAAATGCTTATGTAACTACTTGAACACTATGGATTGAAAACTAGCTTTTTGATTAAGGTAAAGTCCCAGCAGATATTGGTTCAAATCCCTACTCTGTCACTGCCAGTCTGTGTGCCTTAGGACAGCCTGGTGAGGGCCTAATTCTGTAAAGGGCTGAGTGCTCTGTTGTCAATCCAGCAAATGTCAGGGTATGTCTATCCAGCTCTTTTTCAAGTACTACAGGGAAGTGGTTCTATTTGGTGCATGCAAAACCTGAAAACAGCTTGAATACCTTGTGCTGCTGTCTTGAGATCTATGGGCGCTTGTACACCTAACAATCTTGCTATGTACACATGATGAGAATTTCCCCATTGTTAATGGCATCATGCTTTACACATAAGCAAGTTTTGGGGGTTTTAAATGAGTTTGCTTCATCACAAAGTAAACCACATCCCAATATAGTTTAGTTTGCAACATTGCAACTTGGAACGTTGCAGCCATTAATGTCAGCTCACCCGGTAGCTGTGGGAGAGGTGGGCAGGCTCCGCCGAAAAAAGGAATCAGGCCCCTCACCACTTCTGCCTTCAGCAGGCATCTGCAGCTAGCAGGAAGCCTGGGGCCACCCAGGAACAGGCTGGCTTGTCCCTGGGGCAGTGCGGGGAGACAGCAGGAAGGTGGCTGGGTGTGCTGGTGGCCAGAGAAGACAGGGAGGATGGTACACAGGGCGCTGAAAGCCTGGGTGGGCTTGGTGAAGAGGCACCTCTGGGCTGGGCCAGCACCCGGCCCACTAGCAGCCTGCCTGTCCAGCCACAAAGTGGGGTCACCACCACAGAGGGAAGGACCGGAGCTCCCTGCAGCTCAGGGGCCACTTGGCCCATTAGCATCACACCCCCGGGCCATGGGAGAGTCAGGCCGGCTCTTTTGGAAAAAAGAAAAAGGATCAGGGCCCTTGCCACTTCTGGCTTCAGCAGGCACCTGCAACCACCAGGACAATGACATGTATACAGCAATGGAAAAATAAAACCCATTGTTTCAATTAAAAACTCAGTGTTTCAGTTTAGGGGGCATAGAATGCAACCCTGAAAGACTAAACCCTAAGTGCCCTATGTCTCTGCCATGCTTGAGACTGGAAGTGGTGGTTGTCCTGGAGGTGGCTTTGCTGCCTCATTTCTGGGTTTGGCACACGTGGAGGAGATGTAGGAGTAGGCAAGCAGGCATGCTCCTCAGGGGTGCTCTCCAAAGCACTGCTGTGGACAAGCCCTGTGCGACTCCATACAAGTTCTTGACATGCTACACTGGATAGGTCCCGGAGTTGTTAGCACCTTGCAGCATTCAGCCCTTGCTCTTTCTTTCTGTCTTGGTCCCCTGTGCATAAAAAAGGAACAACAATAGTAATAATGCTTCCACTTTCTTTTATCTGTTTAGACCAGGGGTGGGCAAAATATGGCCCGTGCACAGGATCTGGCCCTCCACCTGGCTGGATCCAGCCCACAGCTGCCCCCCACAGGACTTCACATAGGGCCGAGCTTTGCCCACTCCTGCCTAAGGACAGACCGCACCGCGCTGCCTCCCACATTAGCACCTGTGCCTGCCAGCCCCAGCCTCGGCCAGCGTGCACAGCTTCCCAGTGAGGCTGCTTCCAGAGCAGTGGCAGTCACCCGGGTGATGCTCAGCTCCCCCCACCTCCAGCAGCATCTTCACCATATTGTATAAGCACTGTATTAACATGAACATCTTAGCCCTTCTCAAATTTCTATCCCACCCCAGGCAGCAGAGCATAGATGTCCAAAGGCTGCCTGCTCCCACTGTTTAGTGGCAAGATGTTGCAACTGCTCTCTTGCAACAGTTCGCCCAGGAAAACACTAGAAGCAAAGTCCACTTGGGACCACACTGTTGCTGCCAAATTTACCCTGAAACGCTTATACCCTATAGTGATGGGTAGCAATGCAAAAACCTAAGACAGTAGAACTGGAGGTGTTTTATCTATTACCCCCTTATTTACTCTGTATCTCTGTTCAGTTCAAAGAGACTTGATTACCATGACAAGCTGAACACCCATCAGCAGAACCAGACAGCCCCTTCAGGTATCTGTCAGGTGGACACACACCCTCCATGGTGAGCATCTGGGGCCTAGTTCCCTAAATCTATTCGTCATTTCTGCCCTCCTTAATCTGGTGGCAGCTTGCCAAGCAGCCTAATGCCATCTGCACTATCTCTGTCTTGGAGCTGGGCACAGTTTTTCCTTGCGGCTTTTTTATGAGAAATCTTTGACAGTTGCTGGTGCCTTTGTGAACACGATTCACTGCCTCTATTAATTAAATAATAATACTGCTGGCAGGTGGCATCAGCCTGATAGTAAGCACTCTTAGCATCATGGTCCTAAGACAATCCATACCAGCAGAATCTCTGCTTAAACTGGAAGTTTTTTGGGAGAGGGAGGTGTCTTTTTTAGGAGTTGTGTATACAACACGTAACAGCTGGGTCCAGATATGTGAGCGGGGCTCTAGTCCACTATCTCAATGTAAATTCCTCTTATAAGTATAAAAAATATAAAGGAAATTGTCAGTGCTTTACTTAACAGAAAAGGAGAACATGTAGCAGATAATACAGAGAAGCCTGCTGAATTCAAGCTTTTTGTTTTTCAGCCTTCACAAGAAAGGCGATTGTGACCAGATATTTTTTAGCTTTCACAAAAAAAAGGCAGTTGTGACTAGATAATTAAAGCAAAGGGATAGGACAAAGACCAGAAAAGGAAAGAATAAGCTCAGGAAAATTTAGAAACATTAGTTGCATTCAGGGTGGTAGAACCTGAGCTTAAAAAGAAACAGCTGAAGCAATGTTGGAACCACTAGAGATTTTCTTCACAAATGCATGAAGTCCAAGTGGACTGGAGAAGGGAAAATATACTACTGTGACAGGCCCAGGTGATCCACCTGACATCTGATGCCCCCAAGAGGTCAGACCTGCCTGCCCATGCTCCCTCACCTCTCCTCCCCTCCTATCTCCCACCTGCCACAACTTAATCTCAGGGTCTTTTAACTGGGGAGGCTGCCTCCCAAGGCTGTGGTAACCTCTTCCCGGGTGCATCTCCTTGAGGCTTCTCTGCCCCAAACTCTACGGGGTGGGTTTCTCTTTTAAGACATCCCCAGTTGTGCCTTAGGGACAATAATCATGACCTCCAGCTTCCCCCATAGTCTTGCAGATGCCAGTCAGTGTTTAGATGGGGGGTGGGTTTGTCCCTGACTCTGCACTCAGCTTCTCAAGCCTCAAACCTTTGTTGGGGCTTCCATCTCCCTGGCATCAGACCCTTTCCTCTAGCTGGGCCCTGTAGACCAATATCCACTGTCCTAGACCTCAGCTTCTGGGCCCCAGCCCCTGTCTCACACGGTAGTCCTTAGGGTCCCCACCTCTAGCATGACTGCTTACATGCTGCTCTGCAGCTGGGGTCCCTGGCCCTAACTAGGGAGCTCTCTACTGGATGTCTCTCAGGCACCCCTGCAGCCTCCAAATCACCCTTGTAGCCACAATCCAGTCCTCTGGTTTTAAACCTAAGCCTAACAGAAAAATAAGCAAACTGCTTCCACTAAAGTTCTTCCCATTCTGGGTCAGTACCGCACGGCAAGCTACACTTCCCCCGTAGCTGTCTTGGCTTCACTCTCATGGATAACTTGAGTATCCATGGGCTTGTTTCCTGCAGCCAGCTTCCATAAGGAGCTCCTCTTGCTGCAGCATGCAGGGCCAGAGTGTCTGCTCAGCATCCAGCCTCTTCCTTTGGGTGTGAGCCTCTGCCAACTCTGTCCTGCTCTGTGCCAGCTCCTTGTGCAAGGTCTTAGCATCTCTCCATTCCTGCTCCTTCTAGAGCAGACTGCTCAGTTTGATGGTATTGGTACAGATATGCCACTGGCATCAACCCCTCTATGAGTGCTTGGACAGTAGCAAGTTCCTTATGCAACATAGAAAACATTAGCTCGCTCAGGTCCTGGGTTTATATGCCTCGAAGCCCTGCCCCCAGCAGCTCCCCAGCTGCACACAGGAGTTTCCCCTTTTACTTAAGGGCCAGCCTGTGCTCCTCCTAAATATGTGCATAGCAACAAACAAGGAGGAATTTCAGGCTTTTTGGAGGAGGATCAGGGTGCAAAATAATGTTGATATATTAGAGAAATTGTCTGAAATCGATACAGTGGAATGTAATAAATACAAGTGCCAAGGATTACCCTTAGGAAGGAAAAATCAAATGATCACAAGCTGACTAGACAGCGGTATTGCAGAAAGGAATCTGGGAGTCTGTATAGACTGCAAACTGAATATGAATCAACAATGTAATGGCACTGCAAAAAAATGAAATCCCATCCTTGATTGTAATCATAGGAGTGTTGTGTGCAAGACATAGGAAATAATTATCCTGCTCTAAGTTAGTGAGGCCTCAACTGAAATTCCTTGCCCGATTTTGCACACACCCATTTAGGAGAAAGGTAGACAAATTGAAGAGAGCCTAGAGGAGAAGCAACTAGAATGATAAGAGGGTTCAAAAACATGACCTATAGCTTGAAGTAACTGAGATTGGTTAGTCTAGAAAGAAAAAGATTTATCCTGCCTCAAAGCAGGACCTCTCTTCCAGCCCTGCATTTCTGTGTGTTTCTATAAAGTGGCAATGATAATGACAACAGCAGCAAAAACTATATGAGAGAGAGAGAAGATAGACTGACTGCATTCTAGACCAAGTTCCCAGTAAGAAATATACTCCTCCTGAGAGCAACTCATCAGACAAACAACAACAGGGGATGCGTGAGCCACAACGGGGGGAAACAGAACTAAGTGAAGCACTTTTAAGAGAGAATCCAGGAAAAGAAAGTAGCACATTATAAAGGGGTTGTCAAAGCTGGAGTGAAAGAGTTCAGTTGTGGCCTCAGAGGAACAGGCTACTCACAAGAAAAATGTTAAAGCAAGGATAGACAGGGGAAAAAAGATGCAAGTCCAGCATACAGAATGTGTGGTGAGACCCGAGACTGACAGCTCCATGTTCAGTGGAGGTACCTAGTTGGCCAGAGATGAGGATCAAGTGGCAGAAGCGCACACTTGGCGCTCTGCAAGAAGTTTGGGCTACATATGGAAGAGAAGTCTGACCTGCATAGGTTAGCCAAAGTCAAAAAGAATGAGTGTAAGACTAGCATGGGATTTTTCATCTGTTACAATTCATGAAGTAGATGCTAGAATGGGCCAACAGGTAACGTCAGTGGCATGAGCAGCCTCTGTGTGACAGCTGGCAGATTAGGGAGGGGACAGGTATCGCAGTGACAGATAGGGCAGGAATCAGAAAGCAGAGCAGTAGATTGGGCGGGGAGCAGAGAACAGAACAGCAGATCGGGAAGGGGGCACAAAGCAGGGAGAGGAAAGCAGAGCACCAGATCAGTTGGAGGAAGGGGATCAGAGTGATGCTCAGGGAGAGTGCAAAGTTAATTTGTGGTCTACCTGGCAAAAAGGTTTGCTTCTATTGCCCTTGGGGCTCCTCAGAAAGCAACACTGATGGAAAGTTTAGGATGTTTAAGCCCACAGGTGACTTGGTATACACTAGACTGGTATTGGAAACTGGGTGCCTCAACAACCTAGATGACAGAGAAATTTAATAATCCCAACCTAACCACTTCCTGGGGTCTGCTTTTGTATCCCTTACTAGCCATTAACCTTAACATCCCCCATAAGCTTCTGCCTGAGTTTGGCTCTTCTATGCTACAGTCAGAAGAACATGTCTTATAATGTGGTCTTTCTTTCTCACCCACCTGACTTTGTCACAGCAAACCTGTTCTCATCCTGGAAGTCTCATCCTCTCCCACACTGCCCTGACTGGTTTGTGTCTATACATTTTGGGAACAGTCTGCATAAAGATGCCACAGAAAATTGGAGGGTCACTTTTCAAATGACTTTTTTTCTACCTGAGCAACCCGGTGAGAACTGGGCAGTAGTCAGATGGACTAGCCTAGTTACATAATCATGGCGATGTGGCCTTGTCTTTACTAAAGAAGAACCATGGACAGAGCTATTTTACCAACAAAAACATACCAGAAATTTGATAATAAAGCCCAGCATATCAGCACAGTTAGGAGGCTTGACCACACCATAGTGATTTGGCAGGGATGGAGCTTAAATTTGAAACCGCTCCTTGTAAAATCATGAACTCCTATCGCTTAAAATCTACAAGTTAAAGCTGCAGCTAGCTCAACTGTTCTCTGTGTCCCAGCCACCACTAAAAGTAAATAGAGCACCACAGGTAGTAGGTTACAAGTGAAGCTCCCTTGCAACATAGTGTAGCTACACTGTTACATTCATAGATTCATAGATTCATAGATGTTAGGGTTGGAAGGGACCTCAGTAGATCATCGAGTCCGACCCCCTGCATAAGCAGGAAAGAGTGCTGGGTCTAGATGACCCCAGCTAGATGCTCATCTAACCTCCTCTTGAAGACCCCCAGGGTAGGGGAGAGCACCACCTCCCTTGGGAGCCCGTTCCAGACCTTGGCCACTCGAACTGTGAAGAAGTTCTTCCTAATGTCCAATCTAAATCTGCTCCCTGCTAGCTTGTGGCCATTATTTCTTGTAACCCCCAGGGGCGTCTTGGTGAATAAAACCTCACCAATTCCCTTCTGTGCCCCCGTGATGAACTTAAAGGCAGCCACAAGGTCGCCTCTCAACCTTCTCTTGCGGAGGATGAAAAGGTCCAGTTTCTCTAGTCTCTCCTCGTAGGGCTTGGTCTGCAGGCCCTTGACCATACGAGTTGCCCTTCTCTGGACCCTCTCCAGGTTATCCGCATCCTTCTTGAAGTGTGGCTCCCAGAATTGCACGCATTACTCCAACTGCGGTCTGACCAGCGCCCGATAGAGGGGAAGTATCACCTCCTTGGACCTATTCGTCATGCATCTGCTGATGGACGATAAAGTGCCATTGGCTTTTTTGATGGCTTCGTCACACTGCCGACTCATGTTCATCTTGGAGTCCACTAGGACTCCAAGATCCCTTTCCACTTCCGTGCCCCCCAGCAGGTCATTCCCTAGGCTGTACGTGTGCTGGACATTTTTCCTCCCTAGGTGCAGCACTTTGCATTTCTCCTTGTTGAACTGCATCCTGTTGTTTTCTGCCCACTTATCCAACCTATCCAGGTCTACCTGCAGCTGTTCCCTGCCGTCCGGCGTGTCCACATCTCCCCATAGCTTTGTGTCATCTGCAAACTTGGACAGAGTACATTTGACTCCCTCGTCCAAGTCACTGATGAAGACATTAAAGAGTATTGGTCCAAGGACCGAGCCCTGCGGGACCCCACTGCCCACACCCTTCCAGGTCGAGACCGACCCATCCACCACGACTCTCTGGGTGCGACCCTCTAGCCAATTCGCCACCCACCAGACTGTGTAGTCATCCACGTCACAGCCTCTTAACTTGTTCACCAGTATGGGGTGGGATACCATATCGAAGGCCTTCCTGAAGTCTAAGTATACAGCATCCACCCCTCCTCCTGTGTCCAGGCATTTCATAACCTGGTCATAGAAAGAGACTAGATTGGTCAGGCACAATCTGCCCGCCACAAACCTGTGCTGGTTTCCCCTCAGCATAATTTGCCCTGCTGGGCTCTCACAAATGTGAGCCTTGATAATTTTTTCAAAGACTTTACCAAGGATGGAGGTGAGAGGTTACAAGGGGCTGCACTTGCAATCTTCTCATGGACCCCATGCTAGTTTATGGGGACATGCTACATGTTCAGTTTATGGCACCATACAAACAAGCCACAAAAATGTTCCACATATTTTGTAGAATATCTTTGTGCCTGGTTTGCCACTTCTTGGCACTATAAATGGGCTGAACATGTAGTACTGTTACTATGTATGGTATGATTAATATGTTAATCATACCATAAATGTAACATGTGCCAGGGGCCTATGAGTCAGACGCTATCTCAAAGCTAGAAAGCTTGCTTTCTTAGCTTGAGTCTGAGCATTTTGTAGCTAAAGTCCACTAGCAATAGGTTCCAGGTTCATCTGTGATCCAACCAGGCATGTCACATTTGGGTCTTAGAGATGCATAAAACGTGTCAATACCAATAGGTCCCAACAATGCTGAACATTGTCCGTTTGCATTTTTATTTAAAAAGCATAACCCAAGATTCATTTTCATGGTCTCTTTGGACTGACACTTAGCAAAAAAATTGCCATTTGTATAAATACATACACAGTGTGTCTATGTGTATATTTATACTGTTCCAACAGGCTATAGAAACTATGAATAAACCATATTATTTCTATTACTGCAGCAATGGCACAAGCTGCTACAGCAAGGACAAAATAGGTTATTCCTCTGGGGTCTTCACAGAGTACAGGAGCTGTATTTAGTGCAGTGTCATATTAATACTAGGACAGGGAGGATTCTAGCTTGAGAAACAGACACAGGGACCTGTAGCATATTTATTTAATAGTGCATGGCCTCTCCTGCAGTCCTTGGGTACAGACAACTCTGCTGGAGATAACAAGTGTGGTGTGTATAAGTAGCATAGAAACATCCTCATAATGGTTAAAGTAAGGAAATTCATAGGCAAATACACATTGGAGTCCCAGTACTGGATAGTCCATCAAGTTCAGGTATCTGCCTCTATTGATAGCAACTTTCCTGATCATACAGAAGGAGGTGAATAAACCCAGAAAGTGGAAGTAGCCTACTGCATAAGATAAACACAAGCCCCTATACACCACATAAACACTCGTGGACATTGCAGGTTGTATATTAAGTAGTACACACAGGTTGGATGCAAGCTGCGTGCACTGAGGTGGATGTACACTTATATACCCTACGCCATGAAATTCAGCCACTTCCTCACTTCACGTGAGCAGGCATTTGAGCTAAGATGAACGCGTTGTGTGATAACATATCTGCATGCAGTGGGATGGGAATCTGGGACTAGCATTAGCTCTGAATCTCTTTCTTTTTGTCAGTAAGTGCCATCACCTTCCCATGCCTTCAGCATGGTTTTGTGCAGGATGGTACCATGAAACTCTAATAGTACACGAGAATTTCACAGTGCATCTGTCAAAGCATTCAAGCCATCCTTTTCAATCAAAATGGCAAATCCTGCCTAGGGAACTGCCTATGGGAGTTAATAGTGGAAGAGGAGATAACCCATGTTCTCACCAGCTGAGCTGCACAGCAGCATTTCAACAGCAAAGGATTAACAAGCCCCCCGCCCTCCACCTTGCTCTTGATCAGCAGAGAATTAGCAAGTATTTGTACAGATGATGCCGACTCAGATTTCTTTATCCTGGAGGGGCATTGGGGCATTTTACACAGTGCCACCTGCCAAAGATTAAATAGAAGAGGCTAGGCATTGTACCATGACGGATAGCCATGCCTGTCTGCTCTCAGCTATTAAAAATAGCTTTTGTAGTTTATTCCAAGTTCTAATCTGCTCTTCTAGAAAGGGAAAAAAAAACTAGCTGCATCATGCTGTAAGAGTAAAGACCAGTTCTTTCTTCAGTAGAAATCTTCACTCTGTTATCCTCTGTCTGCTAAGATCTTTACTCATGTAAAGAGAGAACACAGTTGTCCATCTGCCCAGGGAAATAACCCCTTGTTTTTAAAGCAGGGTGCTCAGTGCAGTAGTTGTAGGAAATGAAGGATGAGTTGATGGTTTCAGTAGTAGCCTACTATGTGACCTTGGGGAAGTCACTTAGGGCTGGCTAACTTCTACTTCACTGCTGAGACACCTAAGTTGCCCTTCCGCAGTTGTAGGGCATAAGTTATAAAACAGCATTCTCCTTTGCTTTGCATAACAGCTTGAATCCTGCCGAGATATCTACTATAAGATCACAGAGGCATTTAACCATGATTATATTTCATTACAATTCAGTTTATTGTTAAATATCATGTACGTAACAACCCAAAAGCATGACTAGCAGCTATGTGTCCCCACTCACAGAGTACTGAGGGGCACACCGTCTGCCCTATACACTAATAGCCAACCTGTGGCACAAGTGGCACAGGCAGCCTGCATGTGTGGCACACGATAGATTAGGGAGGAGGCAGAGAGTACAGTGGCTGATAGTGCAGAAAGCAGAGCAGCAGATTGGATGGGGAGTACAGGACAGGGAGCAGAAAGCCCAGCAGCTGATCAGGCAAGGGAAAGGGATCAGAGTGGCATTTGTGGAGGGTGCAAGGCTTAATGTGTAGCACATCTGTGTCAGGAGGTTGATCCCCACTGCACTAGAACTTTCCAGCAATGGAAACTCAAATTCTAGGCCCACCTTCCCCCCATTTGAACTCTACCCTACTTTACTCTATGACCACATCTAGACATGCCAGCACGTGCGGTTTGTGGCACTGCAAACCTCTTTGTGGCACTGCAACCCGCACACCTGGAATGTTAAAACATGAACTGTGCTGCAAATTTGCAGTGCAGGGCCAAATTTTGCTACCAGGAAATCCTGGTAGCTAAAATAAATAAATAAATGGCAGGAAAAATAGTGGTGGGGTGCACACAACAGGCACGTGTGCCAGCAGACAGGGAGGCTTGGTCTTCCGGGGAGACACTCTGGCTGTCAGCACTCCTTTAGCATGCCGGGAGCTGGGAAGAACAGAGAAAGGGCAGTCCCCTGAAGCAGGGCAATTTTCCCCATACCAAAGCATGTGTGCGGGGGTATATGCTGCATTAAAAAGTAGCCGCACAAATTTGTGCCACTACTATTTTTGCTGCTGCAAGTGCACATGCCTACATGTGGGGACGTACCCTATAATAGCATGTGAACCAGCAGGCCACAGCAAGACAGAGCCAAAAGCAAGGGCTTCTTGACCACTTGGGCCACCAAGTGAAAAAAGAAACATGGGGAGAGGAGGAGAGCAAGTCAGACCAAAACTACATAATTCACACTGGGAGCAAGGAGCAAGCTTCTTCACAAATTTCACTTGTTTGAAAATTAAAATATATACTCTCAGCATAGTACTTGAAAAGTCTTCTAGTAGCGGGAGTCCTTATTACAGTATTTTCATGAAGAAAAGCCTATTAGAAGGCAGTACCCAGTATCCTTAACAGGAAGAAGTGCACAGCTGTGTTTGGAGAGAGGAAAATAAGGTCTGGAGAATTGGTAGAAGCAAACCTCAAGGTCTCTAACTTCCCTTTAAGACAAAAGAAATCCCACATGTGTACAGTACTTGGCATTCTCCACCCCTCTGTCACTAGCCCACCCCACATTATGGGCCACCATCCTACTCTTTTACCTTTCCAGTCTCTCCTGGAAACATCTCTCACCATGCAGCTGCCTGACAAAGGAAATTAGGCCTACTAATTAATGCTGGTAAAATTGTTTTCAGATCACTCTGTTCACTGCAGCATCTTCTCACATGCACCATTGCAACTCCGTTGAATGAGATCCTACCATGTTACTTAATTGTAATCCAAAATAATGCAACAAGTTTACAATGGCATGACCCCAGATTTACATTACTGAAGCATTTGCTATTACATAGTCATTGGGTAAAATAACAAAGAGCCTTGGGAAGCCGAGGTCAAAACACAAGCCACCTTCCCTTCCCAAGTAGTTCCCACCAAGTCAGGTTTATTTTGGCTGGCCCACCTTCTTGCCCTGTGGCTCCTTCCCACCCAGTTGGGTGACTTCAGTGGGAAGAGAGTGATTTCAGCCATACATATCCCTTAGTTTGGTGGTAAGGGCACTTCACTGACACATGCAAGTTCAAAGCCCCTTATGTCAAGGGCAACCTACAACCCAGGTTTCCCATGGCCTGGGTGAGTACCGTACCCACTAGGCTATTAGAGGAGTGGCTGTTTTATTCCCAATTCTCAGGTGGTGACCACTACAACAATGCAGTCATCCAGCTAGACATCGCTCTGCTCAGTTCTGAAATACTGCTAAGATGTCTGTGCTTTGTGGAGCCTAGACGACAGGATGGATGCATATTAATACAGGGGGAGAACGGAGAGCTAGATCTTCCTCTGGAGGAGCTAAATGCTGCCCAGTGCAATAAAAGAGAGAAATCTGGGATTCTGCAAGGTGGAGTAGAATATGCATCTAGAAGTGCGCTGTGTCCCCATTGAAAGGAGAGGAGAACCGTATGACTACACAGGTGAAGTAGAGTGCTGTCCGGTGCCTGATCACATTAGCTTGGAAAAAACAGAGACTAAATCAGAGGCATCTTAGGAGTAAAGTAGAAATTAGCCCCTACTCTCCTGATGCTTCAGCTTCTGGTCTTCAAAGAAGGGGCAATAGTATGGGTGTATCTCACATTGTTGAAAGCATGAATTGATCAGGTAAGATGGTAAATACATTCCTGAGAAAGGTATGAACTGTGGGATAGCAGATTGGGCCTCTCTTGCCAAGAACATGAGTGTAAGCACCAACTCCTCTGAAAATGCAAAGGGGCTCTTTAAGTGTCCAGTACAGATGGTAGAACCTCAGTGTCTAAGGACTCACATTCAGTAATTCACTACTGTCTTCTCTGATTTTGATTTTGCTGCTACCGATTTGGATATAAAAATAAAAGCAGCTTTTTTTTAAATAAATCCATAAGTTGAATCAATCATATCAGTTATCTAAGACACAACACATTGTGTATTCATTTCAATGAAAATAAATAAAGGCTGTCACCCTGGTTGGCATCCTAGTTACAGTCCAGTGCTAAAATGCAGAACACCTGGGTTCACATCAGTTTTACCCACAGGAGTAACAGGGCAGCTCTGTGCACTGGGCAGCAGGGGAAAACAGGGCAGTGCCAGCTGGTGATGACAGCAGCACATCTACCCGCAACTGTCTGCAGCTATTTTTGCATCCTCCCCTCTCAAAGATAGTGCTCAAGGCTGCTGCCCTGGGTGCCTTCCCCGCCACCCCTGCTCCACCAGTGCTACTGGTTCTACCTCAGACTTCCTGAGTGATTTGGATAAATTACTTTATTGCTCTGTGCATCTTCTCCTCTTTAAAATTGGGGGGAAATAATCTTATTCTTTTACCTATTCTGATTGACCCTCTCTGTAGGCCTGTATAGTACCCATCATAACTGGGCCCTCCTCCTGATCAGATCCCAAGATAGTACTGTAATAAAATTATACATTAATCTCCTGATGGGGGAAATGCTCCAAAAACTGATGACTCAGAGCTCCCATGTAAAGCGAGTTGATTTTTTTAATGTGAGCAATTTCTCCAATACACATTGGCATTTCTCTTCAAACAAGCAATTTGTGAAGATCTGTTTCCATTATCTGACTGTGTGCCCTTACACAGAAACACTACATGGTTTAGTTGAGAATTATTTGCCTACGACTGAATTCAGTAAGTAAAGGACTAATGACGGCTTTTTTAAGCCACTCTATAGAGTAAAAGAGAATACTATCTGTGCTCTGACTTTCCAAACATATATAGATAGAAAGAATCTTGTTTTCATAGACTTCATAATTTCATAGAAGTCAAGAAGGGCCCATTATTACCCTGGGCTTTCTTCCTCCATGACAATTCTCTGTTAAATCTAATTGTAACTTCTTGGAGTCTTGCTAGTCCCATCTGCGGCCAATGCTATGGGACTCTTCCTTAAGGGAAAATGGGAAGAACAGAGGATCCCTCTGCTCCCTACCATCTGCCCCATGCTAGCTTTGGATGGCCTCATGCTCCAACCCTGTCAGTCTCCCTCCTGCTATTTGCAGCAGAGGAGTCTACTGGTTAGGATAATGCATAAGCAATAGGACCTGACTCCTTTGCTAGGAAAATTTAATTAAGTCTGCTGTTTAAATATGCAATTCTAAACAGCCTAAATATAGGTTAGGCTTTGGGGAGGGAGGGGAAAGAGGTGGAAGCATCTTTTATTGAGACACAAAGCAGAGACTGCAGCAGAAGAGGCTTTGAAGGGGCATAGCATCCAGCTGTCAGAGGCATCTTTAAACCAACTGTTTCTTAGCAGGAGAAAATAGCACAATTACCATTGTTTTCCTTGCTTGTGTCCAGTTATATTCATGAGCATCTGTCCTTGGTTTGTGTTGAAGCATGTCAGGAGAGGCCCTGTCTCGCCTCATGAAGTAGGGCAAAAGCTCAATTCCTGACACTCGCATGGGAATCACTTGACATTTCAATTTAAACTTCATTCATTTGGACGCAGCAGAGGCGCTGCTTGGCATGCTCTTTGCAAGCCCTTTAATATTTCATCATACAGCTGTCGCAGGGGCTGGGTGCTGCTGGGAGCCCACATCTGTCTGCTTACAATAGCGAGGTGTGTTTCTGATACCTGGGGTAGTGCATGCAATCACAGAGATGCAAATAAAGCCGATGCTTTCTCAGTGTCACTGCAGTTTTAAAATCACTGGCCCATAGGCCTAATTCATTTGGAGACAAAGATGAATGTATAGCAAAGGACACGGGAGCGGAGAGAGAAAGGAGCTGTGCTGATGTCAGCAGAATAGCTCCACTGTGAAACAGCACAGCAATGGCAGACCTGCAATATTGCTTCCTGCTTTATGGGTTTGTCCAGACCAGGGTATGTGGTCTTGCTTTAACTCATGTTAATTGATTCCTAATTAACATGAGTTAATCAACATAACTGCAAACAGTCATCTAGACACTGGCCAAATATTTATACCATTGAGCCAGCACTGGGGAATGCTTAGATTTACACTCTCATTAATTAATTGCCAGTTGATTGATTCAAGTTAAAATAGGATCATATGCACTGAACACAAGGGGAACATTTTCAAAAGAGCTTAAGTCCTATTCAGAAAACTAAGTCCTATTATGAAAAGTGACTCAGACACTCTGAACCGGACCTTCAAAGTAGTTAAATGCCTAGCTCCCACTGGCTGAGATGTGGGCATTAAAAGTCTAAATCACTTGGGTGCTTTTAAAAAAATTACTCATAGTAGATAGCTAAGATACTTACCTGCCCCCAATCATTGTAGTATCCAAGCACTTCACAAGCTTTTGTGTGTTAATGCTTGCAGCATTTTTATATGTTATGCTAACAGATAGGGAATGGAATCACGGAGCTGAGGTAGAGAAGTTACACTTATTGCATGGACCGTACAGGAACACAGTAATCAGCTGGGGCATAAACCATTGCAAGTGCAGTGGTTTTGAGCACTTTGAAGTTGGCACCCCAGGTTGTGCTAGCTAAATGTTTTAAGGCAGCTACTGGTACAGAGACTTTACTGCTGACCTTTTGAATGTGGTGTTTATAGATGAGGGAACAGTCTAATATGACTCCTTAGTCTAAGCTTGGGGTAGCTCACCAGGAAGGATGTGCTTGCCTGCTCTGATATTCAGTGTTCTCTTGGTTTGATGATTGTCCGTGTAGAAGACTAACAATACTGATTTATTGATGCTTCCTCCTGACCTCATGCCTTGCAAACACTGTCCCCTCCAACACTTGTGCCACTGGCCTGGAACAAAGAAGAGGTGCCAGGGTCAGGGCACCCTACTGTTGTTGGGGGCATATCAGTCTGTTTTACATTGAGTGGGGCCATAAATCTGGATAACTGACAATGGGCCATCCCATCCCCAAGGTCATGTTGCTTTCCTGAGAGAGGCCAATGTGTTTTCCCAAATCCACTTGATGCAAACCCTAACACAAAAAGACCCCGATATACACTGAAAGCATTTTTCCCCACAGTCAAGGTATAGCCAACAGGTGAAACTACATGTTTTCCCTGGCAGTTATCCTGGTACTGTTTGGCAGAGCAGCTATGAATGAGCACTGCTGCAGGTAAGGCACAACAGAAAATGGAAATTCTCCCAAGCAAAAACTACCCAGTTCCTCCCTCCCACTGCTCCTGGAGAACAGGAGAAAGCTCATCCCACTGGACCCTGATGCTTGGGTTTCCCAGCCCTCCTGGATTTAGGAAGGTTGCCCAGACACCTGCAGAGCACTGGATATATGTGCATAGACAGTGCCAGCAACATGAGGACAAAAGGGGACCATTGATGTGGGGTGTTTGAATGGACAGGTTGATGACTGCTTGCACCCAACGTGCCATGGCATTTGAACGAGACATGCAGGCCCAGGAATTGGCTGCAAAGGTCCAAGAACAGAAACTATGGATAGCCAATTGCTGTCTGAGGGAGGCTGCATGTACTGCTACAGAGCTGAGAGAGTTGCAGTGCCAGGATAAGGAATTTATGCTCGGGGTCAAAGACCAACTATGACACCCATGAGTGGCATCAGCACCACCTTCTGTGGGGAGACCATTGCTCTCCCAGGCCAGAGTGGTGCAGCAAGCTGGTACCCACCCACCCCAGCATAGAAAGCCCTGCTCCAGGGACTCCTCCTTGGAGTGACATGTCCAAGAGTCCAAGGGCAGGGGAGGGGTGGATGGTGCCCATGGGGGGACACTCCATACCGCAAACTGATTGGGAGATGCTGGGGGCAGGGCGCCTCAGGACAGGAGATATGGCACGTGATGGCTAGAAAATGGTATTTAGAGGTTTGCTTTTGGAAACTGGCTTGTAGATAAAGTAGATATGTATTAGAATAATGGTCCAGGGCAATGACAAGGGTTAACTCATTTCTAATGGGGTGGAGACAGCCCCTGAACCCACCAGGCCAGGCAAATGCAGGCCCAGGTCCCACTGCAGGGGAGCAGTGCAGCCTCTGCAAGGATAGGCAGCCCCATGGGCTCTGGTCCAAGTTCTGGAGTGGGTAAGGGTCCACAGTTTTTCTTTATTATGCACATGAACAATTGAGCGGCTGCAACATATAATGAACCTGAGAGGTGGCAGTTTAACATGTGGCATTCCCCCTGCCTCCCCAAGGTTTCCTGTTGTGTTGAGTCCCCACAGCTTCCCACCCCACTTTCCACTTCAATGTCATAACCACCCAATGCAACCAGGGTCTTTTCCCACTCTCTCAATGTTAACTGAAAAGAAGGCTCCAAGCAAAGCAGGCAATGTTGCACAGTTTTTGTGTAATAAACACACTAAAAGTTTGGCAGCTTCAACATTCGATTAAAATGATGCAAGTCCCTTCCTCACATTGCATTCCCTGGCACCCAGGTGTGTGCCCTTGGGGGAGGTTAGGGAGGGAAAAGGAAAGGGGGATGGTGCCCAGGCAGCCTGGGTTGTGTGCAGCAGTACCCAGGTTGTAGAGGCAGAGAAACCCAAGGCAGGAGACCCATGGCCCACTGGGGAGGGCTCTCAGTCCACACATGTGAGGATTTACTTAGCCAAGGCTTGGTGGATCCAGACAGCCTGCCACAGTGTGGGGCTGGGGTCTTCAGCATTAGAGGGTGGGGGGAATACAGGTATGGCAGGACAGTAGGGGACACACCTGTGCTGAGCCACCTGCCTCACTGCACTCGACCAAAAACCATGTTTCAGGTGTGTCTCCTGGGGCACCTATGTCTAGCCAACCCCCTTCCTAGGGCACACCCAGAAGCCTGGGGTAACTGCTGCCACCACCTGGGCCCTGGTCTTTGTTAGGGCTCTGTGCAGCCTGGGGTACACAGATCCTGTTGACCTTGGGGGTGCTTAGCCCACTGTGGTATTTAGGGGTGCTTCTTTTAGCCTGAAGCACTCACAAGTAACCTTCTGTATGATAGGAAAGTGAAAAGCCATGCCACCTTGGCCAGCCGAGCAAAGGGGGCTATAAAGGCTAGCCTCACCCTCATAAGCATTTACAGAAAGGCGTGCCACAACAGATAGCTTTATTGATCAAAGAGGGAGAGTACAAGGAACAAATACAAACAATGGAAAATTGAAAGAAAACGTACTTAAGCAGAACGGAATGGGCTTGTTGGCCCTTTCGATGCACATCTAGTTCACTTAATCTTAAATGACTAGCTAAATTTCAGGTAAGTTACTCACATGTTCATCCCGAGAACAGTGGAGCTCTGGAGGCTTATTGCTAGTTTCAGGGTCCCAAAGATGACCCCCCCTTCAAAATGAAGTGACCCTTTTTATAACCTTTGTGACCTCATCACTAGGTCCCAACCAGAAACAGGCACCATTGGCTGCAGACCAGCCCTTTTAAAAGTCGTCAGCATCCTCAGGTAAAGTGACCAGGGTCACAAAACTGGTCCAGCAGGTCCCTTGGAGGGAAACTCAGGACAAAGGACTTTATACAGTCTAGTCCACTAAGTGACTAGGCTCAGTTGCCAATGCAACCAGGCAGTGTGAAGAGGAGACAGAGGGGGTTGGGCTGTCCCCTTGCAAAAGTGAAGCAGACTGAGGATGATTTCAGACGCATGCATGAACACACACATGTACACACACAACCCAGGCATCTGACACTCACACGCACGCACACAAACACACTTGGTGGGTGAAGTGTGCACTGTGTGTTCATGCATGGCATGGCCGGCCGATAGCTCATGTTCATGACAAGCAGCTGCCACATCTGGTCCACGTGGGCAGCTGTGATGTCTTCCTTAGCCAATCACCTCGGCAATTTGGCTCCACTTAAGAGTCTTCAGCAGTCCAGGGAGCCTGCAGGGCATTCTGGGAGGTATGCAAGGCAGGATCTAAGACCACCTCGGACAAGGGCTAACATGTTCTGCTTCCTCCCAACCTAAACAGGGGTGCTTAGAGTAAATCTCAAAAGTCAGTGCATTTCCACCATGGGCTTCTTAAATGCCTGTACTTAGCCACAGTGATTAAATGACTTACCCAAGGTCACAGAAATTCTGTTGTAGAGAATAACAGAGCAGATATATGTATTTTCCTTGCTGTTATGGATAATTGTAATAAAACAACCATAGTTACCTTTTGTCTGGCTGGGAATTACTTGAAAAGCATATGAACTGAGGCTGCATTCAAATTCTCTACAAAAATCAAATCTGAGAAAGATGCCCTAGGTAAGACAACTTCATTCAAATATATCCCTCTAAGAGCAGAAACCAGAGACAAAGTTAACAGATTGCATACTCCTTCATAGGCCAATCCACAAGAAAGGATTAAATAGAAGAGCTCACTGGGACCCTCTTGGCAAGGCTAGGCAAATGCCAAGACTTCTTGTCCTGGGGTATTTCAACACACACATTGATGAGGTTGCAATGGCAGCAGATGAAAAAACCATCTCCTTGTTTGTCTCCCTACAACTTTTCCAGGCCCTATCTGGTTCAAACCACCCAGGCAGTCACACGCTGAGTCTGATCTTCATCCTAGGTGTCGAGATTGAAGACATTCAATTGAAGGCATTACATCATCAAGGAACTGATCTGAATTCTTCCAGTTCTCAGGCAACAGGAAAAACCAATGAGCATGATTAAATGCATAGACTCCAACCAAGTCCAAAGGTTATTATGTAACAAATGCATATTACCTACAGGACAAGGTATTGAGGAGTTAAGGAATCAATATTTTCTTACTCTAGACCCGACCTAAATGTCAGCTCAATGCGCAGTAGCAACAAAAAAAGTCAATAAAATGTTGAGTATCATTAAGAAAGGAACTGAAAACACAGTGGAAAACACCATCATGCCATTATACAATTCATCGTACACCTACATCTTGAATACTGTGCAGTTCTAGTCTCTGAATCTACACAAGGAGGTAGTAACAGTAGAAATGGTACAGAAAAGGGCAACCAAAATGATCAGGGTATGAAGCAGTTGCCATAACAGGAGAAACTAAAACAGCTAAGACTCTTTAGCTTGGAAAGGAGAAGGTTGAAGGGGATATGATAGATGTCTATAAGCTCATAACGGGTGTGGACAAAGTGAACAGGGAACTGTTATTCACCAAGTCCCAGAATAGTAGAACTAGGGTAAACCCACTGAAATTAGTAAGAGACATGTTTAAAGCTAACAAGAAAAAATACTATTTATGGGAATTCATTGCCACAGGAAGTGCTGGAGGCAGATAGCATAGTCAAGTTCACAAAGAGACTAGCCAAATTCATGGATGATAGATCTATTAATAGTCTTGAACAGAAAGGTTAGAAATGTTTCCTCTGGTATCTCTAAACCAATAATGGTTGATGCCAGGGAAGGGATTAAATAGGGGATAAATCTTTCTAGATATATCAAGTTCAATGCTCTCCCTTTAAAGCATCCACCCCTGCCATTGTTGGAGACAGGACACTGGGCTACATGGATCATTAGTCTGACCCGACATGGAGCCTCTACGTTCTTATGTTCTGTTATGTTTTTATGACAACGAACACAGTAGCCCAAATAGCCTCTTCCTCCCCAGTGTTTTGATTCAGAATGCCATTTTGCCTTTGTGTTTCCTTATCCAACAAGTATAATGCCATATTGTACCACTTATAGGTCAACTTTTTTCCCTCAAAAAGAACCATACAAATCAAACCTGATTTATATTTAGGGGTGACCCATAGCCAGGACAAATGTATGGAGCAGATTATCCTACATGGTACCCTTAAGGGCCAGCCACTGTGACCCAGATGAATGCTGTGCAGGTCATCTGCTCCACCACCTCCATGACAGAGTGCAGCACCTTGACCAGACAAGTGAAGGTGCTACACAAGGTCATATGCTTTGCTGCCCACAAAGGCATCTTGCAGGCTCATCTGTACTGTCATGGTTGAGGAGGAATCGCCGCTCCTCTCCAGCTCCTGTGGGGCTCCTGGTCCAACCCACTGAAACGGGAGGCAACCATTAATTTTCCATCGTGAAGCTAGGAGCTCAGAAAATCTAATAACTGTATGTCAAGTTCAAGTTTCCAGATCCTTGGTTCCACCCCAGGGAGCACAGAACTGGGAAGACTTTAGTCTAAGCCCATGTGGCAGATCACCACTGGAGCCACAGAAGCAGACAACAGGCCACAGGACACCATGTAGTATTGGTTACAATTCAGGAGTGTGAATGTATAATATTTATAACCCATTTTAATCTTTTCTGTTTCTTTTGCTTTTTGCAGTGGATGGTACATTTACCATTAGAAAAGGACCAGTGATCCTGAAAATTTCTAACACTAAACTAAAAGGTGTTTGAGGTTGAATTTAAAATATTTAAAAGATGGCAATGTGTTTCTTTCATCCCAAGCACAAATTAGCTGAAGGTACTTTGCTTGCACCTTTTGGAGAGGTCAAATCAGAATTGAAAACTGTATATAACAATGACATAAACACAACCACCCACTTTCTCCTTCCCCACATCCCTCAAAAAATTAGGAAAATTTGGATTTCTCATCCCCTAAAATCAGGATGATCTGGCTCTAGAAGTTATGTGATGTTTGAAGTTTGAATCCAGAACTGCATTACATATCTGGCCTTTTATTAAGGGTCCTTCTTTGCTGAAACATGTAAACAATTTTCATTTAACTAAAAACATTTATCTTGGCATGTATGGACATGGGATTTTAGACTGAAGACAGTACCGTGAGCCATGGGCAAACTGTCTTTGGTAGAGAAGATGCGTTTTTATTGTCTTAGTATTTGTAATGCATGTAACCCTTTGAGTCTTTTGCAGGGTAGATTCATAGATTCATAGATGTTAGGGTCGGAAGGGACCTCAATAGATCATCGAGTCCGACCCCCTGCATAAGCAGGAAAGAGTGCTGGGTCTAGATGACCCCAGCTAGATACTCGTCTAACCTCCTCTTGAAGACCCCCAGGGTAGGGGAGAGCACGACCTCCCTTGGGAGCCCGTTCCAGACGTTGGCCACTCAAACTGTGAAGAAGTTCTTTAGGTAATTTGATACTCTCATGGGAAATATAAATCTTATTATATTTCATGTCCAGTAATACAGACACATCTGAACAGTCTATGGGTTTTTTTTCTCTTTCTCTTATCTAATACCATGTGCATGATGAGGACTCTCATAAACCAGAAATAAACGATAAATGAGCCAGAGACCCGCTCCAATGAAATAAAAAACCAAACCCACATCAAATAGATCTCTCAACTTACCAAGACTCAAGTGTAGGGTGTAATGTTTCTGTCTTAAAAACCCTACAATGACAGACATAGGAAAATTGCTCCTTCCAGAATATTACAGTGCTAGAGGACAGATTCTATAAATATCACTGGTTTTCTGAGTCTCTACTTTCTGGTGTAAATATTTTTCAACAGCTAATTAAGGGAGACCTCAGTTAGGTGGGATGTTGGATTTTTTTTTTTATTTTTTTATTTTTATGGCTAAAATTCAGCTATGTCTCTTGAAATGAGGCCTTTTCAAGCAGTATGAAGCAGAAGGACCTGTCTGAACCAGTTGTACTTCAAAAGGTACAAAGACTCCACTGTTGTTGTTGGTTTTGTTTCTTTACATGTTCTATCATTGAAGAGGAGGATGTTTTATATTTTCCAGGACATCTCTGATCTCCCTGAATTTGACTAAATTTGGCACCAGAATAATATTCTTGTGTTTGTGTTAGTGTGAGTTTATCACACTTTACCAATCCACAAAGAAATCTACTAGATTCCCCATGGCTGAGAATTTTCTAATTTCAAGAGGTTCTGGTTGGGTTTGGATAAAGAAAGCAGCCCAACTTTTAAAAACTGACCTATCACTGGTATGTGCAAAGGCCCTTCTTGTGTGTGGCATTAAAGTAAAAATTAAAGTAAAAATAGTATCAAGAATTAGTGTGCATGAGTAGGAGGGTGAGGAGCATGCAGCATTATCCTCTATTGGATAGTATCAGAGGTGTCCAACAAAGCATGATAGGCCTTGATTGGGAAAACTGGAAAAAATACCTTCTGAGAATTTTGTAGAGATGTTGTGGTTGTTTCTGCTTAATGTCTGATCTTTCCAAAGTTTTCTGACTTGCAGTGTGTCAGCTCCTGTAATTATGGGCTGTGGAGAATCCATGTTAACTCATGTGGTAAGAGGTTTTTAAGACAGTTCTAGCCACACTATCATGACAAAGTTCCAAGGGCCTTTGCTTTGCAGCACAGTATCTATAATAATGATGAGGGATTTGCTACAGTGGTTTTAAGTCTGATTTACAAAGTGTAAGCTCATTCCAAGAAGTGAATTGAAATCAGCTAACAAGGAAATACGCTTGCTAAAGCTGGTTTAAAAAAAAATCCAAAAGTCTGTTTTCCAACAGAAAATTGGTTATTCAGCAAAAGAATTCTTCATGAAATTATCTGCTTCCATTACATTTTTTAGCTTTTTTAAATATCTAAATATGTGTATGTGTGTGTGTGTGTCACTAATTGTCACTCTAATTAGTCTCGCACCCTGACTTCTAAAGCAGGTGTGAACAGTCAGTGTAATCTGTGAGAAGGTGCTTTTCCCTGCCAATGCTAAAATCTCAAACATTGTGCTCATAAGAAATAATAATGACGAGAGACTTAGCCTCAAATACAATTTCATCTTTTGATGGGTAAGTAGCATTTTCACAGATAACTTTGTATTTGGGTCCTGTTCCATGGATTTAGATCCTTCTTTCCCCAGAAAGCCATGTTATTCTGTTTAAGTCTTGAAACCATGAAAGAGGTGGAGAATGCTCCTACCTTTAAGCTCTCTGGACTAGGGGTTGGGTCATTTGCCCAGGGGATGGGAGACCCAGATTCTGCATTTTGCATTTAACAGCCATTCAGTAAAAGGGATGGGGAGCAACAGAAGCCATAACTTAAGAAGCTCTTAAGTCAGGGGTGGGCAAAATGTGGCCTGCGGGCCAGATGCAGCCTGCCAGGCCATACTATCTGGCCCATGGAGCCCCTAAAAAATGTAGAAAATGAATATTTATCTGCCCCTGGCTGCCTGTCATGCAACCCTCAATGGCTTGCCAAAACTCAGTAAGCCGCCCTCTGCCCAAAATAATTGCCCACCCCTGGCTTAGGTGCTACCTACCTGCCAAAGGGGGAGTTGGATTTCAGCTCTAGTTCTTTGTGTTCTTCTTCCAGCAGCCCGACTCCAACCCCTGGCCTGAGGCAGGATCGTCCCTATCTAAACCATCCTATACAAATCCCCTCCCTGACCTTTTAGCAAAACTACACAGTCAAATGCGGGTTGTGATATGGAAATGAAGATGAGGTGAAGATAAGAAGGAAAAGAGACTGGGGTGGTTAAAAATATGGAAGTATTTCTACTGAATCTGATGCAGGAGAAGGGTCCATTAAAAGAATAAACTATGAGTCAAAATTTTCAATCTCCCTCTGCTGCAGTATGACAGTCACCTAAACAGACAGCAGCAAAACTGGCGGGAAGCATGACAAGAGGTCATGGCTCCTTCCCAAGAGGTCTGGGATCACTCCTTAGCTCTGTTACTAGGGGGACCTTACTCAAGTCATGTTGGGCGGGATTTTCATAGATGCCGAGCGTTGTCCTAACTTCAGTCTAATTAAACTCTTGAGAGCAAAGTCCAATCAATGCTGCCTGCTTTTAAGAACTCCACCCTTCTGCTCTTTGGTAGAGAGTGACAGACTGTGTTTTACAATGGAGTTGGCTCAGCACAACTGAACACATTCTTCTTCGTGCTTGTTAATCATAAAGTAACATTTAAATATTATCTGACCACACTGCAGCATAGGCCGTCCACTATATCGTAAGTACAGGTCCACTACCATCAATCAAAGGAGGACAGGAGAAATATGATTGAGATATAAATGATGGGAGCCCCATTAGAATCTACTCTCTGGGACAATCTGCTTAATCCAACAGTCACTAATGACTGAGCAAACAGATTCTGCCATTATTTGTTATAGGCAGTGGGTTACTGTGGCTAGCTGATCCTGACCTATGACAAGGGATGCTAAGTGCTACAATAGTAATAGTAATAGTACTTCCCTTTGGGAAAAGCGACAAAAAAAAAGTGCAGACAATACAGCTTTCAACTCCTGCCACTTCTTATGTAAGTCAACACAGAACATATATTACAGCCACAGAGATGCTGCCACACCTAAGCCTGGCAAAAAGAATGGACTTGAAACTACTTATGGATATGAGATCAGAAAAATATTCTGACAGCAAAAAATGAGTCTCAGCAAGATCATCCAGGCAGCCATTCAAGGGCGAACCTACAGCAGATTATAAAAGAGCAGCTGACGGAGGGCATTGGGCAAATAGAGGATCATGCCATGCCATCTGCCTGCTACCAGCTTCCATGGACTGAGCCAGTTAGGTTTTGTGGGAGAAAGCTGATACGGTGCTCTAGCCATCAGTGCCTCAAAACATGGAAAAGAAAGCAAGAGCCACTAACACAAAAGGCCACTGGCAGCAATGCACATCATAGTAGCAGTCACTGGTGGGTACCAGAGGGGGAACAGATAATATAGGGATCCCATCCCTCTGTGCAGCTTGGAGCTAACATGTCTTGCACAACTGCAAATCCAATCTGTCTCCACACTAATGGGAGGGGGTGTAGGAAGCAAAGGCTTGATCCAGACAGGAAACCTTGCTTAATGCCATCCACAGGGATTGCTGAATGCCATGCATGGCCAGCCCAAGAGTTCTTCTTTACCTGAGCTATCTGACAAAAATGCATTTTACTGATGCCAGGGTCAGTGAGATGAGAGCTTAATTCCATGTCTCCTGAAGTCAATGGGAGTCTTTTCAATCAGAAAGAGAGACCTGCTTACTAGCAACAGAACCAAAACTGAAAGGTGAAGAGTACCCTCAGCCTTCATTGACTGTCAGCCGGAGTTCAAATTACACTCTGGCTCTTGGGGGGGTCTGGAGTGGTGGCAGCTGGAACTGCTGCTGCCGCCACCTGAACTGCTAGAAAGGCGCAGGGTGGGCCAGGGGTCCTCGTCTCTTATGTGGTGGCTCTCATGTCTTATGGAGGGGCTTATGGGGGGCTCTCATGTCTTATGGGGGGCTCAGCTCCCCCAAATCTCCCTATATTTTGAATCCTGCTACCACCACCACAGTCTTGTGGGATGAGATCCAGACAGAAAGCAGCAAATGAATCCACCTTTTCCTTCATCTATAGTGCGCTGTAGCTGGTGACAAAGAGGCAACGGAAAGATCTCTATGGCTCCCTTCATTCTTGTAAGCTAGTAAAGTACCACCCCCAATTTACAGATGGGGAATGGCAGTTTGGAGTAGCGTGGTGATTTGCCCAAGGCCTCTCAGTGAGTCGGTAGCAATGACACTCGTTCAGCCCAAATGATGTGCCTTTTCTACTTTACTCAGCAAATAAAATATGAAAGAACCACAGAGGAGCCAGCAACGTGCAAATAACTGTGTTCACTAAAAATCGATACTGTTCAAGGCCTAACTACATACTCACACTACTGCTTTGGGAGAAATCTGTTGACATCTCTAACAGAGCACTATAAGCACTACTACAGGACCCAGAACCTATTTAAAGGGATACTACCCAATTTCTGTACATTGCATTAAGTCTTCCAGTCTGGTCTGGTTACAGATGGATGCCTTGTAATTGCTAAGGGTCTCATTGATTTTGAGAGGGCTTCTTTGCAGAGTTACCATATTTTCTCACATACAAAACACATCTTTTCCCTAGAACCAGCTGCTGGAAATTGGAGTGTGCTTTATAGGTGAGAAACACAGTAAAAGCAGGTTAAAATCTGCAGCAATCCATTGAGGGCAAAGCACTAGCTCCTGCTACTCAGTTAATTAGAACAAGGAAAGATCTTTTTTTCTTCTTTCTACCTTTCAAAGAACAGGGCAGTGCTGTAGGCAAGAAAAATATAGTATGTGTGACACTTGCTTTTCTTTAGTTTGCAGAAGTACTTGTGTCATGTTGCATTGTGCAGTTTGGGGTGAGGTGGGGAGGGTTGGGCAACATGCCATAGGCTGGCTCACCACTCACTCTCAGTGACAGCTCTGAGCCCTTGTCAGGTCTGCTTAGGTCACAGAGACCCAGCCAGGGTTTGGGCCTGCTCTGTGCTCTGTGGCTACACACAGATAGGCAGAGGTGAGTGGTGCAAGGTGGTTAAATGACCCAGTGCAGGAAACCAGCCCAGGTTTTTCCCCAGGGGATGCAGCTTAGAACCAGAAGTCAAAACATCTTAAGCAAAGCAGCAAGAGTAACAGGATTCACCCTCACCCCCCCACAAACCCAAGCCAACCCCTCCCCAAAGCTCCTCTGCAGGGTGATGGGAACACCGAGCTGAGGTGAGGTGTCCTGGAAGCACTCCACAATCTGTCCCCAAACAGGTCAGTTTACCAACCAGAAGCAAGCATTACCAGCTCCAGTTCAGCCTGTCCCTGCCCCCTCCTTGACCGCTATCGCTAGCAGAAGAAAACCGGTTCCTTTTCTTCTCAGCATCAAAACCTCGGCGACAGTCGTGCATGCTGAGTATTCTTATGGAAATGCAGATGGAGGACTCTTCAGTTGGCTTAATTTTCTGCTGCTCCAGACTGGACAGATTTGTGTCATACAGAAATCCAATTAAGCCAGCCAGCCTGGCTAACTCCTCCAAGCTGAACTAATGGATGTCACCCTCGAGCTGAGCAACTCAGCCACTCAGTCCTGCAGTCGCCCCACATAGATCTCCCAGGAGACGTGCGGATCCTGGCTCTGCTCATGTCAAGAGCCAAGACTCACCTTTCTTAGGCTGCTTGGAAAAAATAGCCTGGGGTCAGATTCAAACCTGCACTCACTGCCATCTCTCTTCATTTCATGAAGGCCCCAGAGCTGGGGCTGGGCGCTGAGATTCAGCTATGGATTCCAGCAAAGACTGTTTCAATTTGAAGTGGGTAATTGGTTTTGATTAAATGCCTTTTGTAGCAGAGGCCCCTATAATTTGCCTGGAGGAGGCCAAAAGAGCTAGTGTAACAGATGTTTGGGCCTGTTCCTCATGACACCGCAGATGGGGGTGGGATTATGTCCTCTTTGATTGCCTAGTTCTTCTCAGGGCTTTGCGGGCAATAATGATGCTCTGCTCCCTGCCTGTGCTCTCTCCCCTCCTATTGCGAGTGAAGCTTCAGGGGAGGCAGAAAATTGTCAAGCAGATGAGTCTGGAGGGGAAGCCTATTGCTAGGAGATAAATACCCCTGACCCTGCCTATGGTATTAGGGTCACATACGTTAATAAGGGTCAAAGGTTAGCAAGAAGGGAAAGTGATATACAATTTCTCCTCTATGGAGACAGGAGACTACCGTGCTGGGAGTGGCCCAGAGCTGTTCTGCTTAGAAATCTGGCAGCACTTGCTTGTAAGATGATCTCAAATCTAATGGGAGGATGTTAAGAGAGACAGAGCACCCTAACTTCCAGGGAAATCCAGGTAGCTGCAAGTGTCCGGAGCCTGCAAAGAACTATTAGGAGGGGACTTGAAAGTGGTCTAAGATGATAACGACTGTCATAGGAATGATCAGTCCTGGTTTCTGCATTGTCCTGTCCAATCAGAAAAGCAGGCAGAATGAACAACTCTAAAACACCCTTCAGAGAGAGGCTGGGGGCACCTCAGGACTGTACACAGAGCACCTATCACTTCACAGAGCATGGTAGCGTCCGAGCCAAAGGTGTGATATACCGCATATCCCCTGGCCAGACCTTCAGTGTGGGCCAGCAGAGCTTTATTGACTCCAGCATAGCAGCACCAATTAACATCAACTGAGGAATTGACTCTATAATCCCATCTGGATAAGGAAAAGGAAGGAAAGGATGGGGTAGGGCAGGACAAGCTCTCCCTTTCAAAAGAGAATGGCTTCTAAGATGAGGAAGGCCTGTTCCAAGAAAGGAATGAAAGCAGCAGCAGTTCCTTCTACCAGACAGAGCATTTGACTCACTATCAAGGAGCCTGGATTCTAGTCCTGTCTCCATCCCTGCCCTTCTGGGAAACGCATTTCCCCTCCCTGAGCCTCAGTTTTCCCCTCCATAAAGATACTGATGATCTCCTTTGTAAGGCACTGTGACCTACAGATAAGGAGCAAAAGGAATTATTTCTATGGTAAACACAGGACAATACTCTATTCTACCTATTAGGTGTTTAAGTGGATTTAGGTGCTGGAGTCTGACATATTGCACCCTGTTCAAATCTTTAAAATCCATTACTGCAAAAGTCTCAAACTCACCTTGTGCCCTGGCCAGGATCTGGACTGCAGAGCTCCTTGTGATCCAGATCTATCCCAGAGCACGTAGCAGTGACTCCAGTCTAGGACGTGCAGCTGTCAAGGCTCTGGCTACATTACAGGACATTCAGCAATGGAGACTGATAACAACACCATCTCAAGATGGCAGTGGGACCAGAGGTGGAGGAGATAGGGTAAGCATGAGGCCAAGTGGCCACATGGCAACAGACCAACCAGCTGCAGGACAACCAGGGCTGTATCAGCCCTCACTTACCCTCCTATCACCAATCACCAGGTCCATTTGGGGCCCAAGGACCCCAGACTCCCTACACACCTACAGGCTTGGCAATGCCAAACTGACCAGCACCATGAATGAAAGGGACCTGGGGTAATAATAGACCACAGTATGAATATGAGCCGGCAATGTGACACCGTAGCCAACAGGGCAAATAATATCCCTGCATGCATCAATTAATGCATCTCCAGCAAAACTAAGGAAGTGATTCTTCCACTCTACTTGGCATTGGTGAGACCGCAGCTGGAGTACTGCATCTAGCTGTGGGTGCTGCACTTCAACAAGGATGTGGTAAAGCTTCAGAGAGTCCAGAGAAGAGCCACCCATATGATCAGAGACTTGCATGGCAAGCCATACAAGAAAAGGCTGAGAGACCTGGGGCTCTTCGGTCTGCAGAGGAGAGGACTGAAAGGGGACTTGATAGCAGCTTACTGCTCCATCAGGGGTATATAACAAGGGCTCGGTGAGCAACTGTTCACCAGGGTGCCCTTGGGGATAACCAGGAGTAATGGCCACAAACACCTGGAAGACAGACTCAACATTAGGAAAAACTTCTTCACAGTCAGGGTGTCCAGACTATGGAATAAGCTCCCTCCAGAGACGGTGCAATCACTTACCCTGGAAATCTTCAAGACGAGACTGGACAGTCACCGCACTAGGGTCACCTGACCCCAGTTGTCTTTCCTGCCTGGTGTAGGGGATGGACCTGGTGATCTTCCAAGGTCCCTTCCAGCCCTACAATCTATGAATGAATGAATCCTGTGGCAAGACACTCCCCCTGGCCACACTCCCCAACTTCCAGTAGCCCACAGGTAGCTGGATGGAACATCTGTGCAGACCAAATCTGTCCCATGAACCACATGTTAAATGCCCCTGCAGTAATGCATCTACTTTGTAACTCACTATCATCTGATCCTTCAAAATGAGTCATAAAAAAGCACTGAGGAGTAGCACTCACCCACCTTTTGCACTAACTGTTTTTCAGTCAAGTAGATAGAGAGGATGTGGAGAAGAATGTAAGACAAAGTAAGACAAAGATGTGGGTCCACCCGGACATGAGCAGGTTTCCTGCATGACACCACTGAATGGTTGGTCTTCCAGTTGAGTACTGCCAGTCTCGTAAGTTCAGAAATCACTAGTCACACCTCCCAAATTCAGACACTCTCTCAAACCCCCATGAATCTGTTATGAAACTGGTTGAACCCAAAACCATTGGAAGTTTTTATTGGTAAGAAAATAGAGTAGCTATTCACCCATGTGCTAGGCTCGAATATGAGACACTCACATCTAAATCCATGCTTTGAATCAGCCAAAACAGAGTTTTGAACCCAAGTTAGCTCATTTGAGACTAAATCTATGTGCATGCATGCCCTCTCTCTCTGGAAAGAAATTCCATTCTGGCACTGAAAAACCCTTCCAGGTCTAAAGTCTAGTTGAGGCAGATACATACCCATAAAAAGATTTTTCTGATGAATCAGTATTTTCCAAGGAAAAACAGCGTTCTCATATAATTCCCAACCAGCATTATGCTTTAATGGAGTGGCCATCTTTTTCTGTGTTGTACTGTAACTAGCACAGTGGTCCATGACCAGGGCTCTTAGACCGTACATACAAATAATAAGCAACAACCATGCCATCTGGGCTATTTATCTTTGCTGGCGCAATGGGGTGCTGTTTGAGAGTGATGGTAGAAAACTGCTCTATCAGCCCATTTCCTAGCTGCTAGCAGTACATTTGTCAAGGGCTTTACAGTGCCACAGGATGCAATCTCCTCACAATCGGGAGAGGGTGCATGTGTTGTGGGGGTGGCTACGAATGCCTGGTTTGAGGAGTTGGGGGAAGGGAGGGTAATTTTCAGTTCTCATAACAGATTACCTCAGAGACAGATTGAATTTTAAAAGCAAAAAGACTCCATAGGACCCAAAGAGCTTGCATGGTATCGATAGCCTGTGGACATGATAAATAAGCTGATGTTAGAGGAATCAATTCATTTTAATTTGGAAATAAACAGGGAAAAATGAGTAAATTACCTCCTCTCCAAGGGAACAGGGCAGCAGTGCAGCACAATTGGATTTGTTCTTTACTTTTAAAATGATGATTTTATACTCTGTACTTTGGAGGAATTTATAGAGGATCCCAATGGTAGTACAGGGGGAGTCCCGTGAAGGAGGCATTTGGGAATAGTGAGTCAGATTCTGTTCCACCTGATTGCACCAAGACACTTGAGCCCTCTTAGATGCCTAAGATGAATCCTAAGCTCTGACTGATACTAGCATCATCGTGGAACAGTCTCGCAGGGCATCTATACATGTGGTCCGGGGTGGAGGTGGGGGAGAGGACACTTTACTTACAGCAGCTCTGAGAGCCACTCTAAATAAAGTGCCTTCAGCATCACATATACAGGCAGTCCTCGACTTAGAACATTTCGAGTTACAACCTTTCACACTTGCAACATTTATAAATTGACACCTTGTTTCAACTTTCTGATGCCAGTTCGACTTTACAATGCTGGATCCGACGTGATGCCAAGCCAGTGAACAAGTTAGCTGCGTTGCCCATCTCCCTGGAGTACACCAATGGCAGGAGCTTGGGGAATAAACAGGAGGAACTGGTCCTCCTGCTAAACAAGAATGACTATGACCTCATAGGGATAATGGAGACCTGGTGGGACTCCACCTATGACTGGGCCACAGGTATAGATGGCTATACCCTGTACAGGCGAGATCGTACAGATAAAAGGGGTGGGGGTGCAGCTCTCTATGTCAAAGACAGCTACACGTCCCTGCAAATTGACACTGGCACCCAGGAAAGATGACTGGAGTCTTTCTGGGTTAAAATACATGGGGAACATGGCACAGGGGACATCACGGTAGGAATCTACTACAGACCTCCTAACCAGAAACAAGAGCGAGACCAGGAATTCACCAGGGACCTGGCTGAGGCTGCATGCTCTCGGTGCATGGTTGTCATGGGAGACTTTAACTACCCAGACATCTCCTGGGAAGAGCACTCGGCCAAATCCGATTGGTCGCAAAGCTTCCTCATGTGCGTGGACAAGCTCTACTTGACTCAAGAAGTCTATGGGCCGACAAGAGGTAAAGTGTTGCTGGACCTGGTACTGGCCAGAGGGGATGACCTACTCAGTGACCTAAGAATTGATGGAAAGCTAGGTGATAGTGACCATGAACTCATCACCTTTACTATCCATCCCAAAGCTAGCAAGTCAGTCAGCAATACAAAAGTCCTTGACTTCAGGAAAGCTGACTTTGACAAGCTCAGGAGGCTCATTATTGAGGCCCTAAGGGATCACAACTTGACAGGAAGAGGAGTCCAAGAGGAGTGGTTGCTCCTCAAGAGAGCAATCTTGACACTCCAAGGGATGGTTATCCCATCTCGGAGGAAGGATAGCAAAAGGGCGCAGCAATCCCCTTGGTTCAGCAGGGAACTCAAGGACCTCCTACACCTCAAAAGAGAGACTCATAAAGAATGGAAGGCTGGAATTACCACCAAGGAGAAGTACTCAACATTGGTCCGTACCTGCAGGGACCAGATCAGGAAAGCCAAGGCTGCAACCGAGCTCCATCTGGCTTCACATATCAAGGATAATAAAAAGTCCTTTTTCAGATATGTAGGGAGTTGGAAAAAAAGCAAGGATAACATTGGAACCCTGCTGAACCAAATGGGACAGCTGGTAACCAACACCCAGGAAAAGGCCAATCTTCTCAATGGGTACTTCACGTCTGTCTTTCATCAGTCCAATCCCCCATTTACAACATTGTTTCCTATGGGAAAATCGGTTTCGAGTTACAACGTTTCAACTTAAGACACAGCTGGCAGGAACCAACTGTGTTGTAAGTTTGAGGACTGCCTACATTCAGCATCCTGTGCTTCAAAATGGTGGCAGGGGCTAATCGCCCCCCACCCTCTTTCTGCCACCATGGGCTAATTCAGACCTTCATGGGCTGTATCCAGCCTGTAGGCCATTAGTTGCCAACCGCTGCCCCATTGGTATCATCAACTTTTTTTTTCCATATAACTTCTTGTGTAATCGTCAGCTGTTTGGAACAATAGTTCATTTAACATTGTAGAATAGACCAGAGGCCCTGTTCCCCTTGGCTTCCCTAGGCCTCAGCTTCTAGCAACCTTTTCTCCCCTTTTACCCCCCCCCCCTTAATTTAATGAGGTTTCTACTTTTACTCACATTTCCCCACTTCCTTCTTCTTTCCTGAAAGAAGCTTGGTTGGTCTGTCAAAAATATAATGACTAATGTGTTTCAAGGCCCTTGCAGTTTACATCTGAAAGATGCTAAGTCAAGTGATGTGTCCTTCAGGAAGATGGTGAAGTTTAATGGGAGATTCGGCAGTAAGGGGACAACTAATTGGTACGCATATCAAAATAGTGAAAGAGTGGGCACCTAGGTATCTGTGTGGTAACTAGTGATTGCTTTTTTCATACAGTCATTACTATCTGATTGGTTTCTACAGTTATTTGATGTATAGTATAGGTATAGAAGAGGTAACTGTTCTGATCACACTTCAGACATGTGTACTTCCTCTCTGCCAGCTGGTCTGATCATTCAGCCAACAAAGATTAAAGACTTTCTAGTTATACCCACTTTGTCATTTTTTCAAGCTTAATAAGTAAATAAACTAAGGACAAAGCCAAATGGCATAGGGCTGGGGCTTGGCCAGCCCATCTACTTGTAACAAACTTTAAATCAGGAATTGAAGATCATGCAATGGAGCTAACTCACCAATACAGTAGTAGGGTTGGAGTGATGTTTCAGCTGTAAAGATCCAGGAAATATGTGAGAAACAAGGATTTTTTCTAGTTTTGTTTTTAATATATTTTATTGGATCAACTGTATATTGGGAGAAATGTTGGACACCCTTTGGGCAAAACAGAAAAGAAGTATGGAAAAAAAAAAGAAAAGAAAAAACAAGGAAGGACAAGGATCCAAAAAGGGAGAAAAAGTAGTGGGAACCCTCAGATTTAGACAATGATCATTTTTATAACAACATCTTCCCATAACATATTTATTGTAAAAAATGCTGAATATATAAAGAGTTGTTCCTTTCTGAAAAGTGCGAATTGTCGATATTTTCCCACAAAGACCCTTAAGTATTTTTTCAACTAACTCACCTCCTTTGAACTGCAAGAGCCGGGATGGGGAAAAGAGACCACAAAAAGAAAAGAAAGACAAAAGGAATGACAACTTTGTATCAATTTAAGAGGATTTGGGTAAAACTTTGGGGCTGTGTTTGTGTGCTGGTGCCTCCTCAAAGAGTAAAAAAATTCTGTCAAAAAATTCCGTTTGTCTGTTATCAGACTTCAGAGCTTTGTCCTCAGAAGCCAGGATTTTGTTTCCTACCCACTATTGATGTTGGAGCCTCTCATCCCCTTGAGGATTTGCTCAGTAAAAATTCCTCTCTGAAGATGCATCTTCCTTTTTCTCTCTGCTAATCAATAATAAAACGCCCACGGCTAGATTCCTGTGGGCTGGAGACAGGCCTTTCCAGGAGCTTCGGAGGAGACAATCATCCTTTCTACTAGCAATTCAGCCAGACAGACATGGTCACTGTTTGTCTTTTCTGATTTCCCTCAGCAGTGCTGGGGTGAGTAGGAATCTATAGATACACAGGCTGAACAATGGCTTTCTCTATCTAATGTCTTTCCTCACTACAGCTCATAAGCAGTCCAGAGCAACCAGTTAGCTGCACTGGTTCCAGTAGAGTGGATTGGTTTGAGCAGGGCAGCTTTTGTGTCATCCCAACTGTGTCAGTACATCAGCACCTATGTCCCAGCTGGTAGAACTCAATTGACTTTAGTGGATCCGTGCAGTTTTAAACCAGCTGAGGATCCGACATCATGTTTTCTGGCAGTGCGTTCTGGAAACTATCTTGTGGTGCTTTACACCAAAGGAGTTGCCTGCACCAAAGAGCATAACTATTTTTGGCACATACACACATATCTAGGCTTTATGGTTCGTGGGTCTTGCATGTGGCTAGCTGTGAAGCTCACCATGTTCAGATACAGGTTTCCCTTACTTTGTGCTGTACATGCGTTCCTGGAAAACGGTGCATAACTTGAATTTGCATACAGGGAACCCACTTTACAATGTAACAGACAGGGATATGTTCCAAAACCTTGACTGCACTGACCCCCAGACCCATTTCTACCACTTTCAGTACAATTTTGGTACTCGCCAACAGCAGACAGGCACAGGGTGGGGGTGACTGTTTAGTTGGTGAGAAGAGAGGGTGGTGGAGGGTCTTCAGTGTCAGACCCCACATCGCTGGTAGGACATACAGAGTAATATGCAGAGGAGATAAACTAGCAGGATACTTTGAAGTCATAATGGGGATGGCAACTACAGAAACACACGTCACAGACAATGAGCAAGGAGCACAGATCCACATGGGAGATTATATTCTTGGTGAACATCATTCCCATAAAGCACCACACAAAGCAGCTGACTGCAGGTTTCCACCACACCTATCGCATTAGAGTGAATTTACCTCGCATATAATGAATTTTTGGTATAAAAAGGGTCATCGCGTAAGAGCAAATTCACACATACAGAACTCGCATAAAGCAAGGGAAACCTGTATTAGATGTGAAAGCAATAGAAAGTATTGGGAATTATACTTCAGCCCCTGCCTTCTAGACCAGATAGGAGTGCAAGCTCCATGGGCTGGCTAACAGAGAACAGAAGGGTTTCCAGCGGTCACGTGCGATGAATATTTTTGTTACATGGGAAAGCATGCTGTGGGACATCAGTGGAAAGAGAGAGGCCTAGATTTTCCAGCTGTGGTGGCCTGGTTAAAAGTGATCCTTTGCACATCAAATTAACCATAGAGTTAACCGTTAAACAGAGCCATTAAGAAAGTCAGTGCACAGCTAAGATTCATAGTCAGTAAATGTTTGTTAACCATGGAAAGCCATCAGTCTGCCTAAAGTCTTGATTCAGCAACAGGCTCCATGAGGGAGGGTCTTTGCAGCCACAATGAGTCTCTTAGGCCAATCAGAGCCCAGTCATCCCACTTATTGGTCTCTAGCCTGACCTGTGCCCAAGATTCATTAACCTCATGCTGCATCTCTGTTTAAGAGGCACCAGCAGAAGAGGTCTTCCTCTGCAGGTAAAACTTGCCTTGGGCCATTCAGGAAATACTTCAAACACCTGCCTTGTTCTAGCTGCCTATCAAGAAAGACATTATTTATAGGCCTTCACTACCTTACTCCATTGGGAAACAGCCGTGGGGCTTATAATGGCTTAGCCTTTCTTGGCTCGCCTTCCCTTGGCTAAAGAAGTAAAGTCTCCTTTTCTCAGCACCCCCCTCCTCTCCTCTCCAATAACATTCCCTCCAAGCTTTATGAGATACAATAGCCACCGGCCACCCAATTACAGTCTGGTATTCCAGCCCTACTTCCCTCTATAAGATGAAAAGCAGTAACAACCCTAGGCAAAACATAAGTACTGCAGATCAGGGAGGTCTAACAGTCCAGTCAATGTAGCTCTACAGAAATGCAAATAACCAAACATAGGGCTCAGCATCATTAATTCAGCTTGGGGGAGAGATTTGCTGAGCAACATATGGAAACTGTAGGTCAGAGGTAATGTACTGGGCAACCAAATCAATATGATGTAAGTGAGAATTAAAGGAAGATTTCACAATCTATAAACCATTGGGGGCAGAGACCATCTTTGCGTGGTGTGTGTGATGACCCCTAACAAAATGGGGCCCTGGTTCATGACCAGGACTCTTAGGTACTGTGGAAATATTAAGTTTAAAATGATTAATAAAACGAGTTAAGGTTGTCTAGTGGGTTGGATAAATAGACTATAAGGTGGATAGAAAACTGGCTGGATCATCAGGCTCAGATGTTAGTAGTCAATGGCTCGATGTCTAGTTGACAGCCAGTATCAAGTGGAGTGCCCCAGGGGTTGGTCTTGGGGCCGGTTTTGTTCAATTTGTTTATCAATGACTTGAAAGATGGCATGCAGTGCACCCTTAGCAAGTTTGCAAATGACAGCAAGCTGCGAGGAGTAATAGATATGCTGGAGAGTAGGGTTAGGATTCATAGAGAATTAGACAAATTGGAGGATTGAACCAAAAGAAATCTCATGAGGTTCAACAAGGACAAGCGCAAAGTCTCACACTTAGGACAGAACAATCCCATTCACCGATACAGGCTGGGTACTGACTGGCTAAGCAGCAGCTCTACAGAAAATGACAACGGACAATAAGATGAATATCAGTCAACAGTGTGCCCTTGTTGCGAAGAAGGCTAACAGCATACTGGAAGGCATGAGTAGGAATACTGCCAGCAAATTGAGGGAAATGATTATTTCCCTCTATTCAGCACTGGTGAGGCCACATCTAGAGTACTGTGTCCAGGTTTGGGCCCCCCACTACAGAAAGGATGTGGACAAATAGGAGAGAGTCCAGCAAAGGGCAATGACAATGGTGAGAAGGCGGGGGCACATGATTTATGAGGAGAAGCTGAGAGAACTGGACTTATTTAGTCTAAAGAAGAAAAGACAGAGGGGGTTTAATAGCAGCCTTCAACTACCTGAAGGGGGTTTGAAAGAGGACAGAGCTAAACTGTTCTCAGTGGTGGCAGATGACAGAACAAGGAGCAATGATCTCAAGTTGCAGCAAGGGAAGTTTAGGTTAGATATTAGGAAAAACTCTCTCACCAGAAAGATAGTAAAACAATGGAACAGGTTACCCAAAATTGTTGTGGGCACTCCATCCTTGGATGTTTTTAAGACCTGGCTACACAAAGCCTTGGCTGGGATGATCTAGTTGGGGATGGTCCTGCTTTGAGCAGGGGGTTGAACTAGATGACTTCCTCAGGTCCCTTCCAACCCTAAGTTTCTATTATATATGGGCATGTGTATATGTTCATTAATGCGCTTTTGCTAATGCACATTAAATTTAGTACCTCCATTGTGAGGTACTAGAAAAAGGGGCATTAGCCTATTTTAACGTGCATCAGTGAAAGCTCATGTAGTGTTTATACACATACTTTTCTCTCTCATAGCGTGCCGGAGATCTGCTGCTTTGGAGCAGACTCGATTAACTAAGTCTGCTCTGCATGTGAGCCATGGCAAACTGCACTGCACCATGTGCACTTGTATAAACAGTGAAATGCACGTCAGCGTGCAGAAAATGGTAGTGGTACACTTTTGAACTAAAGCATCTCCAATGTGTTTTAGTTCAAAAGCGTGCCACGGCTATTTTAGCAATGATGTGCACTTTGCCATTTATACAACTGTAAGCATTGTAGCACCGGATGCTTTTCAAAGCACCTGGTGCTGTAGCACTTGCATGTGTAAAAATGCCCATGGTTTTTTTGTGACACTTTAATGCACATTAAAATAGGCTAGTGCACATTAAAGTCCACATGTGGACATGCCCTATGATTCTAAGGTGCAGTTTTTACCTAGGTTTCTATTGCTAGCTCTACTTCAGCTCCATGAATGGAGTTGAAAACTCCACCATATTTACCTAGCTGCAAGATGACTGTGAATGTAAGATAACCACCCCCAATAATAGACCCTACACATGGAAAAAAAATAAAAATTCATCATAGTTTTCCATGTATGGAATCTATATTGGAAGATCATCTTAAATTTGTCCCCATTTCCCTACCCCCATCCTTCTCACTAATGCAGGTAGTGGGGGGAGAAATGACGATAAGGGGAGTAATAGGGGCAGATGCAGGGAAGGGACAGACTGGGGGAAGCAGTAAAAAGGGAACTTGGAATGGCAGGTGGGGGCACAGTAATGGGGTAGGCAATGGCGAATAGTAGGGGGCAGGCAGTATGGAGGTGGTGCAACAAGCAGCTTGCTCCCCACTGCCTGCCCTCCACCACTTACCCACTATTGTACCTCCCCACCACAGCCTCAGGCTGACCTGATTCCCCCTTCCCCTGTTCTCCCCTCCTATCCCCTCCAAACCCCTTTTGCCACCCATAGCCTCAGGTCCCCAACCCCCTTCCTCCTCTCTCACTTGCCCCTCCAACCCTTCTACCTTTGCTTAACGCCAGCAGGCTTGGTCCCTGCTGCAGCCCAGGACACAAAGCATGATGCGAATCTGGCCCCATAGCAGCACCACAGAGCCAGCACTGCTGCTCCAGCCCAGCCCCAGAGCATCGGCACCAGCTCCCCACCACATTCAAAACACCACAGTGCCAACAGTCTTCCTTTTACTCCACCCCTGCTGAGCAAGGGAAGAGCTCTGTCTTTGCTGGTACCCAACAGGAGGCATGTATATGGGATTCCACGCCTTCAGCCAGCTGCCAGAGTTGCAGTCACCAGCTGGGGCCTCCCCATAGTGCACTTTGCACTCCAGCAGCACAGCTGCTGCGTGGAACTGTCCTGAGCTGCCAGAGGTGCTCAGATGTGCATTTGCTTTAGTGGCTGGGCAATGGTGGCTGCTGGCAGCCACCAGGACTTCCTGCCACCACATCAGATAAGGGCAAACATAGCTTCAGGGACTCCTGTTCTGCCATTTACAGTCCCGCTCCCTCCCCATCTCCTCTTTTAACACATACTTTGTCAAAGCCAAAGAGATACTAGTAGAGCTATTAGCTTCTTCCCTCTTCTTCCTCCACAAAACCTTCTCTTCCCTTCTCATAGAGAAATCCAATCCAAGACAATGCATTATTGATCTGGCTGCAGGGTAGTGAAGGGGGGGGGGCACACTATTCAAACTCTATTGTCACTCAATGATTATGAAACCAGCAGCAGCTGCCATGGTTTACTATTCCCCAAGGGACCCATCTCAGTCTCTGGCCAATTGCTTACACAGTGGCAGATATAAAATGAGAGCAGAGGATTGTAATAAAGCCAGTTAGAATGGGAAAGGGAGGGGGGCAAATCTACCCAGTGCTAGGTTCTAAAGGTTGAGTCAGTGAAGTGGAAAAACGGTGAAAGGTCAGGCATTTTGTTCTCATTTTCTCTGTAAGTGATGTTTGTGAGCTCAGTTTCTTGCTTGCAGGCTGGCATTGGTTTGATTCTGTTTGCTTGCACTGCTGTTATGTGTTTAGCTAGCCTGGATGGTTAGAGACACAGCACTGCAATAGGGCTCAGGGATGTGTCCACTTCATATTTGGTCATGTTTCATTTATACATGGCTTATAAATTGTTAATAAATGTAACTGTTTTAGTAAATAGTTATAGAGTCCAGCAGCTCATTAAGTTGTTCCTAATCTGGATCATCACTAGAACAACTCGGGGAAGGTTCATCTCTTTCTTTTTTATCCCCCCTCATACAAAATATTTCATAAGAACATAGGACTAAAGGGACCGCCTAAGTTGTTGAGTCCATCCCCCTGCTATTGCAGGCATCTGTCATACAGTTCTGTTCAAAAATATATCAAGAGCCATCCTTGAACTACTTACGTAGTTTGTCTCCATTTCATTTTTGATGCAAAAAAAAATATATATATATATATATATACACTCATACACCCTCCACCATTGTATTTGTATATGTATATTCTTACATTTAAATTATTTTTTGAGATGTTTGGGGTTTTTGTTTTGAAGGTAAGTGGGAGAAGGGACTGATGTTGTATTCAAGATGTAATACAAGCAGCTTACACCAATCCCAAAGTGGTAGCACATATAACAATATAAGGATCCCAGTTGGGGCAGCCTGTCACTTTTAAAGGGAATCAAAATCTGAAACTCACACTGGAATCACCAAGGATCAAATACAAAGCCAATGAAAATAAATTCCAAGAAAGGGCTATGTGTAGTAAATGTAAATGCAAATCACTTGGATAACGGAGCAAGACCATATCATGGAGTGGTCATGAACTCCTCCTGACCACCACTCCATGCAATAGGCACAGAAGAGATGCTGCTGCTCCGGCATCTAAACATGATTAACAGCTGGAGGCAGGTTCTGCAGAAGCTCTGCCCATTAGCCTAGATGGCGATGGAGTTACTTCCCATCTGCTCTACACTGCTGCCATGTGTGCGGGCACAGTACTTGGCACAATGAGATCTTGATTCTGTTTGGAGCTTCCTGGTATTACCATCATGCAAACAGTAAATGATGAAAAGTCTTGCCAGACAAAAATATCTGCAAAAAGCAAGAGGCCAGAGCACAGGCACCGTGAACAGTAGCAATTCCTGATGGTAGATACTTGAAGGTTGGGGGAGAGAGGGCAGCAGCATCTTCAGATCGTGCCCCAGCAAAGCACACTTTCTGGTGGGGTAGTCCCAGTGAAGTCACGTGAGACAAATTAGTATATGAATTGCAATTAGTGGGACTAGTCACATGTTTGAAGTTAAGCACCTGTTTAAGAGCTTTCCTGGAGTTGTGGGGCATGCCTTTGGAAGACACTGGATTGGAGACCCAGGCTCAGTTTTCAGCTTTCTCATTGGCCTCCTGTGCAGCAAAAACAAACCTCTCCCCTTCCCTGTGCCTCAGTTTCCAACCTGTAAAATGAGGATAACGATAATCAGCCCCTTTTTGAAATGCCTTGAGATCTGCTGATGAAAATATTCACACAGGTGTTAGGTATTAGTGTACAGTATCCCACATACTGCTGTGGCCTATTCCTTTTCGCAATACCACTAGCCAGTGTTATCCTCGCAGTACTGCTTCTCCACAGGAAGGCTGCATTAGCAGGCGGCTGTACACAGCAGATGGGGTTTGGAAAATCAGCAGTCTCTGGATGGATCTCTGGAGAAACTTCTTCCCTAGCACTTCATTATAAAACTGATAAATAAAAGTAATTGTCACACAATTAGATTTCCTGTCCTCTACAACTTAATCACATCAAGATTAATTAGCATCATTCCCTCATTGTTTTGCAGTATGGATTTCACTTGTTTATCTGTGGGTTTGGGGGTTTTTTTTAGTTCACTTTGAGATGAGACAGAGATTTGAAGCCACTTAAATGGAAAGTCCTAGCGCAGACTGAGTTTTGTTAAAGTCATTTTCACTTAATAATCAACTCCATTTTTCTCATTGCAGCTGGATGCTCTGAAGTCATTTAATTGCAATTTAATCTTCCTTCCTTCTCTAGTATATTTCAGTGCAGTTCACTAGGCTCTATATTCCAGTTCATTAATAGCCTCTCATATTCAACATCTTGCTTTAGGGAAGTACAGGTATATGGTCTTAAATATTCAAATGTTTTATTAATGAGATTTGTAGGGCTAAGACATGAGGATTTTTTAATTTAAATGTTTGTTTTAGAAAGAATGGGTTAATTTAAAAAAAAAGACATCTGATGGTGGTAAGGATTATGGAAAGAAACAGAGGTAGTAGGAAAGTCCTATTTTCAGGAGGCTGGTAGCAACCACTGTCTTTGTTGGTTGGACTGATTAGCCAATATTAGGGATCTTGCATGTTATTTCCATTAAGAGGTGACAATGATGATGTGATTGGGGGGGTTGTTTTATTTTGTGGCTTGTTTGGGAGGTTTTGGGTTGGGTTTTTTTTGCTGCAGTCTTGTTATTTACCACAAAGGTACACAAAGTCTTGGTCCTGGGTATGCCTGTAAACTGCATCTGCCTGGAGGGCTTGGTGGCATTGTGGTGGGGTTACTCATGGCACGGTAGCTCCTATAAAATACCACAATTTTGCAACCTCCAGACTAAGGCAAGTATAGGGCACCTCAAAACCCTAGTCCCCACTGCCTTGTGGGTACTCCTTGGTTAGAGAAAGACTAAGGAACATCACCCTGATAGAAATGTGCCCTTGCTGAGGCATTAGGCTGTTAACCATGACTCTAATCTGTTGCTCTCTGGCAGAAGCCACAACCATCAAGGCACTGAATGTCAGGACTTCATCTGACCTCTGTTTCGGTGCTCTAAAGTGTGGACGGCAGGTCTAGGACAGCCTCCACTCCTCCATACTCTTGCCTAGGCATATGTGATAAAAGTCTTGGCATGGTGGTCACATAGACCTTTTGCACATACACCATGATCCAGAGAATCAACAGTTGCCAAGACACAAAGTCTTGTTTCCCTGGACAAAGGAGCACTCAAACAAGAGTCTATTTCCTGCCTAATATTCCAAGCTTGCTTTTTAGACCAGTACTCTGCTCAACTTACCCAAGTGCCTACCTTTCTGCCAGGTTGCATTACACATTTTGTAGACTATTCTTGTCTTTCTGCTGATTCATCCTTCTGTGTCTGCTGAGTTTCTAGCTGCGTCTGTGCACACATGTACATAGCTCCAAAAGAACAGTATCTAGCCCTTCAGTTATGTTCAGCCTTCTGTCAAATGCTTCCACCAACAAAGCTCACCTCCTGAGAGCCTTCTCAAGTATCCCATGTGTTGGGTTGTGGTACCCATTTTTTCATGTTTTCTTCCAACAACAGTATAACTACTTCAGATATCTATCTTGAATGAAGGGTAACTATTATGCCCCACAACTTCAACAAGATTTACTCTAGACCTCAGTCTAATTATACCAAGGTGGGTGCTATGCATTACTCTGCCATTGATGTGCTATTTGACCTTAAGCAAGTCACTTCACCTTGCCTTAACACAGTTTCCCCATCTGTAAGATGAAGAAAGTGTGTAGGTATACATAAAGATTTAAGCTTGTACTAATAGACATCTAGCAGGATTTTCAAAAATGTCCAAGCAACCTGTTCTAGCTCACTGCCCATATGCCAAAAGGCTTAGAGTCTATACAGCCAAAACTACAGATAAGTCAGGTCTAAATGGGAAACAGCAAACAATACAGCGGTAATGACTGATATTAACAATTAGTTCCAATCCATATCTTGATGTGTACTTGGACAGCACCATGCACATTATTGTTAGAGTATAACTAATTCATATAAAAATCATTATTATCAATGCTAAATCAAAAAGTTCAGAAGTGCCTGCATAGCCTTAATTTAGCCCTCCTGTGAGTGTGCACTATGCTACGACCTATAATGACACAATAATATAACACCAATCTCATTCATTTTTAGATCTTTAAACATGAAAAACATTGTTTTTTTAGTGAAACTGTTGCAAACCATGCTTTCCTTTTTATAAAGCGGGGAGGCTTCTCCTACCTGATCATGTCCCTTTTATTGGGAAAGAGAAGTCTATAATAAACAGGTGTACCATTCAGAATTAAACCCAGGTGATTAATCTCACCAGTCACTAACTGCCATCAGCACAACTGGTACATGGAGGAGTATTTCATTTAGCAGGAAGTAGCTTTTATTTTTGTCAATGCCATCTCTAAATAAAGGACATTTCTCTTTGCTGTGTCCCTCATTTGTATGCAATTTGCAAAAACAATGGATCAGAGGCTTCGCACATTACTGAATTACAAGCTTGCCATCTGGGAATGCTCCAGCCTTTGGGGAGGAAATCTGTGCAGTACACCATACACACCCACTATGCCTTGCAGGGGAAAGTAATAGCCATACTAAATAACTACTAAGTGGGATCCTAATTCAGCTCGTGTATACATTTGAGCACATGAATTGTCCCGCTGAAGTCAATGGAACTGCTCACATGTTTAATTACCTAGTGAGGAAACCATATTCAATCTATATAATGTAACATCTATGTTTAATTTCTCACATTGAACAATTCTCATTGTGAATGGCAAGTCACTATAGGTTTTTACATGGTCTTTTTTTTTAGCACTTTTCTACATTGGTCTATGTAATAGGATTCCAGTTGGCACATCTACATGTGCAACTAATGTGCATGAATAAACTCTGGAGTTTACTGTTCCTTGGTGTCTCATCTTCACGTACACCCAAGACCACAGCATGTTGAGCCAGGGCAGAACAGCCAGGCTGGGGTCCCCTCCTGACAGGCGACCCAGGGAGCCAGCCTGCTCCCCCCAACTCAACACACTGTGGAGGGACTGGCTGGGGCCCAAGGGTGCTTCAGCGTGGGGCTAGCCAGCAGACAGCCCTGCACTGAAGCACCCTCATGCCCCAACCAGCTGGGGCAGCGTCTACACGTGCACTGCTGAGGAGTAAAAAACTATGCAGCAAGATACTACTTGTATTTGGCATCCTGCTGCAGAGTTATTTAGTTTATTTCAGCTTAATAGGGGCACACATGCAGATTTCTGGTGTTTACTGCATAGTTAATTAGTCTACTGTGCAGTAGATGTCTCATGTAGACGTGTCCAATGTGGATCAGAAGACTCTGACGTAGGGTGGCCATTGATGCATCCCCAGAATACAGGACAGCCCCTGAGTGGGAGGTGGGGCTAATCACCAGTGAGGGGTAAGGCTGCCTCCTTGCCCAATCAGCAGCAAAGGGTGGGACCACTGGGCCCCTTGACCAATGAGCAGCAAAGGGCCGAGCCACCACAAAAAGTTCACCTTCCTCCCTGGCTGGCTACGAACCCTGCTCCTCCTAGCTATGCACCACCCTACCGCTAGGCACAGCCAATAGAATCACGGGGACAAATAATGAACATGTATTTCCACCAATGAACTGAAAAACAGGACTTTTTGCAGTCAGTTCCTCATTGAGAAACAGACAGGGGACAAAAGGTTTTAAAACAGGATGGTCAGGTATAAAACAGGACCAATGGTCACCCTAGTCTGAGAAGAGTGTGGGCAAAGGGGCCAATGAATCTGCCCACGGTTCTAGCTTCAGGAACTTATGTGTACAATGTCTTAACTTGTTTCCTACTAGAAAATATGCCACTGAGAGCACTGGAACCAGCAAGCATTTTTGAACATTTTTCTTTGAATTGCTGGTTGTAGCCCATAAGAAAGTTAGGGAGATGCAACTGATCTAACGTTGTTCTCTTTGGAGGCTCTTGAGATGTGTAGAGAAAACCTGAGAACCCTGGATGTTAGTGTATGGATCTATTGCTTGAGCACAAACCTCTGCTGTACCAGCCAAGTCTGCAGAGGTGTAACTAGGAATTTTGGTGCCCTGGGCAGGGATTGAGGGGGAGGGTGTTGAGCTCTGGAAAACAGGGATTGGAGGGAAGCTAAGAGACTTACCTAACTGGGTGACTGAAAGACCCTGGTTGCTGCTACTAGGACTGGCTCCCCATGCCCTAGTGGCTGCTGCTACAGTAGTAGCAGTGGTAGCTCCCTATAATCTGACTGGTGTTGCTGCCATGCAGGCTTTCTGGAGCTGACATTGTTGTGCCACCTTTAAATTGGCACCCAGGCTGGTGCTCCACTTGCCCATGCCTAGTTACACTACTGGGATAAGTGCATCAATTCCTTGGAGGTCCAGCGCCCTATGCAGACTGCTATACTGAATAAGCATGGGTTATACTAATACATACAAAAAAAATGGTTCTTTCTTTTTAAGCCTGGGAGGCAGCATGGGCTAGAGCAGTGATTCTTGCCCAGGTTTCTGAGGCACCCTGGGGTGCCATGAAATCCTTATAAGGGTGTTGTGCAGTGCCATGCCATATTAGTACTGGTACATGAGCAGGCATCTAAGCTAAGTATGGATGTTGAAAAAGCCTGAGGCAGAATCAATCTAATTTACGTGGTTTTCTGTAAGCAGCTTAGGTTAGATCAGTAGTGAACAGTATACATGTGTGCCCTTTGGTTGGGGGGGGGTGCATGCAGACTGCCTGCACTGGTTGATGCCTGCCGGCTGGGCACACTCCTGCACACCTCTCAGCATGCCCTGTGGGCTCCCTGGGCTGCTGGGGACCCATACATACCCCCATACATAACTCCCCACGCTAGTACCCCAGGACCATGTAGCTGAGGACCAAAAAAGACTTGCAGCACCCCAAGTGCTGATGGCCTGGGTATCTGCCAGTAGTACCTGAGCTGCAGATGTCACAGGGTTGCCTCTGTGCAGGCCCAGCCTGATGTTCTGCCCCCTGCCACCCTGACCCACCAGAGGCAAACCACCAGCACTGGCTTCTGCTTGAGGTGGGAGGTCCATGCTGAGATCTGGGTATCAGGGCACCTGTTGCTAGCTTCAGAGACATGGTGTGCAAGAGTCAGAGTCAGTCTCCATGGGACTGTGCCTGAGCACAGAGACATGGGGGTCCCTGGCTGGCTGTGCAGGAGCCAGGTTTGGGCTCCGTGGGGCTGTGTCTGAGCACAGGAGGTCTCCTGGGCTTGGTGTCAGGTGTGTGTGTACATCATGTCTTGTAACAGGGTGTGAGGACACAGCCCAGAGACATGGGTGCCCAGGTCCCAGGGCTCATGTAGGGGACACAGACACCTCCCTTCCCCCTGACACTGCCTGTCTGTATCTGACAGATGGCCAGAGGCTGGAGGCAGGGCTGGGTAAATGTTCTGTGCCGGCTCAGCTCTGAGAGACCTCAGCAGCAGGGCCTGGAGCAGCAGAGCACGGACCAAGTGCTAGTATGCCTCTCTACAAGGAAGGAGTTTCAGGGGGCCACAAAGGAGGCTGAGATGATGGAGGACAGTGATCTAGCTTGACTTGATAGGTGAATTCTGGTACAGAAGTTTAATTCTGTACTTCTGGTACAGAAGTTTAATTCACTGCTCTAACCTGTATTGATTAGATTTGAGCACACATCAAACCAGGTCTATCTTAGCATTTCTAGATCCATCTATGTGCATGGAACTTCTGTACGGTCATGGGTTTAGATTGATATCCAATCACTTATACCAGTTTATGTGTAATGTGGCCCTTCACATGATTCACAAGAGATCTCAAATAGGCATCCATTGTACCAGAAATGTTCTGCCCTGTTGTGGTCTTTCTGAGATATTTGCAACCTAAGAATTGTTCTATTATTCTTCAATAGTTAAAAAAGTGAAAACGAAGAGCTGACATTTTTTGGAGGGTGCCTTGAGTCTAATGAGGGATGCCATGAGTCTAGAAAAGGTTGAGAATCACTGGGCTAGAAGTTACCACTTATATTGGGAAGACTGGGTCCCTCTCTTTGGCTCTGCTGGTAGGAGACTGCATGGAGTTCAGTGTATGAGCCTGGGAAGGTCATATCTCTTCTCTATGCCTTCATTTTTAAATGGTGTATTAATGTCATTTTACAACCACCACACAAATATATTAAGAGATATAAATAGCTGATGTCTGTGAAATATTTTGAGTTGTGCAGAGCAATGCAGCTATAAATGCAAAGTATTAGTACTTGTAGAATAAAAAAACAGCATACCCAAGCAAATTCTATTTCTGAAAAATGTCTTTACCTGAGATCTGGCCAGAAAAGACTCCTTCTCATGGAAATCTCAGAGGCCCCAAAGCCTCTAACCGGCAATCAGCAATAGCCAGTGCTGTGTGACAGGATGATAAGGAACAAAAATGGAAAAAGCTCGGTCCTTCCCAGGAAACAACCTTAGGGAAACTCTTAGTGCTATTAATCAAGATGCATGACTTTATGCCCATGCTCATAGGCAAAGGAACTAGGAAAGTGATGCCTTCAGAAAGAACAAAATAAGTTCACGTCAAGGCCTAAAATAAGTCAAGCTATAAATCCCCCCTCTGTTGTGGTTTTGATTTCCTCCCTTACTAACAGTATACAGCACTAGCCATTTGTGTTGGATTATTGCATATGAAACGAAGCTTAACCTAATAACACTGTCAAAAGTGGAAACAGTGTTTAGTCATTAATGGGATTCTAATAGCAAGGCCATTAATTGAAACCCAATAATGCTCTTCCATTCCAATGACTAACTGCAATTGTTTGCTCTGAAGAGGTCCAGACTTGCATCTGTATCTAATTTCCACTTTCAGGGGAGACGGAGACCTGTACCTTTTATCATTTAATACGCCTTTGAATCATGGGATTTTCTGCTTGTTATTCACTCTTACGAAATTTAACAAGTCTACCCAGGCTCTTTAAAGCTAATGTTGCATGAAACATGGGGATAAACCAGAGCAGACAGCTTCATAAGTACAAACAGACTATCACATCAGCTCCTACTAGCCGGTCATTTCCTAATGGTTTTGTTATGTAAAATGGCTTGGAGTCTGGAGCAAACAATCATTGCACAAGTGAAAAAAAAATCAATATCAATCAGGTATTTTCATTTCTTTCCTTTATTTAAATATCCTGCTGGATGAATCACCCTGCTGCACTGCATTCAAACAAACTTTTAATAAGATTGGCCTCAGACTGCCTTCCAGTTCCCTAGAGTCACAAGAACTGCCATATTGGACCCAAATGGGGGTCCATCACCTCCAGTGTCCCTCCTACAAGAGGGACCAGAGTCAAATGCTTTAGTGGGAAATGCACTAAATATGCACTAAAAATGCACTAATAATCCTGCTGTGAGCAGCTATGGGGAAGCTTGCTTCCTGGAAAAACATCCCCCATATCCACAGAAGTCTCCTGATCGTGCCTGTGCCATCCATCAAATCAGGCTTAGGCTGTATCCAAAGGTAAAGGAGGCTGGGAGAAAAAATGCAGACACAAAATAGAAAGAAAATGCAAAGATCCAGCAGTACCAACTTGCACTGAAGAAAAGTTCAAGCTTACCCTACCTAATAGTCTGTCTACACTACAACTTCTAAAAAGTTGATGAAGGTTAGGAAATCCCACCAGCATGGAAACAATATTTTGCCTACTACCAGAAGCAAAAAAAATCATCATAATCATGACATGCAAAAAGTTTTGACCAGATCCAATTTTAACACCTGACAAATACTTGGGACAGTACAGGTTGAGATGCAGCATAATCTCATGAAAGCCCAAAAGTGTAGAGGGCTAGTTATCCAAAGCCACAGAGTGAATTCCACACCACATCTAATCACTAATTTGCTGTCTACCCCTCACATTTTTACTTTATATGTCCTTATTTTTCATGTGTGCAATGGAGATAATATTGCTCTTGGTCAGAACATTGAATAAATGAGGTTTCATCAAAGTATGCTATTTCATCACATCTGAGATGTGCCAAAGAGATGCTAATTTAAATGAAGCTTTGGTGGGGAAGGTCTTTAGGTCCAAAACTCTCTGGTCACTTCCATCCAGAAAGTAAGAGATAGAAAAGGCCCAGATTTTCTAAGCAAAAGGCCTTATTTCAATACAATTCCTGTTCAAAATGTTTTTTCTTCCACGGTCGAATAAACATTTTAAACCTCAAAAGTTACTGTGAAATAGAATAGCTATCTTCTGGACAGCTCTAACAACAGTTATCTACCTACCAAGGTATAAATGATAAACTTACTTGTAGTTACAGTTGTTATAGTCTGTAGCACTTCTTTTTTTATGTCCTTGCTCCAACGTATTTAGCAAAATTTGCAGATTCATTGGAATCTGGCAGGTCATGCCACAAACACTCCTCAAACTTGTGACTTCTGGACTATCAGCCATGCACCTTAGCGCTTACACCACCCTAGCCCCTTTCTGTAGTACTATAGGTAGAGGGTACAAACTCAGTATGAAAGGTTGTTACAGATATAGTAGAAGAACTAGCTTTTAGAGTTCGACATGATGTCCCTTCCACTGATTCTGCAAAGCTTTCACAGTACAGTATCTTGATAGCAACAAAATTAGTCATTACTTAGCTAACCCTTCCACTTTGGGGCTCTTCCAAACTTTCAAAGTATCCCCATGGCTTATGTCTGCCAATGGTTTTGGCTGCTTGTCACTGAAATGTTTGTCTTCAGCTATTATACCGTGCCTGTAATATATAAAATACTATCGCACTGCCAGACAAAAAGTTTTGGTTACTTCTGTATATTGACATTAAGAAGCTTGATGTGATCATAGTGATGCTTGGCTCTGGTTTTTGGATTCTGTTAATATAGCACTTATTCCAGAGTGTGGTTCAGTATCTGGGCCTCTCAAGGGCATTGGACCAGGAGTCAGGCTGCTCAGCATTTCTTCTTAGCTGTCCTGCTAACTTGCTATGAGAGCTATGGTGAGTCTTGTCACCTTTCTGTAAAACAGACAGAGCTATCCTCATCCTTTTCCTGGGGGAAGCATAGGATGAGCTTTGATTAATTTTAGTGAACCACATTGAAGTCAAAAGCATATAGTATCATAGTATCATAGTACTTAGGGTCGGAAGGGACCTAAACAGATCATCAGGTCCAACCCCATGCCCTGGGCAGGAATGGGTGCCATGGTCATATCACTGCAGCCAAATATCTGTCCTGCCTCCTCTTGAAGACCCCCAAGGTAGGGGAGAGCACCACCTCCCTTGGGAGCCCGTTCCAGAGCCTGGCAGCCCTAACTGTAAAGTAATGTCTCCTGATGTCCAGCCTGAACCTTCTCTCTAACAATTTGTGGCCATTATTCCTAGTAACCCCTGGGTGGTGCCTGGGGGAACAGAGCCTCCCCCAATTCCTGCTGGTCCCCCCTGGTGAGTTGGTAAACAGCCACCAGATCCCCTCTCAGTCTTCTCTTGTGGAGGCTGAATAGGTTCAAGCCCTTTAGCCTCTCTTCGTAGGACCTGCCCTGCTGCCCCTTGACCAAGCAAGTGGCCCTCCTCTGGACCCTCTCAATGCTGTCCACATCCCTCTTGAAGTGCGGCACCCAGAACTGGACGCAGTACTCCAACTGCGGCCTGACCAGTGCCGCATAGAGGGGAAGGATCACCTCCTTGGCTCTGCTTGTGATGCATCTGTAAATGCACGACAAGGTGCAGTTAGCCTTACTGACTGCATCCCCACTTTGGTAGCTCATGTTCATCCTAGAGTCAACTATGACTCCAAGATCCCTTTCAGCCACCTTGTTGTTGTGAAGGGCGTTCCCCAGCCTATAAGTGTGTTGCTGGTTTCTTGTCCCTAGATGCAGCACCTTGCACTTTCTGCAATGAATTCCATCCTATTCTCATCTGCCCACCTCTGTAATCTGTCTAGATCTAGCTGGATTCTGTATCTAATTGTACTGTAAATCTATTTGAAATCTTACAGCAATGACATTTTTTTTTCCGAAAGGACCAGTAGCTTATATCTGCAGGTTGGACCACTCTGAAAATCTGCCCACAGCTGTTGGTGCTGAGTCCTTGAAATCTGTCTCAAAGCTCTTTTGAAAGTCTGGTCACACACATGCATGTGCCCCAAGTAAACAGAGCTGACTTTGCCAGTTGACTATTTATCTTGAGCACCTTGTTTCCAACAATACATTATTTAACATAATGATAAATTATGGAAGGGATATTAATCCTCACGCTCTTCCTAGACCAATCTCTGATTATTAGAAAGCAGCACGAGACACATAATTCGGTCAAAGGTCTGACTGAGCCAAACAGCCTGATATGGTGAAAGTGCAACAATTACGATGAATACCGCACAAGGGAGCAATATGACCTATATCACACCCAGCTGCCTTGGACTCCCCAAGCTGACTGACCACATATGTATTCACAACTGAGTTAACTGGGGGCATCCATTAATATGAGTTGGGAGTGAGTTCTTTGTACTCGTGTCCCATAGAGGTACAGCAAGCTACTTTTAACGGCTCTTCCACCACGCCCAGGCAGGGGCTGCTTTAGGGCTGAGGGTTAATTTTCCCACATCTGTGTTAGAAAGGTTCTTACAACTTCCACTAAATACCTAGTACTATTAGCCACTGTCAGATACAAAACAATGAACTACATTAAACCCTATGACAGCGTTCTGTAATGCCACTTCCAGTCATTATGAATCAACATAAGCTTTCTCTAGTTTCTCTCTGGGCTGTTTCTTGTGGGAGGCTAGGAATATTATTTATGGTTTATCCTATGATTCTGAGATCCGGAGACTGAAATGAAAGAATTGTTTTTTCTCCTTAAAAATAGACATTCACAAGTTTTTTTTCCATATGGAAAAGTCATCTCTCCCCACAGAGTTGTTACATGTGGCTTAAAATATATTGTATATAGCCACTTAGCATAGCTCATGTATATGCTTTATTGCCAAATGCATCATAAAACTGGCCCAGTTGCATGATATTTAAAAAATATATATGGTGTGACACAATAAACCCCAAATCTATTTAATGGATTGTCAAACTTTTTAAATATGCATGCATAATATTATGGTGCAACATGATGTGAAAGACTGATCCAAGATATATGCCCCCTTAGGGCTTTGCTCAGTGTTCATAGAAGCCTTTATACAAACTCCCTTGAAGACTACACCAAGATATAAAAGCATCAGGAGAATTTTCACCCCAGTTTTGGAGACCAGACTTGTTTGGTTAGAAAGTGTCAAAAACTGTCATGTCCTTGTCTTTATAGATTAGGTGCTTGTGACCACCTCTACTTTTGTAAACTCTGCTTTCTTATCTGTCAGAAGAGATACATCATCTCAGACCCCTGGAGATCAAGATTAAATTAACAGAGGTCACTCTTGTCATCTTCTTGAATTCAAAAGCATTCTTTGAGTTTCCGGCTCGTACAAAACCACCATAATCTCCAGTAACCCTGTAGTTTGCGTTCCAGTCAGGGAGGACAGTGAGGAGTTAGTGTTCATTAGTCTTTCTTTAAACTGAGACAATATAAAATGAATAAGCAAAGAAAAGCTCTGTACAAAAAAGCATGAGTCTCCCTGACAATGAATTATTCTTGCAATATAGCAGTAATGACTGCATCATATTTGCATAATGAAAAGTCATTTGCATTTTGTGCACCCATTGGTCAGTGAGGATGGAGCAGCTTCCTCTCCGTGTGCACTACCGCAGATGCAGTTTAGTTACAGTGTCTGCAGCGAGGCCCTGCTTGTTAGTCCCAGCTATAACAAATCGTGTGCTCAGTTCTTGGGTCCCCCAGTTCCACCCCTGGGGCAGTCCAAATGGTGGCTATCACAGCATCCTGTAAACTCAGCTCTCCAATGACACTAAACAATCAAAACAGCATCCAATGAAGCCATATCATCCCTAAGTTACCAAAATCAAAACTCCCCCCTTCCACTCTTAAACACCTCTGGGAATAGGCCTGTGCAAGTAGGCAGCTATTCAATCCAGCTTCAGGTCCGGCCACTTCAGATGCCAGGGATGTGATCTGGAGCTCCGGACCGGGTTTCCGCTTTGATCTAACTGAAGCAGCTCCAAAGCTTCGGAGCCGCCTCGGAGATCTGGCCATAGGGTATAATGGGGAATCAATAAAATATCTATAACGTTGTTGGTTTTTGTCTGATTTGGATGAACCTTGTAGGGGTGGTAGCCTCTACAGAGAGAATGAAGCCTGCCAAGTTTCAAGAAGCTCAGTGAAGAGGTTTGGGGGGAACTGCACCCCAAATTTCTGAAAGCCAAACTCATGTCATGTCTATGTGTTACAACACAGGGGGGTCAAAACTGCAGGGGTGGTAGCCCCTGGTGAGGCCATGAAGCCTGCCAAGTGTCAGGGAAATAGGTGCAAGGGTTTGTGGGGAACTGCACCTCAAGCTGCTGACAGGCAAAGCTCGTGACATAGATGACCCTGTGTGTGTTAAGACGTAGGAGGGTGAAAGCTGCAGGGATGGTGGCCCCTGCTGAGGGCACGACACCTACCAGCTATCAATGAGATCGGTGCGGGGGGGGTCTGGAGCGCTGGACCTCTAGCTGCTGGCAGGCAAAACTTGTGACATGGGTGCTTGTGCAACTCACTGTGTCTGCCTTGGGGCAGTTGATTATCTGTATTGATTCCTTCCTCTCCTTAGTCTCTGGTTTTGTAGGTGTTAACTGATGCTAATTAACTGGTCACATTCGCTAGCTACTGTGTATTGAGCTGATCCCTGAGTGAATCATGATTGATTGGTAAGTGGTAACATAGTAGCTTAGCAGCCAGGCCTGCAGTAGTCACCCTCCCCCCCCCCCCCACCACCACCACCACCAAGACAGACACAATTGCACAAGCACCCATGTCACAAGTTTTGTCTGCCAGCAGCCAGAGGTGCAGGGCCCCAGAACCCCTTTGCACCGATCTTCTCAACAGCTGGCAGGCTTCATGGCTGCAGCATAGGCCACCATCCCTGCTGCGCCTTGACAAGCACAGTGTCACCCATGTCACGAGGTTTGCTTGTCTGCAGCTTGAGGTTCAGTATCCCGCAAACCCCTGCACTTATCTCCTTAAAACTTAGCAGACTTCATAAGCTGAGCAGGGGCCACCAGCCCTGCAGTTTTCAGCCCACTGCACCTTAACACACACACGGTCATCTGTATCATGAGTTTTGCCTGTCAGCATCTTGAGGTCCAGTTCCCCCTAAACCCCTGCACATATATTTTTGAAACTTGGCAGGCTTTGTGGCGTCACCAGGGGCCACCATCCCTGCAGTTTTCACCCCCCTGTGCTGTAACACATGGATGTGATATGAGTTTTGCTTTCAGGAATCTGGGGTGCAGTTCCCCCCAAATCTCTGCACTGATATTCTTGAAACTTGGGATACTTCATACTCTCAGCAAAGGCTATAACCCCTGCAAATTTCATCCAAATCAGACAAAAACAACAAAGTTTTAGATATTTCATTGTTTCCCCCTTATACCCTATGGCCGAATCTCCAAAGCGGCTCTGAAGCTTTTCCGAGGCACTTCAGAAGCTCTGAACCACTTTGGAAAGTCTAACAAAGCCAGAGCTTCAATATAGACATGCTGCTTCAGACACCAAGGCATCCAAAGCTTCTCCGGATCCAAAGTACAGTCCAAAGCCTCGCACAGCCCTATCTGGGAACATACCCTCAGCCTTCCCCCACTCTTCTCAAACCTGTCATATCCCTGACCTTTGTAGTGTCTCCAGGGGGGCCAGTATGATTCAGATTAAGCATAAGGTAGGAGGAGTTCTGAATTAATTGAAGAAAAAACACTGTAATGTCGTGTGCCTGAGTTCCTTCTAACACTGGGCATATCTACATGTGCAATAAATACAAAGCAATAGACTCTGGCACTTATCACGCCAGAGTTTATTGCTCCCAGGCACACGGTTTGCATCTGCACCTGGGACCGTAACAAGTTGTGTTAGGTGAGAGCCGCCCTGGATGGCAGGGGCATGGGGAATCAACCAGCCTGCCCAGGGATGCTCCAGTCCAGCTCAACATGCTATGGAGAGGCTGGCTAGGGCATAAGGATGCTCCAGTGCAGGACTAAGTGGCAGAGAGCCTCTGTATTGAAGCACCCTCATGCCCTAGCCAGGCACATCAGCATCTACATATGCAGTGATGCAAAGTAAAAATCTCTGCAGCAGGATAGTACTTGTATTTACTGCGGAGTTGCCTAATTAGCTCCATAGTAAACCTCCCGCATCTATATATGCAGGGCTATTAGGCAGGAGTAAACTAATGAACTCCGCAGCAGGGTAGTACTTGTAAAGACAAGTACTACCCTGCTGTGAAGTTCATTAGTTTACTGCTGCCTAATACACCTGCACATGTAGATGTGAGACATTTACTATGGAGCTAATTTGGCAACTCTACAGTAAGCATCTTGTGTAGATGTGCCCACAGGGTTTATACCAGGATAACTTTATTGATTTCAGCGTTGTTCTTATACCCAGTGTAAACCTGAGAGTAATTCCATTGATGTCCGGGGTGTAAGACTAGACTGGACCTGGATGATTTATTTTTTTTATAACAGTTCATAAGATCATAGGAAAGTAGAGCTGGAAGGGACCTCATGAGGTCATCTATTTTAGCCCCCTGCTAAAGGCAAGAACATCCCTGATGAAAACATCCCAGCCAAGTGTCCATCTAACCTGATCTTGAATATTTCTAGGGATGGAGATTGCACAGCTTCTCTAGGTATCCTGGTCCAATGCTTGACCACCCTCAAAGTTATAAAGATCTTCCGAATCTCCAACCTAAATTCTTCTGCTGCTATGTGAGAGCATCACTCCTAGTCCTATCCCCTACAGCCACAGGGAAAAATCCCTTTTCTATCCTCTCTATAATTACCCTTCGGGCATATGAAGACTGTAATCAAATTCCCCTCAGCCCTCTCTTCTCCAGACTTAATAATCCTAATTGTTTCAGCCTTTCCTAGGCTATCACCCCCTACTGGACTCCTAATTTGTCCACATCTTTCATGGATTGTGGGACCTAAAACTGAACACAACACTCCAGGGGAGGCCTCGCGAGTACCAAATACAGCGGGAAAATGGATTCTTTTAATTTAGTGACATTTCTCACTCCAATGTTTATTACTTTTCCCCTTTGATTTAATATGTAAATTTAAAAAGAAAAAAAAAAGGAGCATTTTTTTAAGGTTTGAAAAATCTTACCAGGTGACTAATCATCATTCACAGTCAAAAATATCCACACACATTTTTAGAGACCTGAAAATGAAAACCTATAAATGATTAATACCTGAGCCGAAACTAACAGGAAGATCCCCCAGTGAGAGCTCATCTTTTTCCTTCCACTGAGAAGAGGGGAGAGAAAAATAAAACTAGAACTAACTCTTTCTGCATTACTGAACAGGAAACATGCTTTCTCTTCGTCACCATATTCTAGTCAGGTCCTATTTGGGATAACTACAGTCTCGCTCCTTAATTCTCCCTGCACCACAATCTCATCCAGGCTCCTGTAACAACTTGAGATGCTGTGAGATCCTTTTAAGGGTGCCATGCAATTTTAGCACAGTTAGGTGCGTAAGTCCTACATGTGATTCACAGGATAAACCCAGAGATTTCAAATAGGAATCCATACTGTCAATAACATTCTGGTCTGTTCTGGTTTTTGAGTCATTTGCAACAAAAGAATTCTTACATTATTTTTCTGTAATAAAAAAAAAACGAGTGAAAGCTAAAAGTGGGCATTTTCCATGGGGGAGCCTTGTGTGTAAAAAGATTGAGACTTTCAGTGGGACACAAGGTTCTTTTTCATTTGCTACCGTGCACGGTTACCTAGTGTTTTAGTGTGCTGTTAAACAGCTGCTGTTCTCCATCCCAAAAGCTGCAGCTCGTCTGGGGTAGGTGAATATACAACAAAACTACCTTCAGCTCATTCTGAATACAAAATACTTACTAAATCATACTTTGTTATTGTCATACACCTACACACACACACACACATTCACCCCCCTCCTTTCCATCTCATCCCTACTTCTTAGCAAATTCAACATCTTAGTGATATTATTGCTAAGGCTCCATTATTTTTACAAAATGCGTGACAGATCATCTCCTGGTATGCTATGAAGTACCATAAATAATTAAATCTAAACTACACTTGTCAAAATAAATGAACAGAACATACTCTGTGATGTATTACCTTTGATTTTCCTTTTTTTGTGTGAGTATCAGGTTTGTCTGGCTACCTGCTAAGCCACAAAATATGGTAATCAGAGATGGGAGCCTCGACAGAGCTTGCATACTCATTACTAGACTGCAGGAGGAAATGACACAAGTTGCTACCCTAGCTAGGAAAATTTGCAAAACTCCGTGAAGTTCAGGGCTGATGGGTGTTCTGCTGTCAAAACAGAAAGCACCACCCTTTCTTTCACATCAGCAACAAGGGAATCAGGGACTGTTTTTAAATTGCCTGCTGCTCCTCCTTAGAGGTGTTTGAATTATTCATCGGGAATGAATGCATCTGAGAAAAGCAGTCTTTTCAATTTTGCTCTATCCATGAAAATGCGATAAGCATTTTCACAAATGTTTTCCTTATTCATAATTGCCCAACAAAAAATCGGTGTGGATATATTTTAACACGTGTGAGATGATGAGTGTGAGCCCATGCACGATAAGGACAGTGCCTACTCCATCACTGCATCACAGCAAGGAACCACCTGCCAAGGTGCCTATGCTGGTGCCAGTCCCACATCACATCATAGGGTGGGGGGGGGCAGTTAACTGAGGACCAGCTGGAGTCATCCCTCTTCAACCCACCCGGGAACCCTTAACTGTCTGTCAAGTACAATAAGGCTCCATTTTCAGTAGGCCTTTAGGCATTACACGAAGGGGTTGGCAACCTGTGGCCTGTGGACCACATCTGGCCCACAGAGCTATTGGATCTGGCCTGCAGAGCTGGGGGCTTTGGCTGCAGTCCAGCAGCAAGAGGCTTCAGTGGGGTTCCAGGTGTGGGGGCTTTGCCTGTGCCATAGCCAAGAGGTAGGAGGGCTTGGCCTGAGTTGCAGCCAGGAGGCAGGTGGGCTTTGCCGGCACTGCAATGGGGAGAAGTGGTAGTGATGGCCACAGCTGGTCCTAGCTATGGTCTGCCTTGCTGGGTCATTTCAGCCTGTTGCTAAAATACATTGCTGACTGCTGCTATAAATTATATGATCAATCTAACTGGGTCTATGCTGGTACCTATTCTTCCTCATGGCATACACTCACATATATCATGGTATCTGCTACAGTACGACTCATGGTGTCTGAGTAGAAGCTCAGTGTCCCCTTCCAGTTATCACCCTGGCAGCAAAGTGACTTGCTCAGTGATGAACAGACCCCTCTGGCACACAAGCACAAGAGACTCTGGGCTGGAGCTGCCCTCAGAAGTTGCAAGTGAAATATCCTGACACACCAAATTCCCTTGCAAATGTTCACAAGCTTGCTGCTGGCTGCATCCCGCTGGGCTCAGAGCAAAGAGAAAGTCTGAAATTCACCAAGCAGCACCATGCAATCTACTGGAAAAATGACAATGGCTGGTTGCTCCAATATGAAGTGAGTATTTATCTCCCTGCTGACCCATAAGCATGAGCCTGCCCACCTGGAATGTGTATGGGAGCATACACATGTGACCTAATAAGAGCCAGATGCCAAGCAAAGGTGATGCAAATTCAACAATAAGCATTGAAAGGGTAAAGGCAAAAGTAAGAGTGTGGTTGGGCCTCTTTTGGCCAACACCTCATACAATCATTTATGTCAGTGCTAAGCAAGCACAAAGTGGAACCAAAATGCAAACAGGTCTAGATGGCAGGACCAATGCAGATGTACGGGTATATCTACACAACAGCAGCAGCAAGCCCCAGCATGTACACCCTGAGCGTGCCCCATTCACTCACCCACCACTCACATGCTCCAAACCCATAACTCTGCCACTGAGCCTCCTCTGGAGTTGCCTACCATGGTTGCTTACAAGCACACTAGAAACCAAGTTCTGGGAACAGCCTCAAAGAGCCAAGGCACACTGCTACCTATGGCAAAGGCATACCCTCAATGCAGAGCAATGGACAACGGGGTGCTACGGGACTACAAATCAGTCTCAGAAAAAATCACCATGCACAAAAGAGTTGCTAGGAAATGTCATCTCCCTGTGTAAGTCAGACCCCATAAATCTAACTACACATTTCATGAAGCCTAGTGTCCTTGAGCAAAGACATCTCCTTCCCCCTCTACTGTGTTCTGTGGCAATCAACCTAAGGAATTCAGCAGCAGGGCCATGTATGTGACTTTGGATTATTCTCCCATAGGAAGCTCTGGATTTAGGGTTTAAACCTGGATGGGACAATACATTAACTGGTGAATTCTCTAGATTTGGTGGGCTGCCAGTTTTGGAGAATCACTGGATATAATTATCCTGTGGTTGTAATGCAGGTGTATTGAGCCTAAACCCAGATATAAAGGATCCTGTCTCAGGCCCCAGCTGGAAGCGATCGGAGCCTAGGCTGAGCCATCCCCAAGGGTTACAGGAGAAGGGCCCTGCCTGCTTAGGCATTTGTGAGCTCGGAGCAGAGAGCAGCAAACTGTCTGGGCAACAGTCCACTGTACTGTGCCCCTAGCCTGCTTGGAACGCTTCACCTAAACCTATCTCTGCTGCTTGATCTTAGCTTGTGACCTCCAGCAATTAACTCCTGGCTTGTGACTTACCACCACTGCCCACATCCCAGTCCCTTACAGGAAGAGGTCAGACTAGACCTCCATAACAGGGCTTTCTGTCTTCGACATCTTTGAAATGTATGAAAATGTAATGTAAAGAATAGTGGCCCAGACCCAATTTCCCCTCCAAGATGTCTAAGTGGTACATACAATATTGTAGCAAGGGAGGCACCAGGTGCCTTTGCATGGGGCGTGCCAAATCAAATGGAAGCAATGTTATGTGGTAGCACACAGTAGCACATATGGGGGTGCTCTGCACATGGCCTGCACCAGGTGCCAAAATGCTCTGGGTGTATACGCAGCCACTAACCATGAATTTACTTCATCCCCAACAACAGCAAGAAATCCACTAAGGCCTCTAGGTCCTTTCTTGATGCTGAGATCAGGGGTGCCCACTTTGGCACAATAGCCTAATTGTTAGAGAACTTGCTTAGGAAGTAGGAGACCTGGGCTGTAAGCCTCCCCCATGACAATGAGGAGATACAAGCTCACAACTCCTATTTCCCAGCAGCGTTGCCAGGTCTTAAATATGAAATTATCATATTGGAAGGTCAAATTATGGTATTTTCTGGAAAAAAAACTATAGTACACTGAAAAAAAAGTATGCAAATAAGTATGCAAATAAATCTTTTTTAAGTAACGACATGTTGCCTTATACTGTTATTCTATTGATTTAAGACCATATATAGCATTAAAATAAAGCTCTTAATATTATTACATAGTGGGCATGTCTACATGTTGTCCTATGGTGATATTGTTATTGTGCCATGCTTTACTACAGTAAAGCATGGCACAATAACAGTACCAACCTTTTTTCAGTAGGAGATCACTTTTGGAATTTAAAAGCAAACCGAGATCTACTCCCCCTTCCCACCTCTGCCCCTCCCCCCCGCTCCTCCCCCCCCCCCCCCCCCCGCCTGCCCAGCAGGTAAGTCTTCTGCTTTCCTCTGCCTAGCCCATAGCTTGCTGGTCAGAGCACTCTCCTGGGGAACAACATTGCCAAGTGTATGATAGTTATCTTATTTGTATGATAATATCAACCCTTGTATGATGTATAATAGCTAATACTAAAAGGGCATGTCTACATGTGCTTTTATGAGCCACAGGCTAGAAAGGAATGCAAGAGCTGCAGTTCCAGAAGGAAGGCCAGCAAGAGGGAGTATGATTTTGTAGCCTAGTAGTTAGAGCATTCAACTGGGAGAGGACAGTCCTACATTCCAGTCCTTGCTCTTGGGACTGTTCTTCATTTTGCATTAAATCATCTTTGAATACACTGGATAATGAGCATTGAGAGCAGGAGCCAGAACCCAAGACTCCCTTCCACCAGGTAGAGCCCACCATATTGGGTTACAATGACACCATCACCAGTGTCTCTGTCTCTACTGGTAGGTCTGTGTAGCGTAATGAAGGTGTGATTATGGCACATGCTAGCATGCCTGATCTAATTAGCACAGCCATGAAGACACAACAACCCAGGCTTTAGCAACCAGAGTAAAAACCCTCCAGGGAGATCCAGTGGTAGCCAGCATGCTAGACTGAGCAAACACAGGTATGTTAGCATAGGCTGCAGTTGTGCTTCTATTACATGAATATATATATATATGTGTGTGTGTGTGTGTGTGTGTGTATGCTTCTATTACAAGCAAGAAACAGGCTCTTTCTACTTTTATCCTGGTAGCAAAGGAGTCTTCTCTTGTTGTCATTAAGGAATTAAAAGAATGTGCTTTGCTCTCCCTTCCAGTACATTATTTCTCCAGCTAAGCCAGTTCAATTAAGCCAGTGAGATCATAGGCAACTGGTAAAGGGGGCATGGGGGGGGGGGGCATGTGCCCCCCACCCCCAGGCCATCCCCACCGACACCGCTGGCAGCATCTGCGGGTGCTCACCAGCTCCCCACCGCTAACACCTGCTTCTGTGGGTGCCCCCCAGACCCAAGAGGCAGCAGTTGCCCATGGCCAGTGTAGAGGTGTTTCTTTTTCTTTGACTGAGACAGTGATACACCACCTCCCTTTGCTCACAGGTAGTTAAGAACTTCTCTGTTACCGTGCACTGTGAGTTGTCATTTATATCAGTGGAAAGTGAGGGCAAAAATGCATTCTGATCTGGTGAGGTTTTGTATCTACTAGGCACTGGTACCAATAACAACACCTGGTACTGGATATTAGACCCTTAGCTTATGGAAGTGGGAAAATAGGATTCTATGCCCCCGAACCCTCCGACCTCTCCAAGTTATTAGACTGGGAGACTCATGTTTATGGATGGACAAACCTGTGAGTAAGAGCTGTGTGTTGTGTTCATCAATTAGGGGGAAAGGGGTCCACTGCAACCCCAGCCCTCTGCTGTATTATTAGAAAAGCACACATAGAAATGCAAGTCTTCTGCTTATTCAGCAATCCCCCGTTCCACATCTTCTCCATAGATTCAGTATCCTTTTACAGGGTCTTTATCTACAAACCCTCAGATCCTTTCTACCCTGCTAAGTGGCATGTTGCTTTTGTTCTGGCCTGTCTGGCATAATCACTGCTACTGTTACTATTTAATAAATAAACCAGAGCTGATTACCAGGGCCATCCTTGGAAAGAAAGCAACTTGCAGATCACTAGCCGGCAGAGGGCACTATTAAAGAGAGCATTCAGCGTGTGGAGTTAACACAATAGCCAGGGTGCTGCATTGTTGAAATAAATGAAAAGGGCCTCTTTCTGATCAGATGCACAACAGAGGCAATGAAGCATGTGAAGGCAGGATGATACAGATGCCTGGGGTCTGCGTATTGACGGAGCCCCAAAATACTGGCAAAACAGTCTCCTAAATGTCACATCCCCACAGACCCAGAAACATGTCACTGGGTCTGGGGTTCCCAGATCTTATAGACTGCCCTCCCACACGCTAACTAACTTGCCTCCTAAAAATAGGAAAATGTGTTTTCCAGCTGATTCAGAACCTAGTTACTTTAAACCAGTAATGGGAGAAGATGGAGAAGGCAGGGGCCGGGGAAGTGGCAACGGAAAGCCTTCTGGGAGCAGGGCCAGCATTAGGGCAGTGAAAACAGTGAAACGACACGGGGCTCTGAGCCAGACAGGGGCCTCTGTTGCATTGCAGCTATGTTACACACTCCTGCACTACTTATTACAGATCTTTGTAGGGTCCTGAAACTGAATCTTTACATGGGGCCCCTGAAAAGTAAAGCCTGCTGCTAGTTAGAACGTGAGCATGCTATTGGGATATGCATTTGGCTGCAATACAGATGGAAGTTCAAACAGAGCCAGGACTCTGGCTTCACTACAGAATTGTGGGGGGTGGGTGGGTTGGTGGACGGAAAGGCTTTAGGTCTCTGTCCCTAAAGATGGACTCAACTCTGTGGTTATAGTTCCAAGTTGGATCCAAACTGATCTAGGGCTGATTCGCCAGTTCTGATTGTGACGTGGCAATAGTTATGACCATGAGATTGTAGCTCAAAGAGCAGGTGAAGGTCTCACATGAACAGTTCATGAGATTTCAGCCTTGTTAAAATCTAAACCTCTATTTTCCTTTTGATTTGTTCTCCTGTCTGGCCACAGCCAAACCTGAACACTGGTTGTATGGAGTCCATTGCACAGTACCATGCTGGACAGGATTATGCAACTGGCAGGAGAGGTTAGTGGTAGGAAGGCCTCTGACTAGTTTGCTCTCCCCTACAGATATGGACCATCATGTTAAAGTGTAATGCAGGCAGAGGGAGATTTATACCACATGTATTTTGTTCCTCCCCAAGAAAATCCCAGAATCACTGGCCATAAAGGAGCATATTGCTCATTCTTGCAATAACACTCGTGACACCATCTGGCTGATAAAGTCAGTCTGCAGAATAGGAAAGATCCAGTGCCTACATAAAAATACTGCTGCCCAAGCTTGCATCAGAGCCTATTATTTTACGCTAGGCTAAACAAAGAAGATCAGCTCGTCTACACGCTCTTCCTGTTCCTTTCCTCTTTTAATACCGCGGATTCCAGTGGGACCAGGTTGTTTTAAAATAAGCCCCTTCCTCTGCTTTATTTGCAGTCTTTTTTGGACGGCAAGGGAGGGTACTGGCAAGTGCAAACAACATGAAAATGTAAATGATTATTATTGTTAATTATCTATTGTTTTAGCACCTATGGGCCTCACCCACAGATCAGGGCCCTATTATTCTAGATGCCAGACAAAAATGTAATAAGAAGGTTCTTGCTGCCAAAAGAAATTCAATGTTCTTTACATTCTTATACTCCAGGGCTGAGATTTTCAGCAATAAGACTAAAAATAAGATCCTAAACCAATAAAACAAGTCAGGATTAAAAAAAATAATCAATCAGTTCAAATACTTTGATTTTTGCAGGCCACATCTTAAAGCAGCCCAATTTTCAGAGAGAGGATACATAGGTTTCAAAAGTAGGCCTGTACGAAGTAGCTAGTATTTGCTTCAGATTCAGATTTGGCCAATTCGGAGGACAGTGATTTGATTTGGTGATTTGAATCACTGTCCTGATTCAATTCAGTCGAATCTGATTTGGAGATTTGGCTGCTGCCAAATCCCTGAATCAGACAAGCCCATTCCCCGTTCGTTCTCCCAGCCCGGCAATGGCTGCCCCAGTTCCTGGCACTTGTTAAAAAAAAGCCTTGTATCACTGAGTGCTGCCAGGCAGGGGCAATCCCCACTGCCCGCCACTGGCCCACACTGCATGAGGGGCTCTGCACAAGCCCCCCAACCCTCCCACTGCTCCCCCAACCCCCCATGGGTGCCCCACCCACCCCAGCTCTGGCCCTTTAAGAAAAAAAACAAACAAAAAACCTCTGGACTCACCGTTCCTGCTGGCAGGGGGCAATCCCTACTGCCCCCCATTGCCCCATGCTGCATGAGGGGCTCTGCATGAGCCCCCCGAAGCCCCAAGACCACTGCAGGAGCAGTGAGTCCTGGGGCTTTCTTGTCTTTTTTTCTTAAAGGGCCGGAGCTGGCCCAGGCGGGGCACCCATGGCAGGGTTGGGGGGCTCATGGCAGAGTGCCCCATGCAGGGAAGTGGGGGGCAGCGGGGCTTGCCCCCCGCCCGGTGGCACCCGGTGAGCACTGGGGCTTTTTTTTAAAGTACCAAGCTGGGGCGGGCAGGGCAGCCATGGGAGGGCTGGGGGAGCAGGGCAGGTCAGGGAGGCTGACAGGGGTCCCCCATGGTCCCCTCCCCTAGCCCCCGGCCCTAGTACTTAGCAGCTCAGACTCAGCTGCAGCTCCCAGCTGCAGCCACCGGGGACTGCCCGAATCATCAAAGCTCTCCCAATCTTTTCCAAAGATTCGGAGAGCTTTGAATCAATTCAGACTTTTAAATTGGTCCCCTGATTCGATTCGGAGATTTGGCCACCGAATCGGGCCAAATTTCCTCCGATTCGAATCACCACCCGAAGTTCCGCACAGCCCTAGTTTCAAGACATGCACCTAAAGATGGAGATCCAAAATTGAAGACAAAAATTGATCCAAAATCACAAGTCACTTTCAGGCTGATTTTCAGAGATGCTGACAGAAAGAACAAATGAGGAAGCTGCAGTGAATAAAAGCACCACCGTAATTGTCTGTGCATCTGCTTGTATCCCATGGGAAGTAAAAGATAAACAAGGGTAGCTTAGATTCACTGAGGGCTAAATTACCATGAATTTTCTTCTAGTTACTGCAGGGTAAGAGTGGACACATGGATACGTACTGTGGGACAGCTCACATGCAGTGATCCCCACTTCCTTTTACTGCGCTGTAATTTGCTCACTGGTCCAAACCCTGAGATTCAGGCTGCTCCCACTGATGTTACTTTCAAGCTATTCATTTAGAGCTGACACAAATACAGAAGCCTAATATTTGGCTCCTATTTATGGAAAAGTTTGGGGTTTCCTGGCAGCAGAGATAAGGATATGCCTTTAAAATAACTGACTTTAACACTAAAACTTAAATATCTCAGCCCTTAGCCTGCTCCTCCATGGACCTTCAAGTGTTTGTGCATTGAAGATGAAATGAGCTCTAAACACCTTGCAATAAGGCCGGTAGTTACCTGTTATTAGTATTAATTATTCGCTGTTCCTTACCCAGACACCTCCATTGGTAATAATCATGCATCACTGTACAGGCCACCCTTGCTTTCTTCTTGCTCTAATTCTGTAATTGGAGGGGAGGGAGGGGGGAGGAAATCATTGCTTCAGTGTAAATCACTCCGATATCTTTCTAGCACTAATTATATGTTTACTTTGGAAGCAGGGAAATGATGGTGGGCAGCTGTGGGTAATTATTCTCTATCAGCTCATCTGTGTGAGCATTTCCTGTGAGGTTCCCAGGCAGTGGTTTACAGAGCTGTACCAAACTAGTCGGCAATAGTGAGCTCTCTTATTTTTATTATTGCTTTCTCTGGCCTCCCATTAGGTCATCCTGAACCTCTGACTATGTACATCAAGGGCATATTGGTTCTTCATAGCATCTGTCTTGTCAGGTGTCATAGACTGGAAAGGGGAGTGGGCAGGCAACCTTTCTCCACTGGGGAGCTGCTGAAGCACTTCCAGCAATGACTCCCCTCCCACCACTGTCCCATCTGCAGATCCCACTGCCCTAGAGGCCCATGGAGATTTCCTCAGCTGTACATGGGGGATTTTTAGCAAAGACCAAGGGAAGTGGGAGATTCTTCTTACATGCTAGTACCCAAACCAGAAGAACAATTCAGCTCTACATGCCTGCCTTCCCCACACAACAGGTCTATGTCATCCTGGTCTGTAGCACATTCAGCATCTCCTCAGCCAAGTAGGACACATCATCCCTTCTCACTAGAACATGAGGAGAGAGATCACCACCCATATATCCCCAGTGTATATATGGCACTGGCACTTGAGGCTGGGGAGGGAGGAGGTATGGGATTTGGCCACCATAAAGGAGCTACTTCTAATTTCCCTGTACCAGGTGCCTGCCCATGCTCCTCAGAGGGCCTGCAGCACCACACCATGGAGTAGCGACAGATCCCCTAGATACTGGCAAACTTTTTTAGCTCATAACTGACCCCAAAACCTTAACCAGAGCAAAACAGCTGCATGGGTTTTTCTGAGGTTTCCAAATATTGGGGAGAATCTCCATGATCTTCCATTTTTTTGCTACCCTGCCTGCTTCCCTCCATCCAAATACCCATTCTCATGGCTTCCCAGTCCAACAGGAAACAGAGACCACTGGCAATCTCACCAGGACCCTTACCTGATGAGCCTGTCATCCCAGCTTTGCCAATTCAGGAGCTTTGCTTACACACTAGATGAGCAGCAGCCAGTCCTTAGAGTGCTTGTTTGCAGAGGTGAAACTCCTGAAAGGAACTAGATGGAAGCTGAGTTGGATCCAGGGATGGCAGTGGTGCAGTCACACTCCCTTTGATTCCTGCTCCATCCAGAATTTAAAGCCAACTGCCTGGCAATGGCAGCAGCATTTCTGCAGTGGTGAGGGAGTCACTAGACTCCATGGATCATTATAATGTACCTGATTACTTCTAAACTTTTAATTCCACAGGTGTTAATGGCCCGCTCTCCTTTTTTCATAGTTATCCTTTCTTCTGCAGTTTTGCTATTTGTTAACTCTCTTATTGTAGTTCCTTTTTCACAGCCCTGCAGACTGTTTTTAACTCTAGCTAAAAACAGTTACTTTGGTATAGAAATAACTTTCAGTGAAGTATTGAATGCATTGTCAAGATACTCAAGAAGGGTAGTGTTTGTTTTATGAATCTGAAAGAGATGTACATTTAATTTTAATAACAGAACTAAAGAAACAACATATTTGATTTGTTTTACCTAGTTTGTTGTGTTTTTTTGTACATGATTTATGATATAGCAAATTAATGTGTATTCCAATAAAGTTATATGCATTTTTGTTTCCATCTTAAACTGAATAATATAGCTATAGGCCCCTAGCATGCTAGTAAAGCTTTTAGTTTCCTTTTACCTGAAGGAAAACATGTGTTGTGTTATATATGATGATTCACCATGCCATCTGCATCCCCCTTCTCAAAATCCTAGATCCACCCATGCAGGGAATCCTGTGACCACAATGTTATGTCTCTGTTCCTAAGCCCTTCCATGCAGCTGCGGGGCTAATTAATGCAAGCCCTGATGCTCCACCTTCATCTGATTTCTATGAATGTGGTTGCACCATTGCCTATCTGAGCCTATAAATATTTATGAGCCTTAATATTTTTATTATATGGCAGATATATTTTTTCTATGGCAGATGTACCGAACTCACTATGCCTGAGTTACCAATGTCCATTCCATTTCCAACTTCTTCTATACTTGGTAATGCAACCATTTCAGTGCCCTCAACAGCAAGCTATTCACACACTTTTATATTCCATGCTCCCATTGCTGAGTCCAAGAGACATGTTCACACTTGATATAATTTAAGCAAACAATACTGTTCCATTGCAACTTCCCTCCCCAAGGAATAAGACAATTTACCCTGGTGGGAGTGGACCAATGCTATCTCTGCACACAGGTGACCTGCACACCCAGTTATTCATTTTAAATGTGATGACTACCCTGCAGGGTGACTTTCATGCTAAAAATAATCAGTTTTCCAGCTGCAGTGAAGAAGTTCTTAGAAAATGGAGTCCTAGGAGGATTTCCAGAAAGATCAGCTAGCACAGAATATGAGGCTGGAGAGATGAGAGAATAATTTAAGTATTAAAAGTGGTATTTTTTTTATTATTGTAAAATTCATAACATAAATGATTCATGAGGGTATTTGCCCAACCATCAACTCAGCTTTGTAGCTAGGCAAATAATTGGAATGTATCTATTAAATCATTTATTTGAAAAATCCTGAAATAAATTATTCTAAAAATAGCAAAGAAATCATCCCTAATCTAAAGGCTAAAGGCAAGCAAAATGGTCTACCCAGTGGGATTTCAGATAAAGTATTCAAATCACCTAAGAAATTTAGGGGCATAAGTCTCTCTTTCAAAAGGGACCTGAGCACTTAGTCTCACCAGCTTGCTAGGAGATTTAGGCTCCCAAATGCCTAATGCCCTTTCAAAAATTGGACATAAACTATTAAGTTGCTTAGGTGCTTAGGAGTATCAACCCCAGTGACTAGAGATGCAGGGTGCCTCTATTTTTTGTCTCACTGGTTGCTCCACCTTAAAGGCCCTAATTTTCAGAATCTGTTGAGCACCTGCTGTCTGAAAATCATACATCATTAAGGTGCCTCAAGATTTCAACAGACATGTGTGTAACGCTGGTTAGTCACAGAAAAACATGACTAGCAACTGTTCGGCACTGTGTTTCCCAGCAAAGTGTTCTATCCACCTCCAGCTTCCTCTCCTCCTCCTGGCCTCACATAGCATCCCTTCTTGATTCCCTAGTGAGCCATATTCAAGAGGAGGGTTAGAGAGTCCTCCTGGCAATGCATAGCCCACAGCCTGGTGGTGAGAGCACTTTCAGAGATTCACAGAATCATAGAAAATTAGGGTTGGAAGGGATCTCAGGAGGCTATCTAATCCAACCCCCTGCTCAAAGCAAGACCGTCCCCAACTAGATCATCCCAAACAAAGTTTTGTCTAGCCTGGTCTTAAAAACCTCCAAGGATGGAGACTCCACCACCTCTCTGGGTAACTTATTCCAGTGTTTTACTATTCTCCTAGTGCAAAGGTTTTCTCTACTAGACTTCCCTTGCTGCAACTTGAAACCATTGCTCCTTGTTCTGTCATCTGCCACTACTGGGAACAGTCCAGCCCCATCTTCTTTTGAACCCCCCTTTAGGTAGTTGAAGGCTGCTATTAAACCCCCTCTCAGTTTTCTCCTCTCTAGACTAAATAAACCCAGTTTCCTCAGACTCTCCTCATAAGTCATGTGCCCCAGCCCCCCTGACCATTTTCATTGCCCACTACTGGACTGTCTCCAATTTGTCCACATCCTTTCTGTAGTGGGGGGCCCAAAACTGGACACAGTACTGCAGATGTGGCCTCACCAGTGCTGAACAGAGGGAAATAATCACTTCCCTTGACCTGCCGGCAACACTCCTGCCAATGCAGCCCAGTATGCCGTTTGCCTTCTTGGCAACAAGGGCACACTTGTTAGCTCATATTCAGCTTATTGTCCACTGTAACTCCCAGGTCCTTTTCTGCAGAGCTGCTGCCCAGCCAGTCTGCTCCCAGTCAGTACTGGTGCATGGGATTCTTCCATCCTAAGTGCAGGACTTTGTTGAACCTCATGAGATTTCTTTTGGCTCAATCCTCCAATTTGCTAGGTCACTCTGAATCCTAGCCCTACCCTCCAGTGTATCTACTACTCCCCCCAGCTTGTGCACTCTGTGCCATCTTCCAGGTCGTTGATGAAGATGTTGAACAAAACCAGCCCCAGGACCAATCCCTGGGGCACTCCACTTGATACCAGCTGCCAACTAGACATTGAGCCATTGATCCCAAGCCTGTACTGATGCATTGGATTATTCTGTCCTAAGTGCAGGACTTTGCACCTGTCCTTATTGAAGCAAACTTCATGAAATTTCTTTTGGCCCAGTCCTCCAATTTGTTGTCTCTCTGAATCCGAGACTTGCCCCACACTGGGCAGGCCTATATGTGATACTACATCACTGTAGCAATGCACTCTGGCGACATAGCAACAGTGGTAACAAACCATGATGCCATAGCTACATCACCGCAGCAATACACTCCGTCATTATAGCGCATTGCTACAGTGACATAAGAGCTAAAGTGTGCACGGTGTGCACAGGACAGTACAGGCTCTTACTGCACCATCTTTTAGTACTTCCAAAAGGAAGTACTAAATGACAGCACAGTAACAATGGCACCACAGCAACACGTGTAGGTGCAGACAGTGTATCCGCTACTCCACCCAGCTTGTTGAGAGTGCACTTCATCCTATTTTCCAGATCATTGGATGATATTGAACAAAACCTGCCCCAGGATGGACCCCTGGGACACTCCGCTTGATACCGGATGCCAACTAAACATTGAGACATTGGTTACTACCCTCTAAGCCAAGTGATCCAGCCAGTTTTCTGTCCACCTTATAGTCCATTCATCCAACCTGAACTTCCTTAGCTTTCTTGTGAGAATGTTGTGGGAAACTGTATCAAAAGCTTTGCAGAAGTCAAGGTACATCATGCCCACTGCTCTCCCTGCATCCACAGAGCCAGTCATCTTGTCATAAAAAGCAATCAGATTGATCAGGCATGACTCACCCCTGGTAAACCCATGCTGATTCTCCCTAATCACTTTTTCCTCCAAGTGCTTAGAAATGGATTCCTTGAAGATCTGCTCCAGTTTTGGGTGACGCACTACAGAAGAGATGTAGATAACCTGGAAAGGGTTCAGAGGAGGGCCACCCATCTGGTTAAAGGCCTACAGAAAAAGCCCTACGAGGACCAATTGAGGGACCTGAATCTCTTCAACCTCCGCAAGAGAAGGCTGAGATGTGATCTTGTGGCCATCTATAAACTCATCAGTGGGGGACAGCAGGAAATAGAGGATATGATGTTTACCAGGGTGCCCATCGAGGTAACTAGAAACAATGACCACAAACTGAAGGAGAGCAAATTTAGACTGGGCATCAGGAAAAAATCTTTACAGTGAGGGTTGCCAAAATATGGAATATGCTTCCAAGGGAGGTGGTGCTGTCTCCTTCCTTGGAGGTATTTAAGAGGAAATTGGACAAACACCTGGCTGGGGTCATCTGCCCAGGGCAGGGGGTCAGACTTGATGGTCTAATAGGTCCCTTCCAACCCTAAAATCTATGACATCTATGATTTTTCCAAGGACTGAAGTGAGGCTGACCAGTCTGTAGTTCCCCAGATCCTCCTTCTTCCCTTTCTTAAAGATAGGCGCTATATTTGCCCTTTTCTAGTCATCCAGGACCTCTCCTGATCCCCATGGATTTTCAAAGATAGTGGCTAGTGGCTCTGTAATCATATCAGCCAACTCCTTCAGCAACCTCAGATGCACTGCATCCTGCCCTATACAGTTGTACACGTCCAGCTTTTTAAATAGTCCCTCACCTGTTCTTTCTCCACTGTTGGCTCCTCACCTCCTCTTAAAACTGTGCTGCCAGGTGCACTAGTCTGGTAGCTGACCTTGCCTATAAAGACTGAGGCTTCATACAGACATTTGGGGAGGTTATGGTGAGGTTAGACTGAGTTAAAAATGGCCTCCTGATGTAAGGTAAGTTGAAATGACAGAGATAGTGGAGGAGGTAGGGGGGCAAGCAGGCTCCAGGGGAGGATGGGTGGGTCTGCAGGGAGATAAGTAGGGCAGGTGGGGCCTGGGGAGGAATCAGGGAATTGGGGGGCGAGCAGAGTCCACAGGAGGGGTTGGGGGAATGTGGGGAGCAGGTGGGGTCTGCAGGAAGGATCTGGAGATTGAGGGGAAGGCAGAGTCTGTGGAGGGATCAGGGGGCCAGGAAGGGTCTGTGGGAGGGATCAGGGGAATCCAGGTGCATGTGGGGTCTTCAGGAGGGATTGGGGGCAGGCAACTACTGCAGGGGGGGAATGGGAGGGTCTAGCAGGGTCTGTGGGAGGGTTTGGCGGGATCAGGGGGGATTGTGGGGATGGAAGGCTCTCTTTCCCGCCCCCTGATGCCCCCAGCAGACTCCATCTGCCCCTCCCAATCTCCCCAATCACTCTACAGACCCCCAATCTTCCCTCAGACCCCCCCCCCAATTCCCCTCTAGAGCCTCCTTTCCCTCCCAGTCCCTCTAAGCTACCCCCCTACCAGGAGTGACTAGAAATAATGGTCACAAGTTGGCAGAGGGTATATTCAAACTAGACATCAGGAGGCGCTACTTCACAGTCAGGGCGGCTAGGACCTGGAACCAACTTCCAAGTGAAGTGGTGCTGGCTCCTACCCTGGGGGTCTTTAAGAGGAGGTTAGACGAACACCTTACTGGGGTCATTTGACCCCAGTACCTTTTCCTGCCATGGCAGCAGGTCAGACTTGATGATCTGCTCAGGTCCCTTCCGACCCTACCAACTATGAAACTATGAAGTCCGCCCTCCTGAAGCCCAGGGCTGGTGTCTTGCTGCAGGCCTTTGCCACCCTGCGCTGGATGGTGAATTCCAGCAGGCGATGATCACTGTCGACCAGGTGGTCGAGCACCCGCAGCCCCTTCACGAGGTCGTTGCCTGTGGCCAGGACCAGGTCCAACAAGACGTCTCCCCTGGTGAGGCTGTGCACCTCCTGGGTTAGATGGAGATCCTGTATCTCAGCTAGGATCCTACGTGAGTGGTCAGACCTGGCTGACTGCTCTTCCCAGCAGATGTCTGGAAAGCTCAGGTCCCCCATGATGACCACATCCTTTGACCTAACTACCTCCATGAGCTGACTTAAGAATTCCCAGTCTAGCCCTTCCCCTTGGTGGGGTGGTCTGTAGTAGACCCCCACCATTAAGTACCTTTCCCCTCGACTTCCTTGTATTCTAGCCCAGAGCACTTCAGTGTGCCCCTCCTCTGACCTTGTGCTACTTGTTGAGGATGTGTGTTTCTCCTTGAAGTAGACTGCCACACCCCCACCTTTCCTCCCTGTCCTATCCCTCCTATGCAGCCTATAGCCCTTGATATTCACCGCCCAGTCATATGTTGGGTTCCACCACGTTTCTGTGAGCCCCACTATGTCTGGGTCGGTGTCAGCTAGCAGGAGGGTAAGTTCCTTCTGCTTGTTCCCCATGCTACAAGCATTTGTATAGAGGCATTTGAGGCCTCCTGAATATGCCTGCACTGGCCCCCTAAACTCAGTACTGCCCAGCCCCTGTTGCTTACCTGGGTATTCGTTCTGCACGTTGTCGGTCTAGGCTGGGCTGTTCTTGAGTTTTGAGTCTTGAGAATTCCTTTGAGTTTTAGTCCCCTTTACTTGCCAAACAGGGACACGCACCCATTTCCAAAATGTTTGGAAATCTATGGATGAAAATTGTTTCCACCTGAGAAGAATTGTCTCTCATTCATTTCATGTGAACTTTCTTCCCTTGGATACATGATAGGAAAAGTTCTTTCCTTCTTCACTAGTCACAGTATTTCCTTATTATTTCTCAACCAAACATGAGCATGATTTCTTCAAAATAAAAAAAAAATACCCAAATAAAAGTGAAAGATGAGTATTTTCCACTTGGTTCTGTCAAGAATATAACCATCAATACCTGACAGCCAATGCAAGATGCATTCATCATTGTCTGGAAATGTTGACTATGTAAAAACACATTATAAACAGATGACAAATTATTTTTGTCTGTTCCACTCTGATTTATGAAATGCACAAACTGCATTATTAAAGTTACCCCCAAGAAAGAGGAAACAGCAAATGAGAACACACATCCAAGTGAACTCCTCAAACAAAGTTTGTGTGAACTCTGATATCAGGTCTGGATGGCAGCCCAGCAAAGTGCTTAGATTTGGAGAGGGTTGGAGAAGAAGGGGATCATTGATGCTATTTATGCTCAGCATTGGCGAGAGCCACCTTCTGAGATCAGGTCCCCAATGTGCTGGGGACACCAGAGACATAGTGAGAGACAGTCCCTGCCCCTGAAGAACTTATAGTTCAAAGATTCAAGATTTGTCCTCAGTTCAGTTGCTGTGCTGAGACCACTGCCCATAACGCTAATAGTGTCACACGGTTTCCTGGTGTTCCCCAGACTGACTTCCTCCATCTGTCTTGTATTTAAATTGTAGGTTCTTTGGGGCAGGAATGTTTTTGTTCTGCGTTTGTATGACATCTAGCACATCAGGATCTAGTAGTGTGTGCACATGTGTGAAAAGAGAAGTGCAAATGGACACAGGGTATGGTAGGGAAGCTATGTGATGTGAAGTGCATACAGGAAGAGGTGCAGGGGAAGTTGGAAAGCACACGCCAGGGGTGTGCGTTGTATTGCACATGAATACAGAGATGTGTGTGTGCCTCAGGTAGCTGTGCATACACATACAGCTGTACAATACGTGCACATACCTGGCACATTATCTGCTGTTGGGAAACCTCCATCTGCGACCATGCCATCATCCCCCTAGCTAACACATTCCTCTTACAAACTACAAACAGCCTCTCCATATGGTTTTCTTTCTATACCCCTGGGAGCTTCATAAAAAAATTATTGTCTCGTTATCTCCCTGATCATTTGCAAAAACAAAGAGACCACCCCCCGGCTCGAATCCTTGTCCTATACAGCATATTCCACTCACAGCAGAATAAAGTCTGGAATTAGCCTGACTTCCATGCTGGTCCAGGAGCCCGATTATGTGGCAGAGGCTCTGCAGCAAAGCAGGAAAGGTGGGGAAACAGCCATGTCTGCATTAACATGCAAAACAAAAACACGGCAGTACATTATAGCAAGGGAGAATGAAAAGACACTAGGCTTCCTGGGCCTTCACAGTGTACCATTATGTTTTCCCTCCCAGGACTAAATGCAGCCCTAAGGAAAGAGGCATAACTGCCAGGGAAGTCCAGCGGAGATTTGTTAGCATAGCTAATGCTGTGTTTGGCCCCATGCTGTCTGGTTTTCTGCTTTTTTTTCGCTAGTTAGTCCTCACTTCGCTTTTTTCTCCCTGTTTGTTGGTTGTGCTGGGTCTGATTTCCTCAACCTCACTCACACTGAGCCATACCTGAGCAGTGTGAATGCACCAGTAAATCTATTTGCATTAATTTTAGCTATTATGCCTGCAGAATGAGGTTTTACTCCACCTCAGTAAGGGTGGCTGAGTCACATTCATTGTAGCTCATTCCATATGACTGAATTATGCTCTCAGTAGAGGTGGCTTTTTATTGGGGCTGGGGAATTAGCAGGCATGTCATGAAGACAAAGGACTTCAGTTTGATTAATTCATATTCAAGCTTCAGAGCCATTAAGGTGGGCTGCAAAATTCAGTCCACGATATATATCCCATGCCTCATGTATAAGCAAACAATCACTGACTTGGATGGTTAGTTGCAAATCTCAGGTCCCGATGATCAAAAATGAATACTTGGTGAAGACACTGCAGGCTGCCGTGCTTGTGGCATCTGATGAAGATTTTCAGGTTGATCCATCAATATAAGTCAAATCAGCTAGCGCATGGTACAGTCAAAATCAAGCCAGTATTGGTGAAATTTTGCATTGACTGAACGGCGTTCCACCTGCTCCAGGCCTCTGGTTGCAAAGGTATCCTTGCAGGCAGAAGTGGGACTTTAAGACTGAAGTGTTGCTAGAGACCATTTTGGGGCATCAGGTAGAAGCCTTGGTTTGCCCTGTGAATGTCACCGGTGCTTGAGTTCCTCCAGGACAAACATGGTTTGCTCAGAGCAGAGCTTCCATAAGGGAGGTCTGTGAAAGTCAGGCAGCTGGCACCCAACTTCCTACGCTGCTTTTGTGCATGCCCTTAGACACCTCTCTGCATCCACATGCATCTGGCCCATGATCCATAATGTTCCTGACTTAAATAAAATGAGCTAGGTACAGGTGACCCAGTCTGGCCTCATGAACACAGGGGCACCTTCTCTTGTTGTCCGTATATGCAGTAATGTAGTCCATGACATTTTATTTGTTGAGTCAATTAAGTGCTAGAAGACAGTGCTGGACTGACAGCTGCTGCCAGTGAGGAGGTACGGCAGAAGATAAGCTTCCCCCATACTGTTCAACCCATTTCCTTAATGCAAACACCCCCACAGCTGCTTTGGCAAGGAAAGGACCACTCCCTCTAAATGGCCTATTCAGCTGTGTTGTACATTCCTCTTGCAGCTGCCACCCACGTACCTGGTTGGCCTCAGCTGTGATATTGTTTCCTGTCGTGGACATCCAATGGCATGACTGAATGCAGTTCACACTCCTGAAGCTAATGGGCACCTGCTGGATGGAAACAGCCTCTCTCTGGCGGACCTGACCTGATGATCTAGAAGCAAAAGGTCCTTTTACTTGGTAGCCGCCTGATCAAGAAAGAATGATTGGTCACAGCAGTGAATGTACCAGGTGTAGGGTTTTCCCCAGGTCTTCTACAGAGAGCTTGTGTTCACTTGGGTAAGGCATACGTCATGAGGTCCATAAAAGGCACCTGCAGCACCTACCTTTTACATGCCCTACTCTGTAGTGCAGTGGTTCTCAACCTATTTTTGTACCAGGATCCATTTGTAAACATTGAGGGCCAGTCCCGATCCAGTGGTCCTCACTCCCAACCTGCTTCCACCAGGCCCCAGCCCCCAATGTGTGGGGCAGAGGGTGGGTGTGCAGGCTGGGGGTGGATGTGGGGCAGGGGGGCCCAAACAGCCCCTTGCAGGCTGGAAATCTGCCAGTCTGCAAGGAAAAAGCTGCAGTTTCCCATATTTTTCTCCTTTAAAGGAGAATCCATTTTTAAAGTTTGTTCATGACCCTTTTATATATTCTTGCGATCCACTTTTGGGCCGTGACCCATGGGTTGAGAAAAGCTGCTCTAGTGGATTCCACATGCCCCTGTTAAGGCTCTGCTACCTGGGCTTTCTATTCAATACCTTGGGAGAGTTAGGAACCAAAGAATGGTTTCCACGAAGGCCAACCCACTGATTCAGGGGGTCACTTAAACTAATCAATAGGAGAGTGAAGGCTTTACACCTCCCCCATCTCAGGGGCTTGGGCACCGCACTCCAGGCTGAAGGAGGCACCTAATTCTGTGCAGGGTTCACAGCTATGACCTGTCTTCTGGAGTGAGGTTTCTAAACCAGTGCTTTTATAAATACATACAGAGGAGGTCATTCCCTTTTCCCCAGCATCTTGTGGTTATAGCCCTCACTCAGGGTATAGAAGAAAGGGGTTCAAATCCCTCCTTTGGCTGAGAGGCCTTGAACTCATATCTTCTGCCTCTTGGGTGAACCCCTTAACCACGCAATGATGAGGTGATGTGGAGTGTGTGCAGGGTCGGGCGGGATGTGGGGAAAGAATGACTTCCAGTTCCTCCATCAAAGGCTGTTCTGTTTGGTGTATCCAACTGGATATTCAACAGGTCAAGCACGGAGGACAAGGGAGGGTGGCTCCATAGCCCAGTTGCTAGGGAGGGGGTAGCTTTCTCTTTGATCCCGGCTCTGTTTAGATTGTTAGGGGGGCTTAGGCCCACTCCCCAACACCTCCTCTCACAAAAGGTCTTGTATTCACTCCTCTTCCCAGGGACATCCCCCTAGCTAGTTACTTGTGCTCATTTAAATAACCTTTCCTGGACAGCAGGTCTGAAGTCTTTGATCATCTGGCAGCCTGAGCACTCCTAGCCTCTTCATTCAAAACCTCTCAGTTTGCTTTCCAAAGCATCCCTCCTTTTCCAGGGAAAAACTCAGTCCCTGAGCCATTTGCAGAGACTTTGGGGCAGGGCATTACTCACAGGATAGCATCTCCCTTCCTGAAGTCTGGTGACCCCAGCACCAGGCACAGTGCTCCAGAGCTTTTGTGCAAAGCAACGTCAATACTTCCTTTGATCCGCATTCTATTCCTGTACAACGCCACCCACCCTCTGAGCCTCATGCTGTAGAAAGAAAGGCTTTAGAGATATTTTCTTTTACAATACCTTTGAAATCTCTCTGCTGATCAGTATGCTGGGGCACTCTCCATTCAGCACATATCCCTCTGTATGCTGTCCTTTGCCAAAAGACTTCTGTTTCACCTTTTATTTGCACTGAGTTGCATTTCAGCTGCTCCCCTATAATCTGAGTTTTCTAACCCTGATTTCTTTTGTTTCAAGCTGCATCTCCCCCAGTGAGTCATTTACTCCAACAATATTGCTAGGGCAAGTTTCAAATTGTGTCACGAGGAAGCATGGACTTGCGGCTGCAGTGGTTCTCTGGCAGTCTGCGTTCTGTTCTCAGCTCTGTCATAGGCTACGTCTGTGCTATCTCCCTGCTGGGCCTGGGATCATCGCTAAGTGGCAAGCTCTATCCACTTGCTTCCACTCCCCACATGTTTGAGAGAGAGAACCAGAAAGCTGTGCTGGCATACATGCCCAAGACCCCTTGAAGCTATCTACTTCACTTAATTCCCTGGCCTGAGCTTGCATAGAGCAGCATGTTGTGGGCAGGGGTTGATTCTTGGTGGCAGACCCGGGCCAGCAGAAAGGCGCTATGGGCCAAAGTGGCCTCTGCCTCTTGTCTTCCAGGAAAATGCTCAGAAAAGCCAAACAAAAAGCTCTGTGCTTTCAAGCTGTCTAGCTATGTGACTGAGAAGACACCAACATCTGGGGGAGCCTCCAATGATCTGGATGACAGGGCTCAGCAATAGAGATGCTAAATACTTTAACTGAGGTCACAGAGGGAGGATTAAAACCAGGTGCCTCCATTCCAAGGCTGGTGCCTTAACTGCTGTATTGTCCTTCCACACCAACTCGCTGTGTCATCTGTCCTACTGTAACAGGGAGCCTCTGGCTCTCTGCTACTTTAATGAAGAATATGTTCAGGGAGAGCCCCGGTGGGGAAGACTGTAAGGGAGAAGCAGCAGGAGAGCTGGCCCAGGGAAGTAGGGACCATGGGCATTTATACACATGCTCTGGAGGGTGGGGAGAGGGGGCAGGGAGGGGTTTTAATTAGAGTGGCTTTGAGAGCCATTCACATTAAAGCACCTGAAGCGTCATGTGTATCAGCATCCCCACACTAAAAAATGGTGGCAGGTGGCACTTTAACTAAAGCTCATCAAACGAGCTTTAATTAAAGCATTCCCACTACCATTTTTCAGTGTGGGGACGCTGATACACGTGATGCTGGAGTCTGCTGGAGCGCGGTAATTACACTGTAATTACAGCACATCGGAGCAGCCTCAGTGTACATGTATAGGCTCTGTATGAGTGCTTGCCGCAGAGCTAGTTGCTCTGCAGTATAAAACAATAGGACAATGTCCGTGTGAGCAGTAGGAAGCCTACTGCAATGCTTGCTGCTCCACAGTAGGACTGTAGGTTGGAGCTCTTCAGGGGAGACAAGGCACTTGTACAGGTAGGCTGCTACAGAGACCAGTTGGTAAGCCTAATTATACGGCACCTAAGGCCAGCCCTGTGGCAGGGCTTGGGAGAGATATAAGCCAGGGCCAGAGCCAGAGCAGTCAGCCTGGTCCTGGAGGTTGAAGAGGGAAGAGATGTGTGGGGGGGATGCCTGTTGCTGAGAGAAAGACCGTGGGCATACTATGCCTGAAGACAGCAAGAGAAGGGGCTGAGGGCTAGCAGTAGACTAAGGCATGTGGCTGGATAGGAGTTCTGGTATATAGCCAGGTGGCTAGAGGTTTAGTTATAGATCAAAGTGCTTACATTGTTGGTTTAAGTTTTAACTGGTGGTTTGGGTTTGGGATTGTCAGGGGACAGTGGAGGTCCCAATAGTGCCTGGGGGCATGGGAGTATCTGGAGCCCTGCTAGGGGCTCAAGGCACAGGGCAGGCTTAGCCAGAGGATTGAAGCTTGGAGAAAGCGGCTGAAGCCTACCAAAGGCAAAAGCCAGCCTGGGCCAGGGGGTCCAGCCCAAGAAGGGCAGAACCAGTGCCAGGGGCCCAGAAGCCTAGAAAAGGCCAGAGAGCGCAGCCTGAGAAAGATGGAGCCAGGGCCTGTGGTCCAGCACCCAGGGAAGGGTGAGATCGGGGCCAGGAGCCCAGTGCAAGAGATATAGGGGCCAGAGGTCCAGTGATACTAACAACAGGGCTCAAGCCGAGATAGCTGGACCCAAATCTGTGGGCCAGGGCTGGAGGCCCCAACAAGGGAGTGATCATACAGTAACTCTGTGGGGCATGGGTGTGGATACTGGGGAGGATAAGGATCATATAATAGCCCCGGGGGGAGGGGGGAAGGGCACGGCAGGTCAGGAGGACCCACTTAGCCTGAAAGGGGCAGAACTGAGACCAGCGGGGTCTGGGTGGGACCTGCTGGAGGCTACAAGAACTGGGACCCTTAGGCAGGCAGGCGAGTGAGGGCATCTTAGAGCTGAAACAGGGCTAGGGTTGTGTAGTTCCCAAGGGGTGTCACAGCCGCCCCTGAAACATGAACTATATTACACCTACATAATAAAATGTCAAGGGGAAAGAACCATTCCACTCCTCATCTCGTAGATGGAGGTTCCAACAAATTTAAAACCAGTTAGGAGGTCTTCTGTCTGTGCTCCACCATGGGTTTTAAGTCGCAATCAGTATGTTGAGGATAGCTAAGTCCACAAGAAGTCTTCCTTTCCTGTTCTTCCACTGTCCCTTTGGAAGGAGACAACACAGAGGCATGAACTCTGCACACATTCCCTAGGTGGGGCCATTGCTTCTGCATTGGGTGTTGATTTGGGCTTTCTATGGGTTAGGTCTTCATAACTCATGCTTGAGAAATTTCTACAAAAAGAGCTATAAATTGCTAATGATCTCTTCTGCTAACCTCATTCTATTCTGTAATGAATAGCCTGTATGTTTGCTATGCTAGAGGTTAAAGCAATAGAAAACAAATATTGATTGTGCATCTCTTTTTTGGCCAGCCATGCACCAAGCAATTATATTACACTAACTCCTGCCAGAGCCGGGCAGCAGCCACCGCTGCTCTCACTTCACATCACTAGTGCGCAGACTTCCCAAAATGCTGTATAACACCCCGCTCATCTGTATGGAAAGGTGTTTGCCAGACCTGACCAGTGACAAAACTGACTGGGACACGCTGGGCTTCCCCTGAGCTAGTGCTCTGATACTACACAACAGATCACTATAATACAAGAGTCCAGTGGCCTGATGGCTACTTCTGGTATTCTGTTGGCCAAAGTGGAAGTACGGGGCGTGACTAGTCACTCTGGTGACCCCTTCTGGAAAATCGGGGAATGCTACTGACTTTAGCAATCTTCCCGAATTTTGAAAGAGGTGAGGAGGGTGGGGGGGTTGTATGCTCTGTAAAACTATTAAGGCACATGGAATAGAGCATTGCTTAGTTGGCCAGAACAGAGGACACCTGAATCTAGTTTCAGCATCTCTCTTCCTCCTCCCCCATCTCCCCCACTGTCTCTGTCTCCTCGCTCTCGATCTCCCCCCTCTATCCCCATTCCCCCCCACACACACACCTCCATCTCCCTCCCCATCTCCTCCTCCTACCCCGCTCCATCTCTCTGGAAGTCACCTTGCTTAGTCACCTATCCAGCTCTGCTGTTGTGGACCCCTTGGAAACTCATTTCCTTTCTCTGTTTCCTCTCCTGCCCATCATCTGTTTCTACCGTAGACTGCTGGAGGCAGCGTTCAGACCAGCCCTGATCTTGGTTACAGCCTCAAGGAACTTCTGTAAGAAGAAGAATAATAAAGGGCTGGGAAGTCTTTGCTACCTGTGTCCTGGTCTAACCAACTAGTTTAGACAGGAACTCAAGGTATGCTTTGTTTCCAGAGAAGGGACTATACTACCTTAGAAGTTCATTGAGCTTTTGTTTCTAGGGGCAGCAGGATGCTCCTTCATAAGAAACGATCCCTTTCACTGTAAGCAGCCAGCACTTCATCAAAATCACTTTGCTTTCTCCTAAGACGACCATAAATATACATCAATTATCTAGTCTGGGACACCCATCTTCGGAAACACAGTTTTTAATAAAATATAATATTATGTAAATTGGATCTAGTGTGTTTCTCCCTTCAGATCCTCTAGAGACATCTGTGTATATTAGTAGATGTAGCAATATTGAGTTAGCTCCCTCGTTGCTGGGACGCCAAGGTTTATAAGGATGATTTATTTGCCACTTGTTCTTATGGTTCAGAATTATTCATCTCCAAGATACTAGAAAATATGCTGCAACATCCCTTTTTTCTTTCTTTCAGTGAAAGTTTAAATACAATACAAGTTTAAATACACAGAAACATTTCCTGAGCACAAGAGACAAATTAGTAGTTTTTGGTTTTGTTTGTTTTTTTACAATGATCATGCAAAACAGCTACTGAATCCATATAGCTCAGGGGCGGCCAAAATGTGGCCCATGGGCTGAATGCAGCCCACCAGGCCATTCTATCCGGCCCACAGGGTCCCTAAAAAAATTAGAAAATTAATATTTATCTGCCCCTGGCTGCCTGTCATGTGGCCCTCAATGGCTTGCCAAACTCAGTAAGCGGCCCTCTGCCCAAAATAATTTCCCACCCCTGATATAGCTTCTCTATTCTTCTCCATCCAGGTACTTTTCGAAAGTACAATACTGGGGTACTTAGAAGTTAATTGAAAGCCATTGCTAGCATGATATGGAGTTCCTTCTTTCTTTCTCTCTCATGTTTTCTGAATTAAGCAATGCATTCTTCCTTGCCTGACCCAAGCAGGAATCATTCCTATCCATATTTCCCTCCTATCAAAGGGTACTGGAGGGATTGGGCTTTAAATATCAGGCTTGGGGGCCCTGACTTTAATGTCCTGCTCTGTCACAGACCACAGCTGAGTCTCTGTGCCTCATTTCCCTGCCTGTAAAAAGAGATAATAGTGGTTCCTTGCTTCACAGGAGGGCAGCCAAGATGAATACATTAAAACACGTGTAGTGCTCAGATGCTGTGGCTGTGGAAGGTCATAGTCATGGACCAGAGCTCTCCTGTACTAGACACTATACAAACACAGAACAGAAAGGTGGTCCCTGGCCCAAGGAGCTTACAGTCTTATTGCATTTATTTATTGTATGAGTTAACTGTTCAGTTACCTGGAGCAAAAGGGATGGAACAAAAGGGATTGAGTTAAAGGGAATATGAGAGGGACATATGAAAGCTGAGTCTGAACCAAGACCTAGCTGTGCTTGAGGCAGGAAATGTTAAGAGGAAGGAATAAAATGAGACTTTCACAGAGCTTTCTATGTCCTCAGTCATCAGCTTATGGGCTGCTGCAACCTGCAGTCACATACAAAGGCGCTCTGGGTGGGTATCATGTTCTGCATGAGAAAAGGACATGTCCCTTCCAGCTCCAGCATAACCCCAACCCTGGTAGAGGGGTGCTAAAGGTGGGTTTAGCCAGTAACTGCCTTACACACAGGGGCCAAGAATCCAGTCCATCCATTAGGCATCGAAGTGGCTGGGATTCGAGTCCACCCAAAGTGTGAGTCTATTTCACCTTTCCCTACTTTTGTAACCCACTGTCATCTGACTCTTAAACTTATATCACAAAAGTTGGAGAAGAGGAGGAGGACCCACCTTTTTGCATTAACAGTTTTTCAGAGATTTGAGCAAAGTGGAATAAAATCTCCTAAAACACATTATTAACTCCAAGATGAACATGAGCCGCCAATGCCAGACCGCAGCCAGCAAGGCCAGCCACACCTTGTCATGCATCCAAAGGTGCATCTCAAGCCGGTCCAGAGAGGTGATACTCCCCCTCTATGCGACTTCGGTCAGGCCGCAATTGGAGTACTGCGTCCAGTACTGGGCGCTGCACTTCAAAAGGGATGTGGCCAGCCTGGAGAGGGTTCAGAGGAGGGCCACCCGCTTGGTGAGAGGGCAGCAGGACAGGCCCTACGAGGAGAGACTGAAGGACCTGAACCTGTTCAGCCTCAGCAAGAGGAAGCTGAGGGGGGACCTGGTGGCTGCCTACAAACTCATCAGGGGAGATCAACAGCAAATAGGCAGAGCCCTTTTCTCCCCCAGCACCACCTGGGGTGACCAGGAGCAATGGTAATAAGCTGATGGAGAATAGCTTTAGGTTAGAGATCAGAAGGCAATATTTTACAGTTAGGGTGGCCAAAATCTGGAACCAACTGCCCAGGGAAGTGGTCCTCACCCCTACCTTGGGCAAATTCAAGAGGAGGTTGGACGATCTCCTGTCTGGGGTCTTGTGAACCCAGCATTCATTCCAGCCTGTGGCAGGGGGGTCAGGCTAGATGATCTGTTCAGGTCCCTCCTGACCCTAGCTACTATGAAACTATGAAGCTGACTGGGTAGAATACAATCTGGCCCTTGACCTCTGTTTACACCCCTTTATCTGTCCTATTGACTTACTGTATGACCAGGAGCAAATGCATTTCCCCCACTTAAAATGTGGTTATGGGCTCTTAATCTTCTTCCACCCTTGAAAAGCATGTTGAAATCCATGGATGCACTGGTATCCTTATCCCTTTCTATCTAATATATAGCTTCAGCCCACAAACATAACAGTTCCCAATGCTGGGGGTTTGGATTAAGGTGGAGAATACAGCAGGGGGCTACTAGGATCTCTGGGCTTTTCTGCACTGTACAAAAGGTAAGGGGAACTGTTGATACTTCTCATGATTTGCACATCCATTTCAGGATATTTGTTGTTTTCCTCAAAGCCTCAGCGCCTAGAGTCATGTGATCATGTGAGGACCTTAGCTTTCTTTTTTTAACTAAATTTTTAACCTTCATGGTTATAGCAAAAAGTTTGAAAATCCCTGCCCCCACCCTTCAATTCCCTATTCAAAAGGTAAATAAAAAGAAACCCAGATTTTATTTTCTTGACTTCTAGGTAAGTCTTATGATGATGGCCTAACCTAGGGTTGCTGATACAGGAAACTGTGTCCCTTGCAGGGAAAAGAGCTGAACTACACGTCTGTGCCCTTCTGAGCTGGAGCCTCGTTGTCCAACTTGTTTTAGAAATATTCCAATGAAAGGGCTGAAGTCAGAACCACTGCATCATTTCAACTCACTCCTGTGCAATAGCTTGCAGAGTTCCCAGGAACCAGCAAAGATCATCTGGGGCTAGACATGCTAATGCAATAATTAGCCATGTGCAGGGGAATGTGGCCTTATGACTAAAGCATGGGCACTTGATGTCTTCCCATATGATCTTGGATAAGTCAGTGAAACAGAGCACAAGCATCCAGAAGGTGAATTGCCGTCCCCCACGCAGAATAAGGCCTAGCAGATATTTTCCACCATGTTTTTGCAGAGGTTGAGTGAGTGAGTGCAAAGAATAAATTTGGTTCTGATTTCACCCTGGGTCAGTTTAGATTCACACAGATTAAGTCAGATCAGAATCAGACCCAATATTTTAAGAAAATCAAAGTATATTGTATAGCCCAGTTGTGGCTCAGATAGCTGCCAGCTGTAAACCTGTTGCCCACTCCCAGCAGTACTCAGTGTGGTCGCTAGCCCGGCTTCCTATTGCAATTGCCCTGCAAGTATCTGGCTGTCAATGTTTGTCTTTGAAACATGATTGTATCTTGGAAAGCATCAGAGAAAGAGATGGAAGAACTGCAATGTTAGTATGATATGGTACCTTTTACACACACGATGGCCCAAAGTGTTTTACTTACTGATGAGATAGAGCCAGGCAGCACTGGAAATGCATCAGTCTCTCAATACTCAACACTAGCTTTCATACAGCCTGCAAAGCTAGGGTCTTTTCCAGGACTGGATCCCAAGTCTTCACTCCCAAGACTGAAGTCCCATCCAGTATTGACTTCAGTGGACACAGGACTGGATCCTACTAGAAGGAGAAGGCAGCTGATGCTAAGAATTGTTTACAGTGAAAAACCCAGCTGCCCCCCTTTTCTCTAACCAATTTGCTGGCTTCCAAACAGGAATGAATTAAACCTCACACATCCTGGTTAGGTGGGTAAGAATTATTGTTCTTATCTTACAAGTGTGAAAACTGAGCTACAGAGAATAAATAACGTGACACTGGTCAGTGACAGAGCTGGTTGCAAAATGTTTTTTCCTTGAAGGAAATTTCTAAAAGGCAAAAAAAAATGCTTTCATTATAATTTTTCCTTTTAAAATTGTTCCTTTTACTGCAAACTGAACATTTTTGCTCCCAAACTGCTGAGAACTGAAAAAGAAACTATTTCTGAGGACAATTTTCAACCAGCCCTACTCAGTGATGGAGCCTCAAATAGAGCCCAGGAGTCCTGGCTCCCCAGCCCCTGCTTTATTGATTTCTTCTGATATTTCAGTATCTGAAGTTCCAGTAGAAATGAGAAACATCTTCCAGACCAGGATTTTCTCCTGGTCCTACAGTCCAGTGCATGTTGGGAAGCTAAGAGTATAAAATGGAAACATCTGCCCTTATAAATAAAGGCTTCCAGCACAGGAATCTGAGCATTAGTTTCCCCCTTCCCCAGTAGAGATCATTTGTCTCCTGCTATTTACATTAGCAAAGGACTGTTGATATTCACAAATAACCCCAAGCAGAATGGTTATGCAGATCACAAGGGCAGTGGCAGTGGTTGTTTTTACAGCCTGTTCATAGTCTGACCTTCTGATTATTACCTGATCATTAGATTTTATGTGTCAGGGAGGCCTGGCAGATTTCCTCTGTCCCCAACACCCCAGTAACCCCCTTCCTCCTCTTAATGGATTGCAGATGCTCTGCAAACATTGCAAGCCGCTGGTTGTTTGGAGAAGTTGACAAGGGGAGGCTGGGTCTCATTAGAGGCCGGGAATGTGAGAAGCCAAGAAGCCAGGAGTGCTGGTTGAAGGGGGCAGCATTTGTCTGAGGCCCTGATCACAACAGGATGCTGAGGCTTCAGTCTGTTTCTGGCAAAGCAAACTCCTCCCTAGCTGAGTATGGTACAGGAGAGCAGGACCCAAACACTAGCAAATCTCTGATTTGCTCAGATGTGCGTTTATGAATGATGGACCCTTCTACGATCCATTTTGGTTTATAAGATAGGCTGTCAATAGCCTTGTAGAGAGTCCCCCGGGGTCTGCACAGACTCTGGATCTAAGCAGGGCTGGCGCTGATTTAAGGAAGACTTAAAGCAAGGTCAAGGTGCAGTGAGAAGTGGATGCAACGTGAACATTTGGCCAGGTGCTTCGTCTACCCATGAGGCCATCAGGACTTCAGACAGTCAGGTCAAGGAAAGAGTTCTCAGCAAACATCCACTTGAAGCATTAAACTACTTAATTTTAATTGAATTTGCCCTTATTTGGGGCTCCATCTGTATGCCTTCAATCACTGGTGTCTGACCAGTCAGGGCACAATGTTTGCTTTGCCCCTCAGTTTACCATGTTCAAAATGTATGTGATAATGCTACCTATCTCCTGGGCCTTCCCTGAGGTTTTCAAGTAACACTTGGAAGGGACTTTGAGATCTTTAGATAAAATACAAGAGGTTAATATGAAGTAAGGGGAAGAAATTAGTTTTGACAGAGGTGTAGCAGGGCAGCTTCAGGCCCAGGACAGCCATGACACATGGGGCAGCCCCAGCTGATGCTGTGCCGATGGCAGTGGTGCAGTCAGCTGCCACTGCAGCGGTGGATATTTTTGCACCCCTACCTGATGGCACTGCCTGGAGCTATTGCCCCGGAGACACACCCTCAGTTACACTAATGAGTTTTGAGCCCATGTTCTTGGGTTTCACACGTTCAGGGACCAAACAGGGAAAACAATGAGCAGGATGCTGAGGAAATGAGCTCTAACATGAACCTGATAGTGTCTCCTGGGGACCACTAGCCAAGCAGTTTATGCACAGCCTATTTATAGCCAGTGACGCCAAGCAGGGAAAAATGCACCTACATTGTTTAGATGCACAATGAGTGGGAAAGGTTGGATCGGTCTATTCAGAGACCACGTAGCAACTAGAGCTGTATCAACACCTGGTTTTTATGTTTGCTGCTCGTTCTAAGAAATGAGGAAAAGAATTAATTCAGGTCAACCAAAACAATTTTTTTCTGAGTTTTTCAGTGAATTGAAATGCCAAAAATAATCTGCTACTTAGATTTTGAGTACCTTTTTGTTGTTAAATAAAAAGGAAGGAAATTGCAAAATAAAAAGTTAGTTTGAATGAAAAACATTCCTTTCATAGCTCTGAGTTTCCCAATACAAAAGCCCTGAGGGATTCTGTATAATGATAGAGAGGTTAGAACCAAGGAGAAGGTAGCCTGAGCTCAGAAGAGACCCAAATTTCCCCCCATGCCTGGCTGGCTTCATAGATGTCCACACCTCCTCAGGATCATGTCCAAAGGTGATATAATTTCCTAGGTAAGCCCAGTCTTGGTAAGGTACAATACATATCCAACTCTAGACTCAGGTGGCTCTGCCTAGATCATTAGGCACTTAAGACCCAAGATAGTGCTAGAAGGGACTACAGTTCTCTGAAAGACTCCAGACAGCTATATGGAAGCAAAGGAGGAGAAAAATCTTCTTCTTCCCCCTCCCTTCCTACACTATCCACTTTCACAGGCCAGAATCTCTGCTAAAACGATTTAAAGTCCCAATTGTTGCATCTGTTTCTTTAACTGCAAGATGAAGCTCTGGATTGATCCTGGTGTTAATGTCTATCTGCTGTGCACCTAAAATCTCATTGTCTATAAAGATGCATGAAAACCTTCTCCCCCAAGACTTTGGGTTCCCCAGGACAAACAGCTAATGAACCCACAACATAGTTTCGGGGATATTTAATATGATTGTGACTCTCACTGACGAGTTTCATCAAATAGATGAAGGGGAAACCTGGAATCTCACTTGGAGTTTCAAAATGTAGTCTGCTCAACCGTCCTGGATACCCATCTGTGTGCCCCATGGAGTTTGTTGCACCTTCTTGCATGGTGGCTGATAATTGCTTGGATCAAAATGGGTCCTGGAGGATAAACCTGCTTGATCTCATCTGCTTCGGTCAGTCCTATGCCACTATTAGGACTGTTCCATCAAAGTCAATGGAATCTTTCTACTGACTCCAGTGGGTTTTGGATCAGGCCTGGAAATAGTGGCACCTCCTCATGGCATGGTACGCCGTACTGCGTGCCAATGTTTCATTCAAATGTATTGTGATCATGACCTGCTGCTGCAGAGTGGCTCTGAGCTGTGTGTGTGTTAGTTTTGTCTGCCTGCTCTGATCTCGCCACTGATTAGAAGCCCAAAATGCTCGTGCTTCAAATGAACCAGAAATACCCAAGTGTGTGGCTGAATAAAGGAAAAGGAGATGCCAGGGTTGGCCCATCTATACAGCAGGTCAGTTCAAGCAAGGAAATGAAGCAAATGTCAAGCAGTCCGTCTGAGTGTGTTTTCTAATAAAGGGCTTTGAAACGCAGACAACCCATTGTGTGTCTGCAGCTTCCTCTATGCCAATTAATTCAGTAAGAGGAAAACCTCACGCAGACTCATTGACCATCCTCTCACTTTCATGGATGCTCCCTATTAGTTTATATGTATTTAAAATCCCTTGATCCTGGCTTTAGTTTGGAAACCACTTCATAGGCCCGCAATACTGACATCAGCTCCTTTCAGGGAAAAAAAACTCTACACTGATGTGGCCTGGCTTTTTGCCTCTTGGAGTATAAATCATGAGTGGTTTAGTTGGAGGACTGAAAGGGTAAGGGAATTACTGACAGCTAGGACATGGCTGGCAGTGGGCAAGTTATTGGCATCTGATGGCTGGGGGGCTGGGAGCGCAGGAGTCCACTTCACAAAAGTCACTGCTCTTGGCACTAACTGGCTCTTCTTCAAGTTGAGAAGTCTACAGTGATCTACGGACCCCAGAGATGCACACCTATCTCTGCAGGTGGGTCTTATCAGGTCATGTCTGAGGTGTGTTTACAAGAGAAACTTTCATTGCTGCTGTACCCGAACTAGGGAGGTGCCTCTAGTCTCCACAGCTGTCCTCTGCACTGAACTCAGGATACAGATCACACCTTATGATGCCAACGTTCCCTATCAGATTGCACCACAGGATTTCATGGGACCATGCAAACCAGAAGCCAGACTGGGCCAGGTTGGTACCTGCCTGGGAGACCTCCCATGAAAATCCAGTGTGCTGCAAGGAAACGATGCCAGTAGGTGGTGCTCTTTCCCTGGAGTCAGTGCCCCAACCTGGTATTAGAGGGCACCTCTCCTTCACATCCAGATAAAAAGCTGAAGTCCTGACCACTCATGACCACTAAAGTGCTCAGCAAAGTGACTATAAAAATAGCAGCTCACTCAACAGATCTGCTCCCTGTGACAGATCTTAGTCCCGAGCATAAAGGCTTTATTGCCTTTTTACTCCTATCAGCCCTGCAGAGCCAGCTGATGAGATGGATTCAGTTGCTTCCATGTGCTGTCAGCAGAAATGATACCTAGATTACAATCATTTACACCTGTGTGAGCTCATGGAAGGCAATGGCATTGCCCAGGTCTCAGTGAGGGCATGGTTTGGCCTGTAGAGCTGCTATCACCACTGGGGATACGTGAAACCAAAAGGACCTAACCCGACTTTTGGATCTGGGGTTCCAGGGCACAGGCAAGGCTGGCAGAAATAAAAGCACTTGCTACTTGTAAACGGTGTCTAATTCATTTGGAGCCATTGAAAGGCCAGAATCCCAATTTTCTGTTCTTTAAAAAATTCCCAAATCCTTTTCATTGGGAGTTAAGGGTAAGAGCACCGTAACAGACTGACTAATACAGCCTTGGGGTCTAATTTTGATGTCTCTCTAGATAAGTCCTGAGTAAAATTAACAGGTCTGCAACTTCATAGAGCTCTATTCTTTTTTTCTGGGTTTCTGAGCTGTCTGCTATTTCCAGCAGAGGTTTCTTTCTCAGCTGTTCCCACCAGCTGACATCTCTCATTCTCAGACTAAATGCTTAGACATTTCTTAGTTTATTTTTCCCCATAGCAGGATTTGAGTCTCCTTTTATTTATGCCAGCAACAGGAGCCCTTATCATGAGAGATCATAATCTCACATCATTGTTATAATTTGTTTTAGCACTTAGAGGCCCTGTTGTGTTAGGAGCTGTACATGCAGATAGTGAGATAGTTCTTATGTCAAAGAGTTTACCATCAGAACAGACAAAATAGGAAAAAGGTGCACAAAGAAGAAATATATCCAGGAAAATAATATAGACCTAGTGATAGAAAACAGGGGGAAAATGGTCTCCTGGGGTCAAGTCAATACTCTATTTCACTCTACCACAATGGAGTCTGGAGCCTGGTTGTGAAAAGCATTCACAACTGCAAGCAGGTTTAAGGGGCTGTGTTAAGGCTGTCTGTTCTTAATGAAACAAGTGGCTTCTGAAGAGCTTTGCTAATTTTTACATTTGCAAGCATTAAAAGCAGCACATCTGAAGTCATTTGCAAAGCATAACGACAAGATTATTGAACCCACAGTCTTACCAAATGCAAGGTACCCTAGACTTCAAATAGCGCTATGTGTATGCACTGACTATTCTCATGCACGTAATTCCTGCTTTTGCTATATACAATTCTCACTCCACTAACTATACTAAGTTGTTAAAAACATGTTTAAAGAACTGCATGCATATTGGCCAAGCAATCCTCACAAATCCCATTATGCAGTAGTGTAGCAAGTTAGGTGTTCCTGCTACTTCAAGAGCAGGCAGGCTACAGATGAAGCAGGCTACAGGTGTGCAAGGAGGCAATCAGGTGCCACATGACCCAGAAGGGAGGTGGGTCTGCAGGATATAAGACCAGGGGCTGAGCTGGGTAGGTAGTCTGGCTTGGCAGTCAAGGAGAGAAGCAGTAGGGCTGCAGCAAGGCTCCTCACTCAGGAACACCTGAGCTGGGTTACCCCAAGACTTAGTGGTTTAGGGACTGAGACTGTAGGGGCAGTGGAGGTCTCAACTGACCTGGGAGCAGGGCCAGGGCCCAAGGGATAGGGGCCAAGGCCAGGGAGTAGGGCCATACCCAGAGAGGGGTGAGAGCAGGCAGAGTCAGGGGCCCATCTCCCAGGAAGGACAAGAAGCAGAGCCAGGAGCCATAGCCCAGTAGGAGCAGGAAGAGAACCGGACTGACTCCAAGAGAACAAGCAGATCCAGGAAGCCTGGAGGTCTCAACTGGCCTAGGAGTGGGGCCAAGACCCAAGAATTGGAGCCAAAGGCTGAGGAAGGGACACAGCCAGAGACTTCCAGGGCGAAGGAGCCTGGAGATCTCATTCAACTGGCTTAGAAGCGGGACTAGGGCCCAGGGATAGGTGTCAAAGGCCAAGGAGGCCCACAGCCAAAGACTGACAGAGTCAGGGACCCACAGGCCAGGGAGGGCAGAGTCAGGGCCAGGGTCCCAGTGCCTGAGCAAGGTGGAAGAGACAGGGCCAAGGGCCCAGTGTCTACAAGAGGCAGAAACAGGGTCAGGGACCCAGGACCGTGCCTGGGAGTAGCCAAGATAGGTGAAGTGCCCAGGTGTGGGCAAAAAGAGGCAGAGGCTTCAGCCCAGGAGGGGCAGAGAACACATGCCTAAACTAGAGAGTGATTGGTAATACCTGCAAGACTTGCACATGGCTAAACAGGGAGATGAAGAGGCCATGTAATTAGCCCTTAAGGTGATAAGCAGTGACACTTGGGTTCATCAGCATGAGACCTTGCTTGGGGAGTCCTGAGGCAAACTTCCTTTTTCTAAAACCATAATTACATCAAGGCATGGCAGGAAAGTAGAAGGGGAGGTTGCCCAAAGGAAAAAAAAGGGACAAGGGCTGAGGGGGCTCCTGAGGTGTCATGGCCACCCCTGGGGCAAGACTACGGTACAAGCAGTTTTAATTCCTACATCAGGCACACAATCGAAGCAAGTGACCTAAGATCATCCAGCAAATCTGCAGAGAAGAAATTGGAAGTCGCTGCAGATATGCTCTGCTTTATAATGGTGCTCACAGCACATTCTCTCCAAGTGAAAAACATTAGCAGCTTGTATGACTCAAGACCTACGGGGTAAGTCACTGACTTTGTGGTTTCAAGTCCTATCTGGAGTGAGAAAGCACTTAGCGCTAGTGTATGCTGAATGGGGATTTAGGCTTGATGTCCTTTCTTGATTCCTCTCTTCTATAACTCAAAGAGCTTAGAGTCCTCTGCTGATTTCCTGAAATCAAGCTGCTTCTTAAGGGCTGCATTTCTAATTGAACAGGAAAAGTCCAAAAAACAGATGTGAAAGGATTCTAATAAGAGAAGCTTCCTAAGTCCTTCTGTGGTTTTACAAGTCTTTATCTTGTTTATAATTAGGAGGTGCCACAAGGATGAATTGCCTTGCTAGCCCACAGCTTGAAATGAGTTTGATTTGAAGCACAGAATACTCCTTGTTCAATGAGCTATTGATTACTAACCCATTTTTATTTCAATAAACCTAGGCATACAGCTAGTGATTCTCTGCATGAAGTCTGAGTCTTTGCAGCTAAATCCTAGAAGAATGGGTGTTATTTATTGAAATATATTGGCCCAGTAAAAACAAATATGACATTATCTATTGATATTTGATTACAATTCTGACATGAGGTTAGGAGCATGTTATGAAACAAAACTGCTATTATAGTAAAAAAAGATTGTGTCACTGTTCCCTCGTTCTCCCCTATCACATGTCTTTCTGCCTGTATCCATCTGTTGTTTCCCATCTTATTCTTATGCTGTTAAGCTTCCAAGGGGGGAGAGAAACTGTCTTTGTCATGATATGTGTATCTAACATCAAGCACATTAGGGCCTGATCTCCGGTTGAGGTCTCCAGGTGTTACTGTAATAATAATAACAGCCACAGTCACTGATTATGATAAATGAGCAAGTGTTGCAAACGCCAAAGAGGACAGGGAAATAACACAAAAGGACCAGAAGAGATAAACCAAACAAGGTGATGTTCAGCTTGAAAATTAATGTATACGGGGTTATGAAGAACTGAGGGCCAAGGAGTACACTATTTAGAAATTCAATGGGAGGGAGAAACTTGGCAAAGATTAATGAAGAAAGACATGTAGGAATGAGAGTGGGCAACAAAAGACAGAGGGGTTTGCAGGGCAATATAGCAGCCTAAAAGACCCATGCAATTTGGGCCTGCATACACATGGTGTCTGAGCAGGGAGAGAGGTAGTCTGTCTCTGCTTCTTGGCTGATGCTGCAACTGGGTCTTGAATCCCTCATTGCCAGAACAAGAGAGATCAACAGAAAGACAATGAACAAAAGAGCCAAAGCAGCAGGTAGGACTGACAGATGGGGAAGGATTAAAAGTTTGCCCAGGTAACTGAGAGACATCAACCAGGGAAAAGCCTAGTCCTCCAGGCAGGGCAAGTCATCAGTTTGAGATGCTTGGTTAGTTTTGACGCACCCCAATTATATGGGCTGAATTCTTAACCAAGCAGTTCAAGCAGGGTTGGGGAATAATACGTGATTGCATGGCAGGGAGGAACTGGCTGAGATCCTGACTGTCAGACATCAAGGGGGAAGATGCAAGCTTGACAAGGGAGATTCCCCAGAGCGAAGCATGTCGGCATCAGTGATCCTGTTTGGAACATAGCATCGTGCTGTGGTCCCTGGAGAGTGACTCGAAGGGCCCCATTATATATCAGTTTTACAGGCTTGCTTTCACGAGGCTCCCATCATTGCTCATTAGAGTGTAATGTGCACCCAGCCCTGGATCACAGACTATGTCTTAAGCAGTCATGGCTTGCAAAACTGGGCTTTTTAGCCCAGACATTATCCAGGTTCAGGTTTCGACATCCTCTCCTTGCAACCCAGCAGAGCCTACAGTTTCACTGGTGTGAGAGGGAAGGGATGCTGAAAAAGCATGGAGATGAGAGGGTGAATAGCAAGACTGAGAGCTATGGAATAGGCACCATTGGACCTGGCAGCAGGACTACCCCTGGAGACTTTAAAACAGCACCAAATCATGCACCGAAGGGAATAATTCAGCCCCAGCTGGGATAGACTAGATGTGACCCAGGAGGCCTCCCCTATCTCTGACTGCTTTGATTCTATTAAACAGGAAACTCCACAGACCATTAATCACTCTGTGGAGCCATCCAGCCCTCAAACGATCGGCTAGAGATTTGCCTGGCTTCCTTCAGGCGGGAGTTTTTGGAGGGAGCTGCAAAAATCCACCCAAGTGTCATCTTTGAAGAGCAGAGGACACACTGCTGGGAGCTGGGGCTTAAATCCTAAGGGGGAAAAAGGGCCTCATACCAGTGATTAGGAACCCCGAGGAGAAGCTGTGCAGTCTGAAGCGGGGTGGGGACAGGTTCTCTAGGCCTTCCCACCAGACCCATCTCTTAAATATTCATGGTTGGCAATGAATATTTTGCAAAGCTTGAAATATTTATGGTTGGGGTTGACCTTTTTTGTTGCTGACACATCACGCGTGGTTAGGTCTGATCACTTCATTGTGACATTTACAAAGACAGGCAAAATTCACAAGTTTTAGCCAAAGCCACTTGCATGATTAAGTCAAGAAAGACTAACCTGGTGTGGGCCAATGGGTTACCCACGTGACACATGAGGTAACCAAGGCGCTGAAAATCTTATAAACTTTGCTGGGTTTGCACTCCAGCAAAAATGTACTTGTGCTAAGTGTCTTCTGCTGCTCAGATCTGTATTTAGTGTGTCACACAAGAGACAGAACAGATCCATCCATCTACTGTGCTAGAGCAGGGAGTCCCTAATGTCTGCCCCAGGTGCTAAGCCTTCCTTCCACCCTTGACCCATTTGTTTTTCTGAAAGTGCAAGCAAAGATCGTAACTGTAGCACCACCACTGATGTACACCTCTGTGCACTAGGGATCAGACAAACGTTACTAACCTACCTCATGTTGTCTGTGTGGACTACTGACTTAATCAGAAAACCAGGTCTGGTCCAGACATAAACCCCATAGCCTGGTTTCATCAAAAGCATTTACATGTTAGATTAACTTTAACTGTGCATTTAGACCCCTTAGAAATTAGTGCATTGCAGAGGGGTAAGATGGGGCCTCAACTAGTGAGAAGTTCTCTTGCTGCAAATCCCATTTTGCACTATGTAGTGGGTTTATGTGAGTTCATACTGGCATAGCTATGTCTCTATAGTTATCCTGGTGCAAATTCCCCTGATCTAGACCAATCGTAAAGGTTGGAAGTAGATAAAAAGATCTGACTAGCAATGTCCGCTACAATCTTTTCCAGGCTACATCTTGCTTTTCAGTCGAATGAATTTTGTTCCCTGCCAGGTCCAGAAGCATGGGGGATCTCCAATTTTTTCATAAGCTGGTCATCAGGCTCAGTTATTTAGAAACAAATACTATAGGCACAATTGCCAGTCAGATAAGGAGCAACTTTACGGCGTGATGAGTTCAATATATTTCAAATGAAAGAAAAAAAAGATCTCTCTCCTTTATTCATAGCATCTGATAAAATAGGCTATTGTCTGTGAAAGCTTTTTGAACCACTTTAAAGCTAAAAACATACAACTGGTTTAATCTGGGGCTGATTGTCCAGGGTTTTCACTCCCATCAAAACAACAAGGGGAGAACCATTTACACATGGATCTTGAATGGCAATTCACAAATTAGCCTTGATTGTCCCAGAGCAAAGTGTTAAATCAAATGCTTCACAAGTATTCAGGCTTGTAGGATCCCAGGACAGTCTTTGTCCTGGAATAAACAAATCTTAGGCCAGGGCTCAGCAACCCCCAACACATCTGCCGGAGCATGGCACATGGGGCATTTGCTTGGCATACCACAGCCAGCCTGGGCTCTGGGCAGCAAGTGGTTGGAAGGCTGCACGCCTTGCTGCAAGCAACCCGGGCTCCATGACTGGCAGCAGCTTCCCAGAGCCCAGGTCAGCCGTGGCAGGCACCAGGCTCCAGAGCCCTGGCTGGGCTCTGTGGTGGTAGCAGCTACATATGTGCCTCGGGGCACACAGTTAGGAAGGGGCCAGGGCAGTGCAACCCCAGCCCCTCCCTGGCCATCCACTCAGAGGCGCATGTACACTTGCCACCAGCAACAAGGATTGGGCCCCTCACACCAATCCTGCTGTCTGTCTCTGGCCTGCCAAGTTGAAGCTTGGGTCAAAGTTGGGGTGTTTTTGGCACTCTAGGCAAAAAGGGTGCCGATCCCTGTCTTAGGCTAAAAAAAACCAGTAAATTCCCCAGACAAAGCCTTTTAGTCTAGGATCCTACAGACCGCAAACCTATCATCCTGTCCTACGTACCTGTGGAGTAGGAAGATAACGCTTTTTCCCTGGAATGCAAAAATCTTGAATTCTTGGTTCCAAAATGATACCTTTTATTAGACCAACTGAGACATTAAAAAAAATATATAATAAAAGGTATCATTTTGAAACCAAGAGTTCTAGATTTCTGCATTTGTTTTTTTCTCAAACCACCATGGCTACCCCATACATCCCTGAAACTTTTTCCCTGGGACACCTGAGTTTGAGTTAATTGCCTTCCAAGCAGTGTGTATAAAGGACTGTCCCAGTCAAAGCCTGGGACAACCAGACATAAACCAGTCCTCTCTTTTTAGCCTAAGGTGCCACCCTGCCCTACCTTCTGCCTGCCTTCAGACTGACATGGCTGACTACCCTCTCCCCGCTTTTGTGTCACGGTTCCTAGATAGATTTGTAGATTCATACAGCAATCAGCTCTTCTGACCTCCTCCATGACACAGTCCAGAAAAGCTCACTCAATCATTTCTAGCACCCAGCACGTCCATCTGGATTGCAAAAGCTGCTCTCAGTTCTTCTCCCATCGAATGCTCTTTGGGAAGCAAAGCCTGGGGTATTTGTTGATGAGGCCGACTTTGCATTCAAACCCATTCTGCGAGTCTTCAGTTTTCAGTCAACCCTGAGCATCTGTGATTCCTAAAAAAGAGTGTTTGAAGAAGCCACTTAAGGCAGATTAAAGTACAAACGATCATCTCATATACCAGTAAAGGGTCCCATTTGAATAGTCCTCAACTGATCTGCCATGATTTTAAGAGGGACCTGTACTGTTAACACTGCACTAACAATATGTTCATTTATACTGCACACAATGAATAGCAACCCTTCATCATGTTTCTTCCTCCCCTTTTTTCTCTATTCCATCTTTTCCTTTCCCTTTGTTTTCTCTTTCTCTCTGTCTCTCTCTCTGCCCTTCTCCACCACTTCCCTGGAAGAAATAAAAGTAGTTTGCTTTGCTACTATTATGACTGTCCCGCATGCCCCTGCTGCTTGAATTCAGGAGACTAGAGAAGTAAATGGGATGTTTAATCTTGCTGTCAGGCTCATACATCATTCCCCAAGCTGCTTCTGGGGGCAACAGGAGCTGCTCAATTGACAAAACAAGCTGGGGAATGAATAAACCAACAGAAAACATTCAGCTTGCATTATTAATCCACCTCATACAACCAAGGGGTTGCAGCAGCAAGACAGGCAAGTGAGGGATGCTAGCTGATTCGTTAGGCATCCTCAGTCCCATCATTCCCCTGCAGAATATTTGTTGTTCCAGTGTGAACTGATGCAGGCTTGAACAGCCTCCCCCTTGTCCATGTCCTGAAACTGTTGTAGCAAGTAAGTTTTACTGGCCACAGTGATCCTGGAAAGCACAAATCAAAATATTGTCTCTCCTTCCCTCCTTCATCAAAATGAATTCTCCAGGTCAGGATGTATTTAATTCCTAACTCCACTATAGCTATGACAATGGCTGCCTTTCTCTTTGGAAATACCTGCTACCTTATTGGGCACTACCATAATATATAATAGTACTTGATTAGATAATGAAAGGATTGGATGTTTTCATAGCACAAGGAATGAGTTTGGGTGACGCAGGTCAGGTTGCAGGAAGCACATAGTTGGCTGTGACACCTGGAGCACTGTTGTTAGGCAGTTAGCTGGCAATCATAGCCTTTCTGCATATAAACTTGGCTTTTCTGCCTGCCCAGCAAAGATCTTGTTCCTTCAACTTGGCCTCCCTCATTCATTGCAATTACTGCAATTTGTACAGATGATGAGACAATCCAGTGTTATAACAATTAAGCAACAAAAAGAGCATTGGAAAGGATATTTACCCTCACACTTCAAGGCATAAGACCATCTCTGTGAAGCTGAGACCTTCATGAGGGTGCCCCATATCTCACAGCTTTCTCAGTTGTTTCTTTTACCTTCCTTTGCAGCATCTGGTTTTGGCCAGAAGACTGGACTAGATGGGCCCTTGAGTCTGATTCATTCTGGCAATTCTGTTTCTCTGCGTAAGGGAACCCAAGCAGTTTCTGAGACTTTTAGTCTACTTTTAGGTTCCCAATCACCATCTCTGGTGGTGTAACAAGAGACCGTTAATCTTTGCATCTGTGAGGAATGACTCTGTGATCTGTGATGAGGTGCAGCCAGAAAGGGAATCAGCACCCCAAAAAGGACATGATGACTTGAAATTTCTTTCTCAAGTTGTTTCTGACATGTATACTGAAGACCCACTTAAAGCCACCACCTGACGTCATGAATGTCAAGTATGTGGGGGCCCGAGGGCCCTGGCCCCCTCAAGAAGAGGGCTGTTGGGACCCAAACCTAAGGAAAATTACACAATATTTCTTAGGAGCTATGACTGATGCCAGGGATCCAGGTTTTCCATTGACCATGGAAAAAAAGCTGGTTTTCTCCTTTAGTGGGGAAAAACACAGGAAACCACAGGTTTCCCCTTGCAGGCTGGCAGCATTGCAGCCTGCAAGGGGATGCTCAGGCCTGGGGGGAGTGGGAGGGCAATTGGAGGCAGGGGGTGCCACATGTGTGAGCACTCACATGTATGTGGCAGGCAAGCAGCAGTGGAGAGCAGCTCCCGTAGCTCCCTCCAGGTAAGTCTGTGGAGGAGAGGAAGAAGGGGATACAGGCAATGTAGTGGGGGAGGTACAGGTGATGCACTGGGGGGCCTGGAGGTCACAGGCAATGCGGCAGAGAGTGGTGAAGGAGCCAAGGCGAGGGGGGGCATATGCCCCCTGAGATTTCTGCACCCACAGCATGAGCCTGAAGCCCTCATTGCAGCTGCATAAGGCAGGGCTCTTCGTATAAATTGACTATGATGCTAGCTGCAGAAACCACAGATAAAAAAAGAAAATGCATCGTATATATGAGACATTATACATGTTGTCAATGGTGGCTTGATTCTGATACAAGGTGGCCACATCTATACAAGATGATACTGCGCAGTAGCTCATTGCTACTGAGCAGTAGTGTTGATGGGCACTAATCATGATGCGATGCTACGACACAGTAGTAACTGCGTGGTAGCATCAGAAAAAAACTGTACAAGGACACTACTGCACAGTAATACCGGTTACCGTGCAGTCATTTAGCGCTTGGTTATACAAGTACTAAATGACTTTGCAGTAACAACTGCAGAGTCTGCCACTGGTGTAGACATGGTCATTGTGTATTGGAAAAGGTGTAGCCAAAAAGCCTCATGGGAGGGTCTCTGTGGCCAATACCATCTCCCTTGGAACAGAAGTAAAAGCAGAAGTCTTACCCAGTAACAGCACATGATAAAGGGAAGATCCTTTGGCACGTCACATCATGAGTGGATGGACTGCTGAAACCCAGAAAATCAAACTTCTCATTGGCTCAGAATGTCTTGTCACCTCACCCACACACAATGTCCTCAACATGGTTGGCCACTGGGGTACTAATGGGAGGAAAGGGAAAAGACAAGATCTCCAGACATCAACCCCTAAAACTGGAACCAGAAAGAAGCTGGTGATGGAAGCCAAAGTAGTATCTATAGCCCTAGGGATTTTACCCAAGATCCTAAAGGGCACTGCAATGATGCAGATAGTCCATCAGCATCCAGTCTCCAAAAAGCTGTTCTTTTGAAGGCATATTGCTATTGCTTTGGACACTCAGGGTGGCACTCTGTTTCCTCCTTGATGGTCTAAGTGCCTGGGTTTGATCATCTAGATGGCATTGTTGTCTAAATGCCAAAAATGCCCCTCACACACAGGTAGGAATTCTATTCCTGGTCATTTATCCTTTGCATGTAGGCAACTACATACACTTATCCGTGCATGCAAGCAACTATGTACATATGCAGACTGGGCATGGGCAGTAGGCTACATGTTGGTCATGTATATAACCATTAACCAGGCATATATGGCACCTCTTGTGGATGCATACTGGTGTTCATGGCCTGAACATGTAGTTGACTAAACCCATGACTGGTGGGATTTCAGCTGTGGGATTTTGAGTCTTCTCCCAATAACTGAGGAGCTAAGGTGCTCACCTGGAAAACCAGAGACCCACCCTGCAAAGATGGGGCCTTGAGTTCTAGCCAGGGTCCCTGTCTCCAGTAGGGCTGAAATTTTCCCTTATACTGCTCTCAAACCATTTTTTCCAAAGACTTTCTTGGTGGTCACCTTCAAAAGGTGTGCCAGAGAAGATACTGATTTGTGATGTTGATGTTGTGGTTAGTGTACTGGGAAATATGTGGGACCAGGAGGAAGAAAAGTCGGAGGCTGTGTGGCTCAGAGACATAGCTGCTTACCTGGAAGGGAGGCCACGGCTCCCAGTGAAGCAGAAGCTTCCTCCATCCATTTTTTCCTAGTAATTAGTAACTAATTACATTATTAATGTGAGAGGCAATGGTTCAGCTTCAAGAGGGATGATGGAAAAGGGGGAAATAAGTGTGACCTATGGTGTAGTAGATAGAGTGCTGTCCTAGAGGCCCAGGTTCAAACTCCCTCATCTGGGCAAGGGAGCCCTAGAACCCAGACCCTGTGGCTTCCCTGGCAAGTGATCTAACCACTCAACTCTTGGCCCTACTCCTTCTCCAGGGTGTATGCCCATAGATGACTATGTACATGTGTGGGCTATCGCGCCAGGAATAAAATTCATACCTGTGCAGAAGTGACAGTTTTGGTACTTAGATGATAGGGCTGTGCAAAATGGCACCGTTCCATTTCGACTTGTGTTTTGATGTTCTGACAGAACAGCATTTCATTTCGAATTTCGTTTCAATTTGAAACTGCTATTCCGTTTCGTTTCGTCGAAACAGTTTCGCTGTTCCGACGTTTCGCCCATAGGCTATAATGGGGAAGCTCGAAACAGCCTATAACTTTGTCATTTCTGGCCTGATTTGGATGAAACTTGCAGGAATGGTAGCCCCTTCTGAGGGCATGAAGCTTGCCAAGCTTCAGGGAGATAGGTATAGGGGCTTCTGGGTTCTGGGGCCCTGCACCTCTGGCTGCTGACAGGCAAAACTCATGTCATGGGTGCTTGTGGGATTGTGTCTGTTTTAGGGCACCGGGGGGGGGGGGGGGTGAAAACTGCAGGCCTGCTAGGCTCTGTGTCAGCCACAAAGCCTGCCAGCTGTCAGGGAGATAGGTGCAGGGGGAGTCTGGGTTCTGGGGCCCTGCACCTGTAGCTGCTGACAGGCAAAACAATGCTGCTTTTTATGCAGTTTTTCCATGCCTCCCCCACAGCACTGGGATTGGAAGAGACCTCATGGAAGGATGACAGTCACTGGCCAGCTACACAGTCAATAATGAGAGCAGTCCTTCCCCCCATTTCCCCCTCCCTCTCCTTAGATTTCATAGATTTCATAGACATTAGGGCTGGAAGGGACCTCGGAAGATGATGAGTCCAGCCCCCTGCCCGAGGGGCAGGAAGTCAGCTGGGGTCATAGGATCCCAGCAAGATAAGTATCCAAATTTCTCTTGAAGGCGTTCAATGTAGGTGCTTGAACCACCTCTGGTGGCAGGTTATTCCAGACCTTGGGGGCTCAGACACTGAAGAAATTCTTCCTTATGACCTTGTCATCCCTTGGGGCGCTCTATTGAACAATCGTTCCCTCAGATCCTGGTGAACACCCCTGATAAACTTATAGATGGCCATTAGATCGCCCTTACTTTAGTTTCTGTTTCCCTGCAGGCAAGCCCAGCTTGAGCTTCAAAACTCGAAACATCTCGAAAATTTTGAAACATTTCAACTTGCCTTGTTTCATTTCGAGGCTGTTTCGAAGCTCTCCGTTTCATTTCGATTTAGCTGTTTTGTGCTCGAAATGAGTCGAAACAGCATTGAAACGAAACTGCCAGCAAAATTTTGCACAGCCCTATTAGATGACTAAAAATACCATGCAGACCAGCACTGTCCAACTTCTAATCAGCCAGGGGTCACACACCATGCACACCAGGGGCCACACTGCATGGGCACCCCCTGTTGCATGGTGCCCTCTCTGCGCTGCACTGTGCACAAGGGCTCCCAGGCTGTAGACTCCCTTGCCATTGTGGGCTGTACTGCTCTGCGCTGCAGCACTCTGCTCCCTACTCTGGGGATGGGATGTAAAAGTCAGAGGAGGGAGGGTGAGCCCAGAGCCCCCAGCTACTGCTGCAGTCACAGTGAAGAGGGAAGCTGGGACTGGGTGGGAGCCCAGTGACTGCAAATTAACCTCTCATCAGCTGCAGGAAGCCTGCAGGCCACCTGTTGGACAGCTCTGATGTAGGTGACCAAACTGGATGCTTAGGTGACAGGAAGGGGATAGTATGTCACTCACTTCTCTAAAATTTAGGCTGATTCCAAGTTCAAGATGAAGACCGTCAACTTACAGATAGTGACAAGAGTCCATAAGGCTGTGATCCAAAATAGCACAGTTCCTACTAATCATGAATAGCATGATTTGCTCAAGGTCAAACTGTGAGTCAACCAGAGCGGCAGGATTAGCAAGCACAGTACACGCTATACACTGTACACACGCGTTCCCCTCTCAGCAAACGAAGCAAACAGCACTGCTGCAGAGCAGAATGCTTATTAAAGCAGCCGGGTGAAGACTGTTTTCTGGTATGGCATTATGGCTGGCTGCCTGAAATACCTGACCCTGTTGGCAGTTGCTGAGTCTGCTAGGAAAGAGTTAAGTGAGCTTTGCAGACTCACCAAGGCACGTGATTCCCAACTGCTGTTAGATCCATGGAGGGTTATATAGGCATCCTCTGGGGGTATGGACTTGGACTGATGCAGTCAGAAGGAGCAGGTCCCAGAAGCACCAACGTCTAGAAAGACATTCTTAGCTGATCTTTCTGCTGCCTTTTGTTTCCTTTGCTAATAAACCAGGAAGGGGGTGATTCTAGGTGTTACTGAATGGAAAGAACACTAAAGCACTCAAGATACTTGAGTGAAAGGTGTCTTAGGGGGGCAAGATGTTGTTGCTATTATCCTTAAAAGAGAGCCATGTATTTGAAGGCAGATCCCATCTCCTTTGATGGGGGTGGGGAGGAAGCATGCATGTTGTGGGTCATTAGAGCGTGCAGGAAGATGAAGATGTTTGTTAATGGAGCTGAGGTAAAAGGCTAGATTCATCCAACTGCGAGAAGTTTCGGTGGCTGCCCACCGGAATAATAATTGCAGCATTAAGCATTCCAAGGGTACTTAGCAATGCTATCATATCTGGCAGGACTATCAAACGGCCAATAATGCATGCACACAGCTACCCGGATCACAGAACTAGCTAAGCTGCAGCAGGGGGGAGAGATGGAGGTAATTTAGAATATGTCTCACCACTGGAGAAGTGAGGGCGGGGAAAGAGAAGCCTATTATTTCAAAGGTGAATTGAAATGCTTTTAAGCATAACCAAATGAAACATCTGAGTTCCCTGATCATGAAGAGCATGGACGCAGGCATTAGCATTACACATCCATACATTTTAACAGGGAACAACAGAACAATCGCCATCGTTTGTAATTTTAGTGTGTGATAGGGGACTCCGTGCAGAAAATTCCTCCTTCCAGCTACAAGACCCAATAGACTCAAACCAAACATGGTTTACCCTGCCTACCATTGTCTTAAAAAAAGCATTTGTGTCACCTGCACCTAGGAGTTCACCATCTGGGAGGCAACAGCTAACATCATATGTCCACCACTGGGCTTATAGTTGACTGGAGCAGCTCGAAAAGTTGGAAATACCAGACATGGAAAGGGCATGGCCAGGGCACAAGGAAAGAGAATGATTCCATATACCTTACAGACTGCAGCAGCTCTTTTCCTTCTAGTGGAAACACAGCAATCTTCCCTTAGAAAAGGACACAAATCATCCCTGGAATAGAAAGAACCAGGCTGGATGTGACATAATAGAAGGCTCCAGACAGATGTGATGTTAGAAGGAACAGAAGGACCCAGACAGATGTGATGTTTCATAGATTTCATAGATTTCTAGAGTCTGAAGGGACCTGGCAGATCATTGGGTCTGACCCCCTGCTCCAGGCAGGAAACAGCGCTGGGGTTAAGTAACCCCAGCCAGATGCCTGTCTAATCTCCTCTTGAACACCTCCAGTATAGGGGAAAGCACTACCTCCTTTGGAAGCCCATTCCATAATTTGGCAACCCTTACTGTAAAGAATGTCTTCCTTATGTCCAATCTAAATCTGTTCTCCTTCAGTCTGTGGCCATTATTTCTGGTAACCCTGAGGGGCGCCATGGTAAACAGAGTGTCCCCTATTCCCTGCTGACCCACCCCCGCACATATACCCGATGCGTATGTTGGCAGCCACAAGATCGCCTCTCAGCCTTCTCTTGCGGAGGCTGAAGAGATTCACATCCCTCAGTCTGTCTTCATAGAGTTTTACCTGCAGGCCCTCAACCATACAAGTAGCCCTTCTCTGAACCCTCTCAAGGTTAGCCACATCCCTCTTGAAGCATGGCGCCCAAAACTGGTTCGTGTTCAGGTGCACTGAGAGGGAATCCAGCCCTTACACCTTACACCTAAAACAAGATAGGAAGGTTGCATAGGACAGATGATTAGGAACTAAACTGGGACTCAGGTGCCTTATGTTTTATCTCCATTGCTGATGCTGACTCACTGTGTGACCTGGAAAAGGATCGCTTTATTTCTCTGTACCTCAATGTCCTCATCTTTGGAAGGGGGAACAATGATTCTTCCATTCCTTTGTCAAGCAGTTTGAGATCTATAGGTTCAGTCCTGAAAAGTGCTAAGCAGTGTAAAATTAATCTTTTATACAGTACCATTAAAGTCAATGAACATATTCATGTGCTTCAAACAGCACTGGGCCAAGTTAGAGTGCTCAGCATACGGCAAAATCAAGCCCTAAGGATTTGAAGGGCTGTATAAAGTTTCATTGTCACTATCACTTTTCCCATCATTACAGTGATGTTAGCAATAGTATCAACTGCAGTTGGCAAAACTCAGAATACAAAATGCAGATCTTGGCAGGGAAATGAAACAGGAAATATTTCGTTTGAAACAGTCATTTAAAAATGATGTTTACTGAGCTCCACTGTTCTGCCCAGCCCGGGGACTAGCAATGCAATACGCACTCAAACTGTAGATACACTAAGTTAGCATGGGATTTGAAAGGCCAACACTAACACAGTGTGAGATGTAAAAAGATACCAAAAGGCTCATTATAAACGTCTCAATTAATTTTCTTAAAAAGACATTATTGCTGACACGCATTTCAGCATGCGTAGACAAACAGCGGCATCTTGTAACAGGGTGAGGGCACTTTACCAAGCAAAATTAAAAAAAAGTGGAATAAAAAAAAATCTGATGGCGCTAAAGTGGGTTCTGCTGTCACATTCAATCAAAACATCCACTGGTGTCCTATTTTCCACCAAACTGTCAGCAAAGCTGTATAGTGTTACAAGGCTCCCCATCTCCCAAACCAACCATTTAAACTAGGGGAAGCTAAGGTCTCTACTCTTTTCACTCATGTGCTACATTGTTAGCTTTTCTTATCAATAAGAAGCTCCTTGGGACTAGGCAGCTTTGGTTTTGCGCAAAGCAGCTGAACAAGGCTTCCTCCTCATCTTCATCTCATTGATGTGGGATCCCATGCACTTCAGATTCTTGTTACTTCCTCATACTCAAAAGTTTTCTTTGCCTTTTTTTTTTAACTTCTTGAGACTTGGCCCCACTTTGCCCCAGTGCTGTGCCAAATGGTCCAACGAAAAAGTGCCGTGAAGGGGGGGTCAAGTCAAGCAGTCTGCCATTAGGAAATGCCAGAAGCATGGCTGACCTGTGAGCGGGTTCACAGTATACAGTCAGTCCCTGATTATGCTGTTTTTCCACAGGACTTTCCAGGCAACTATTGCCTTGCCTTTACTGGCCAGAGGCCGCATTGAAGGGAAGAAGAAATGCCCCAGCAGCACAGTGCATGTCTCCTGAGCTGATGTGTCTCATATCACTAGTCTCTGGGGTCCAAGGAGGCTCTGCTTTTTCAGGCTGGCCCAATGGCAGGTGACATACTATGGTGTTGTGAAAACCAACAGAGAAATGCAGTTCTGGGCCTGTAGTACAGAAGGAGCAGAAGAGGCACAAAACCCAGCTGTGTGAAGATGGAACGTGACAAGTGGATGAGCAGGATCCGGCGATATCACTGCCTGTGGCAGCAGAAGCCTGGATTTGATGTCTTGGGAGGTCCCTTCCAGTCTGGTGTCCTTATGTCCCAACCCAGCTTTGCGACTAGCTGTTCAGGAAAAAACAACACAACCCAATTCCTCATGCTGAAGAAGGAGCTTGCCTGAGGAAGGCAGCAAGTCCTCAGATGGGTACCAGCAGGAGTCTGGAATTTGTCCGGAGGGGGGAATTAATATCAGCCACAGGTCCTGATGCACCAAGCCAGAGGCCACTTGCTGAATCTGCAGACACTGCTCATGAATACATGTAAGAGAACTTGGCATCTGTGGCTCCCCTTTCCTTGCCTTAAACATAAGTTGATGGTGCTGCCAGTGCACATCTCCTGCCTCCCATTTAGCCACATTTGCTATAGCCCAGCAAAGAGATGGGACAACTGTAAAGCTGAATGATCAGCCAAGCCCCAGCCCCACTGTATGCCACAAGTGGCAGGGGAGGCCTCTGTGTGTGGCACACAGCAGATCAGGGAGGAGGCAAGCAGCACAGCAGCACATAGGGAAGGAAACACAAAGCAGAGCAGCAGATCTGGCAGAAGAAGATCAGAGTGGCATTTAGTGATAGTGAAGGGCTAAGTTATGGCAAAGCTGGCAGAAAGATTGCCCCCCACTGTTACAATGCATGGAAATGGGTAAGGCAGTTCAGACCTTTGGCTCCTACAGCCAATGTCCTTATCTACTAAGCAGGTTGAACTTATAACATACCATGACATGGCCGTTAGGACTGAGGCACATAAAAGCAATGAGGAGCATGAGAACCCATCCACTTTTAAGACTAACAGTTCTTCAGGGACTCAAACAGGGTGGCATAGAAGTACACTTAGATGTCTAAATCCACTTACATGCCTAATAGGTGGATTAGGATCTGGCCCTGCCTCTCCCATTTGTCAATGCCTGACATCCCTATACCCACTACAGAAACTACCTGAACACTCAAGTTCTGGAAATCTTTGCTGCTTCACCATGTGATCTGAATCCTACTAAAATCAATGGAAAGATTTCCACTGGCTCAATGCACTTTGGATCAGTTCTGGAGAAATATGCAAGTTATGTTGCCCTGGACATGAAAGCTGCCCGTACAATTGTATGAGTATTGTGTTTTTCATCGACCTGCTTGATTGGGTTGCTTCCTATAGGATTGTGTTGCTATAAAAGTAATTGCAGCAGGAACTAACAGCGCAACGGCAGGAAGTCAGACAAGAACTCTGATAGCCCCCGTCACTGTGTCATCCACTGGGAATTTTTTCCACTAACCAGGCAGAATTCAACACCCAGGCTTGGCACAGACTGGGGAGGGGGTGTTCAGTCAAGAAACCAGAGCAAAGGTTGGTGGGTAAAAACTTACCCCATAGCCTAGGGAAGAGAGAGGCAGAGGGTAAGTGCAGCAGTTTTGGGGTTGTTAAAAGCCCTTTTCTCTTCCACTTTGTTCCTTCTTTCACGGTTAAACAAGACTCTGAGTTGAAATGGCTGTTTCAGGTCACCATGGGCAGGTCTATATGGCCAACTTACCTTGACAGGAGCCACCAGGCTGAAACAGGGCATGCTGTTCTGTGGTTGCTACATCCTGGGCACATCCACATGAGATGCTTAATGCACAGTCGCCTAATAACACTGAGCAGTCGTGTGCTGGGCAAACAGCATGCTAATACACTACTGCACAATAGTATTAGGCTACTGTACAGTAAGTGTCACTAAAAACCCATGTGCCAGTGCTGCTACTGCGCGGTTACTCTATTTCATTAGTTACTTCATTAAGTACTAAGTGAAATGTGCAGAGACTACTGCACACTAATGAACGTGTAGATGTGCCCCCTGAATGGGAAGCAGGATAGTCTTGTTGGCACATCAAGCTAATTATAATTAGTGATATGTTGCAGCAGATAATTAGTCCACTTGCAGAACCACATGAAAGTGTTACTTCTGGGAGTTCAGGGCAGCAGGGTACATTTCAGGCTGACTTTCACTGGCGCAGGAGGTATTCACCTACTGGTCCCAATTCCCCAGAAGGAGGTAGGTGAATCTAGTCAGACCTGATGAACCATCACTGGTAGTTCACAGGGTCCTGTAGCCATAACACTGCTTGAAGAAAGAGAGAAACACCAGATTCTGCCCTAGCACAGGTAAAGTAGGAAGCCCCCGCCCTGAAGAAGAAGTGCGATATCACTGGTCCTGAACTGCAACAAATATCATTAAGGGATTCTCTTCCATCAAACAGCGCGGTTAATAAGGGCCATCACCACAATGAGAATAGAAAGGTTATAAAACCCATTCTGCCACAAAGCAATTTGTGGCTGCATGAGCTCTCCGGCTTCCTCAGCTGTATCTGCAGGATGATTTCAGCTTTCCTTGTTAGATACAGGCAGGCATTCGAAGAGAACACAAATCACATCATTCAAACACAAGCTGTCTCAGTGCCTCCTGGGGATTGCATATGATCAGCTATTATTTTTTATTTCCATCACAATTTCAGCTGCGTTCCTGTAGCTAGGGCAGTTTACAACAACTGCTGCTGCCCTGTAGGCAACAAAAAGGAACAAGCGAGTGCTGAAGACCTCCACGTATGTGACTGCATCTTAACTTTTTCTTGGCAGGGCTGAGGGAAGCCACTATAAGAAAAATTCCCCTCGCTCATCTAACTAATGAGAGGGTCACTAACTAATAAGATTTTGCACATCCTTAGCACTTTCCTGCTGAAAATCTCAGACTGCTTCATAAACAACAAATAACTCAGTCTTGCTGTTAGGAAAGTACTTATTATTGTTGTAGTTCCAAGTGGGGAAACTGAGGCACAGAGGGGTTAATGCCAGGTTCCTTAGTCATGATATGAAAAATCACTGGATGGTTAGAGGCAAGACTTTTTGTGGGCAAAATCTTCTGTTGAATCAACAGCACAGACCAAAAAACTTTCAAATGTAATGCATTCTTCAGGTCATTGAAGTCAGAACAAGGGCTAGCCATTAGCACAGCTAGTGGTGTCTTATTGCCTTTATTCAACATCTTTCTAGTGCAGAAGAAAACAAAAAGAAGTATATTAGGAAGCTGCAAACTAGTGCATATTTCCAGTGGATGGTGAGGCTTGCACAGGTGCAATTTCCTGTGGTAATTCAGAAAACTTAGTTGCCATAAAGCAAAATCGCATCCAAGAGTTCACATTGATGGAAATCTCCATGCTCCAAAAAGTCATGGATCAGAATCATTGATCCAAGGATTACCAAGGCCAAGTCTCACCAATATGTTGATGAAGGGGTCCCATAGTTTCTCTTTGTCTCCAGCTACCCAGTGTTGTTGAGCAGTCCAGATGGCCCCTAGGTAGTTTATCATTTTGAAAGGGAAAAATGATTGTGGATAAATGTGAAATATCAGTAGAAGAAATGGGAAGAATCTTTTCCACCTTTTAGGTGCCCAAGTGTGCTGAGAACCTGCCCCAAAGTTCAATATGGTATGGTGGACCAGAAATAACTAGTCACCACTGTGTTCTAAAGCCAATAGATGAATGATCTGTTGCAAGACGACTTAGAAGGAAAGGACTTTTCCTCAAGTTTCAGTCTTACTCAGTAAAGCTCCATCTCTGGGTGTGTGAAAGCCACTAGACAATCAGTCTGGATTAGTGAGACAGCTGATTAAAATGAAAGACAAGAACAATGGCTGCTGATGATGAGTAAGATTGGATTTAGGTCACATTAAAACGCTGTGAATAAATCATCCCGCTAAAGACCAATTATGTTAGATACTTTGATTGTCGAACGGAAAATCTTTGACACATTTTTGTTGATTTCCAAACTGTCCTTAACTATTTAGTGCCCATGGAGGAGGTCTCTCACATGTCCCCAAAGCTATTTATGAATTTCTTTCTCACTAATGGAGAGAAACAGAGCTCTACTAATGGAGCTATCAGTTCAAAGGACTTGCACTGTATTGAACAGGGGAGGACCTTAAGCATCTGGGGCCTTTGTACACGCCACAAAATTGGCCTTTAAAGTGACTTAACTGCCCTTTTGCACCGCTTTAATGGTGTTGCGGTCTGCACGTTCGATGGCATATTCTGCTTTAAATGACTTTGGCACATAGCAAGATAAAACACCTCCAAAGTGGGCCCCACACAGCTCAGGGGCTGTGGGACCTGGCGGCAGCCCATGCAGGCAGGTTACACTGAAGGGAAAAAAAAAATCAGATAGCCTGATCTTTTTTTTTTTTTCCTCCCTGGAGCCTGCCTGAGCTGTGCGGGGGCCCAGTGCTTCACTCCATGGCTGCGGTGGGGCCGGTGCTTCCCTCTGCGGCTGCAGCACCCCCCGGGACCACCCAGGCTGGATACCATCTGGCAGGTGCCTCCTGGTGGGGCCCCTGCACAGCTCAGGGACTGCTCAGCCCTCTAGCAGCTCTCCTTTCGCCCTCCCACACTGCTGAAGAGGCAGGTAAGGATTGGGCCCCCACCCTTGTGTACCTGCCACAGGGGTTTAGTTCAGTTTAATTCTCCTTAAACAGAAGCAGTGTTTTTAATAACTCACTGTTTCAATGTAGGAAGAACTAAACTGAATTAAATCCCCATGGCGTGTACAAGCAACCCTGGTCTATAGCAGTGTAATCGGGCCCCTTTTGGTTCCCATTACAAGGAAAGAATGGAAAAAGAGGAAGGGCATTGTAAGAGGAAAACCACAGGCTGAAGGGCACCACCCTGGCAGAGTTGTAAGGGAAGGGCCCTAGCTATAAAGGGCAGAAATTTTCTAGTAGTAGGGAATAGTAGAACGTATGCTGGAGCCAGGAAGCAGAACTTCAAGTGGCCTTCAGGATAGGCTGGACTGGATAAGAATCAGATAAAGACCAGGTAGGCCAGGAGAAAGGCTGATATAGTGAAACCTTATTAGAAGGGCTATAAAAGTACCTAAAGTAAATCTGGTGCTGGGAGAGGTCCAGCAGGGATTGAGTAGGGGAAATGGACTGGAATGAATCTGATAACAAAGACTGATAAAAATAAAGACTGGTAACAAATGTGAGGGATATTGTAAGGTTCAGGCTGTCTGTTAAAATCCATAAGAGGATTCCTGAAAAGGATCCCAAAGGAGACTTGGTCATGAAAAGTGCTATGCTCCTGTAAGGAAGGCTCGCTCCCCTCTAGTGACCTTCCTGCTGAATTAAAATCAAAGGGTGGCAGGTGAATGAAGCAGGGAAACAGAGAGAGCCCTGGTTTGTGTGGGGACCCCGAGGACTGGATCATCCCTGAAAAAGGAGTATTGGTCAGCAGTCACAAAATAGGTTAAATTATGGAATTTAAGGGACTGTTATACAAAAGATTATGGTATTCCAATAATTCCTTAATATTCCAATATCCTCATTGGACCAGTCCTTGCATCTGTCCATGACCAGACATTGCTGTAAACAATGCCGAGGAGCACAGAAAGTTGTTGGTCAACCATCACATCCCAAGATACCACTATTCTAGCCTGTTTCAGAGTAATTGCCATAGAAGATATACCCTTCTTTTTAGCAATCTCCTATTCAGGACTAAATTAACCCTGCACTAATCTCACCATCGTATAGGGACTCCAGTCCAAATGGGGACACCTGTGAGCTCAACACGTTTTTGGTTTCAGCTTAGACAAGTCCTAGACAAGTTTCCTGTTCCATTTCACATAGCACATGAAATAAGCTGATAGGTGGGAGATTGACTAAGCGGAGGAGTCTTTAAACATAGCTTGGAAAAGGTACCCCAGAATTTTCATTTGATTTTGCTCTTAACTTTAAAAAATCCCCTCTTGCAAAGTCTCTCTCTCAAGGCAACAGGAACAGGACTTCCCAGCAACATGTGTCATAGAGGATGCAAACTCCTTCTGAATTCACTGCTTGGGTAGATTATTCTTCCAGGAGCTTCTATAAAACCTATCAGTACTTATAAAGTTCCCCTGCTAAGCTGTAGATGCTCCTCCTCTTTACCTGGACAACCCTATTTATCCTTTCTTCCTCACTGTTCCTAGAAGTATCCACATGTGCAGGCCTGTGTGTCCTGGAATAGAATACCCTTGGATACACAAGTACCAAAGATGTCCTGTAGATGTCCAAAAAGCGGCGACTTTGATGACCAGGAAAGAATAGTGTGCCACACAAACTGCTCTTAGTACACGCACTTATTTCATTCTGGTACTACTTCATCTTATTGCAACCCTCCGTCCGTACCTTAATTCTGACCTCTCATGAGCCTCCTGTGTACCAGAGCAACATGCTCCTATGGAATTTTACACAATCAAGACACCATGATTTTGACCCAAACATCTGGTCTTCTGCAGTTTGGAGACTCCTATAGAAACAAGGTGCTCACAAATTCACATACACACACATTAGAGATCATATGCTAGACCAGAAATAGATTTTTGGAAGCAGTGGTGCATCAGGGGTGTATACAGAGAATTTTCCTTATATTCATTATTTAGACAGGGAAGATGATCATGAAATGCAGGGAGGGGCAGCTATAGACTTGCTGGCTACAGATTTGTGGAAGAACACTATAGAATTATTTCTATAGTGGCATTAATTGCTGCCTCCAATGCAATTTCATAGAATAATGTCCTTGCAACTGAATCTTTATTCTATAGGTAAGTTTAATATAAAAGTTAGTGATCCGGATTTAATTCGATTGTACTTTTCCCTAAGGGTGGTAAAGAAGATTAATGTAATCACTGGCTGGTACAGTACAATTTAGTCCAGTAAACAGATGACAACAAAAGGTTAGGTAGCATTTGTAACTGGACAACGTATTTAAAAAGTAGCAAGGAGAAAAAGTCTAATGATAACAATGCATTTATTCATAAACAGCTTGTCCCTTAATGACATAAGAAGTCCTGAGATTTTTTTTATGGTGTGGGGTTTTTATCCACTCTCTTATTTTCATGTCTTATCTAATTATAATTCAATGGACAAAGGAAAAATAGTGAAAACAAGGTACCACCAGCAATTCAAAAAACAAGAAAAAGATTTTATTCAGATTCTTTAAACTTCTGGGTTTGGTTCCTCTTATTGTCCTTATTAACACCTATTTTTGGTAGCGTCTTTTAGCCAGGATGGTCCAAAAATTATGTGAGAGGTAAGGATTTCTTAGGGCAATATCTTTTATTGGACCATCTATGTAATTGGGATGCAACCTTGAGAAATGCTTGCCTCTCACATATTTAACCTCATTCCTAATGAATGCTTGGGATATAGGATGCCTTTGTGAAAGATCTTCACCAGCTTGGGACTCCAGCTTTGATGCTGTGGCCCCCCTACTTGGTAACCTTGATCCCTGATTGGCCCTCAGGTCTGGCTGCCTACATCCCAATGCAGACACTGAGGGTTGGATCTTTCTTCTGATTTCCATGCTAAATTTATTCATGGCCATTCTATTCTCATTTGTTTTTATGCCACTGTTGTTCTTTAGTTTAAATAGCTCTTCTCCCTCCCTGATGTATTTATAGAGTGCAGGCATGCCTCTTCCCAGTCTTTGTTTGGCTAAGCGAAAAAGCCAAGCTGCTTGAGGGTCTGTTGGCACTGCTATATAATTGTAGTCTGCAGTATATATCTGCTGACTATTCACATCAAAAAACTTTCGTTTATCCCCACAATGGGAACTGAGTCCACCAACCTCCCGGAGGTCTCTAGAATATCAGAGCTTCCCCTGAGCTTACTTCTCCCTGCAGTATGTTCAATACTCATCCAGGCTCTCTGCAGCATAGAGAGGAAGTCCTCCAGCAGCAATCCCACAATGATCTGAAACTGATAACTGATTTCCATCCCATTTGTAGGGTTACCATATTTCCAGTTTCAGAAAAGAGGACACCTGTGGGGGGCGGGGAGGGAGGAAAGGAGGAAGGGGTAGATGATTGCGAGGAGGCAGTGATATGCCCCCTGCCTCCTCCCCCAGGCCTCCTGGTGCCCCTCACTCCCAGACAAGGGGTCAAAAAAAAAAAAAGATATGTCTGGGAAAACCCAGACATAGGATAACCCTAATTTCCTGGCAGTACTGTTCACAATTAGAAATAAGCACAAAAGGAGAGTCAAGAAATGAGTGAATGGATTCCTGGAAGGGCTCTGTGATGTGACAGGAGTAGCTGCTACTAGAGGGATGTCGACATAGAGGAATGACTCATAAGGGTTGGGTTGGATGGTAGCAATCCTTAGAGTTGACCCTAAACAGAAACAGAAACATCCCCTCAGGTTGACCTTTTTTTTTTTCTTGGTCATGGAAGTGGTCAGGTTTTGGCTGGGATGGGAGAGGTGCTACCTGTCTACAAGCCCAGTACAGTTCTACTGCTGGTTGCATGGCCCAACACATGTGGACAGCTGTGTGTTACTATGTAGTTATACAAACTAAACCTGTACACTAGCAGCTTCTCGTGAACCTGCAGTGGCCTTACATGTCTAAAAATGGAGTTGGCCAAAACCTGAAGCAACTTCACCTGGCTTCAGGAACAGAAAAGGGAGGGGTATGGGTATGTCTCACTTCTGCTTCCATAGCTCAGAGGCTGTGGTACTTGTCTGGGAATCCCAGGGTCTAGGCCCTACTTCACCCACAGGGGATGAAACCAAGGTATCCTTGATCTCTCACTAACCATGACATCACAGATCAGGTGCCTTTTCTGGTGCTCCTTTGGAAGGTTAGCTTCTAAGAGAGTCATTGTAGGGTGGTGCAAGGGAAACCCTATGTCCTATTGGGAACAAGGGCCTTGACTAGAGCCCAGGCCTCCACCCTTGCAGGCCAGCAGCCATCCCATTGATCCACATGCTTTTAGCTTGCTCCTGGCCCTACACACCTCTTACATGTTTCTCACTGGTAGCTGCCTATGGAGACAGCTTCAAAAGCAATACCAGAGAAGTACCTGGGGAATGGCTGAGTAGTGGCATGGTGGTTAGCATGCTGTGCTAGGAAGTAAAAGAGACCCTGAGGGAAAACGTGGGAGGGCACTCTCTCAAATTCTGCTGTTGTCAGTCTACTTGACAATGTAATCATCCAAGCACACCCAGGAATAGAATTCACCTGGGCACGTAAATGTAAAAAATTCCCTGTACATGGCCAAAAAATGGCCACTTAGATAACCAGGAAAGACTAGACTATCCCTCTTAGTCTCATCTCTTGAGATAGGTGCCTCATTCCCCTGATTATTCTTCTCTGCCTCTTCCAGTTTGAATTCATCTTTCCTGAAAGTATGGGACCAGAATTGTACCCAGTATTCCAGATGAGGTCTCACTGGTATCTTGTACAATAGCATTAAGACTTTACTATACATGTATGAAGAAGGCTTGATCCAAGGAAGTTGAAAGATTCTGTGATGGACAAGCACTGTGTTACCTTGGACACTCTTAGTAAGTCTTTAAGACTGTCTTCCCCAACAAAAAGTATGTTGTTACAATGAAATAACTAATTGAAATTAGCTCTCCAGCTGTTGTCATCCTCAGCGGTCACTGGATAAAAGAATGACAGTTTTCCAGTAAATAGGGAAGTCATTAGTATGTCTGTAGATGACTGAGCAGGCCAGTCTGAGATGGGTTTATTCAACTGAAGATGTGGCAAATCGTTCTGGAAGGAAGAAGTAGATCCTGGTGATGTCAGGTCAAAACTCTTTCCCTTTGTCTCTCTTGCCTATCTTCCTTCATAATAGGGCAAGTTTGCTCTAAATGATCAATGCCTTGTCATATATCACAACACCACTGGGGACTATACCGTGTTTAAGTCACTCAGATATTGATGTTAATGTTGCATTTCTTCAGAATGGTCTTCAAGGTATCTTTGAATCTTGTCTTTTGCCCACTTCTAAAGTGGTCACTATCAGTGACTTGGAAAAAACAAGATCTGTTTTGGGAGGCAGTTGTCAGGCATCCTTATGACATGTCTTGTCCAAAAGAGCTGGCAACCTAGTAACATGGCTGCAGTGCTGGTGGGTTAAGTCCAAATTCTGGCATTCATTCTTCTGTCCTTCCAAGAGGATTTTCTGAAGACATCCCTGGTTGTGATGTGCCAAAGGTTTCAGGTGTTTCCAATATGTTGTCAAAGTTTCACACCCATACAACAGGGTAGGGATGACAACAGCCTGACAGACAAGATGTCTGGTTTGGTTAGAGGTAACTAATGAGATAACTAACTAGTGAGATATCTAATTAAACAGTTGCTCCAATAAACCTAATGGAGACAGGGCTCGAGTTTTCACTTCACTGTGGGTGCATCTACATGTGCTAATAGCACAAAGCAATAAATTCCAGCACATTTTGCACCAGAGTTTATTGTTCCTGGGCACCGTGTCTTCATGTGTGCCTGGAACTGCAGCACACTGAGCCGAGTTGAAGCAGCCCCAGCTGGCAGGGAGCCCGGCCTGCCAGCCTGGGGCTGCTCTGACCCAGCTCAATGTGCTGCAGATGGGCTGGCTGGGGCACAAGGGTAATCCAGTGCAGGGCTAGCCAGCAGGCAGCCTTGCACTGAAGCACCCTCATGCCCCAGCCAGCCCTGTCACCATCTTTATGTGCATTGCTGCATAGTAAAGAACTGTACCATAGAACAGTACTTGTATTCACAAGCACTAACCTACAGTGGAGTTAATTAGTTTCCTGAGGACTAATAGGGCCGCATGTGTAGACACTGAGGGCACTTACGCACATGCAGGGAGGCTGCTCTGATGCCCTGTAAATTCAGTGTGCTGGACCAGACTCGATTAATCAAGTCTGCTGGAGTGCAGGAATTAATGCACTCCAGCAGCTTCCAGTGTCATGTGTATCAGTGCACCCACACTAAGAAATGGTGGTGGGGCACTTTGAACCAAAGCTCGTTGAACGAGCTTTGGTTCAAAGCGCCCCACTGCCATTTTTTAAGCCCCCCCCACTTCCCCCCGGGCATGCCCCCCCACATCCTGGAGCACGTCTATAGACACCCTGAATCTTTACTGTGGAGCTAATTGGGCAGCTCCACAGTAAATGCCTCATGTCGATGTGTCCTGTATGCATCTATGTGTGATTTACCCCTGAGAAGAGGGGGTTAACTGTTCATTTCACTGCCTCAAGGTAATATTTAACAGAACCTTGTCACAATTAGGATTTTACAGCAAGGTAGTTAATATGCATCAGTTTTCTCTAAACCTTTTCCAGACAATGTGAGAAATGAAATTGAATTTTTTCACAACTTAGTATTGATTAGACAAAATCAGCTACAAAAACATTTTTTAAAGACATGTTTAATTTAGAAAAGAGTTTTGAAAATATTTTTCAATTTTGTTTCAAAATGCTTTTTTCATTTTTATACCGTGACTTTTTTTTTAGTACTTCATGACATGGCTTTAGTAGCCATGCATAATATAACATGTCATGTCAAGTTGCACAATAGTAGGAGATCATATTACATACAACTGGCATCTTACTGGCATAACATGACATATGCTCATATTGTCATGTTCAGTATACTCTATTCTATTATTTCTATTTTGAAATCAATAACAGCAACTTAGGATAGCATAATGCAAGGAGATTGAAAAACATGGGCCTTTTTATTTTTTTTTTCTTCCTAGATCAAAGAGTCACCTACTTGTCTTGCAATGAAACAGTTTCACACTTTGAAGAAGAAAAGAAGATAAGCCTCAAGTATGATATATTACCAGAGCAGCTTTTTAAATATTGTAGAAAAATTAGTTCAGGTTTATACCAACTATGGTAAGCTTAGTCTTAGGAACATGCTTGGCACTTTTTATTTGAGGATCTCAAAACCCTTTCCCAGAACTGATAAATTAAGCATCAGAGCAACCCTCTGTTGTGCTCCCCATTTTGCAGGGAGAGGAGGAAGCTGAAGTGTAAAGGAAGTGAAGTTGTTTTCCCAAACTTATATGACAAATCAATACCAAAAATTGGGACTAGTCACCAGGAGTTCTGGTGGCTAGATTACACTGCCTAAAATGCTGTATTATATCTGTAAAAGACAGGGAAACCACATCTGAAAATAATGGAGGGTAAAAGGATGGCAAGGAGAATATATTAGCTAGAGCCCCAGTAAATTATATCCCAGCCTTCTCCACCTAGTAACTTCAGCTGTTCAGGTGGAGAATAACCTTCAGGGGTGACACAAACATTTCCCTCTTCTGAGCATAGAGAATTGATTTGTAAAATGCACTTTTATGTAGCTCTTTTATGACTCAGGTTGGCAGGTATAAATTTAACCTGAAGATAGGTGATTGCATCACTCTATTCAATAAAAAGTCATTACTGTCATTTTTTTAGAGCAAAAATGGGTCTGTCACTATTATAACTTAAACAGCAACTTTTTGCTGTAGTACAGTGTGACGCTATAGCACCCCGTGCATGTGCATGTACATGTGCATGTGAGAGAGAGCAGCGTTCTCTATGGGCTCCCCTCTTCACCCCCTTCCCACTCCCCCCTTCACAGGGCGGAAGTGGAGGAGAGGAGAGGGCCAAGCAGAAAACTAAGTCGGGAGCTCCCCAGCCCCACTGACAGTCCAGCTCCCACTCTAGCTCTCCTGCTGCTCTCTCAGCCAAACAGAGCAGACCCTGCACTTCAATATTTAATGGAGACTCTTCTTTACATCTATTGATAGGATTTTCTTGCTTTCCAAGCAAAAGTATCTCCCTTGTGTGTGAGATTGCATGTCATCACGCAGCTCTGAGTGCATATGGCATGTACATCCCAGCACACCACGGGCAGAGGTTTTGAGCAGGAGAGGGGCACACCTGAAGGGCAGCTGCACCTTGATATTTCCATGCTTGGTTCATGTGTGTGAGCACAGGTGAGTGGGGCATCTTTGAAAGTGGATGCCCCTGACAGCTCTGGGGACATAATAAAAACATACCCACAACTCTAGAAGGGGCAATCTTCCTGTCATCTATGACAAATGAAAAATATCACCAGCTCTTAGAAAAAAAATTAACAAGCAGCTAAGAAGTGTGAAAGCTTTTAACTACCTCCCGATCATGGCATGCCTCCTGACTTCTTTCAAAAGCAAAATCATCCAAAACACTGCATACCTTCCACCCTCTAAAGAACAAGGCAATGGACACACATATACCTCTTTAACTGCATAGGTATAATTAAAGAGACAAAACCATTCTTCATGTGATGCAGCAATGTCACTCTCTATACAATGTGTCTACTCCACATGTGGTACCAGTATTATTGCATCAGGAGAGTTACACCCCTCACCAACACTGTTGTACCAATACAAACCCAGGGTGTAAACCAGAATGTCTCAGTACACTTGCACTGGGATTATTTGCCAGCCTGCCTTTCTCCATCTGCCTTGAGTTTTATTAGGATACAGACAGAAGTAACAATCAAAACGTTTCATAAAGGAATGGTTTCAGCTAGGGAACACATACACCCCTGACTGAAAGGTTTCAAATGCTTCAGCCTCCTCTCAAGGTGTGCCTTTTCGGAGAAGTGGGGAAGCAAAGAGCAGAGCTGCCATGCAGCCCCCTGCTGCTCTGCTCTCTGCTTCCCCCGCTCCCTTCACAGGGGTAGATGGTAGAGGGAAAGGGGAGAGCTGAGCAAAATGCAAAATGGTAAGGTTAGTAGGGGAAGGCAGTGGCTCCCTAGCCCTGCCACTGCCAGTGCCTCCAGAGGTCTGACAATTGAGCTCCAATCCCCTCTATCTCTCCTCTACCTTTCTAAGAGGAGTGGTTGAGGAGATTGGAGCAGGAGACCCCAGCACTGGCAGGGACCTCAGAAATTGTTGGTGGGCATAAGCCCAGCTCTGGGTCTGGTTGGGGCCAAGGGTCCCAAAAGGGGGTGCAGGAGTTCCAGGAGGGACCTAGCAGCATCCGAGGACCAGGAGCAGGACCCAGTAGCTGAACAGCAAGCAGGGTGCCCACCTGTTCTCCTTCCAAGCACAGCACTGTCCCCCTGCAGACATAACCAATGGGGAAATGCTCCAAAATAGTGCTTCATTGCAAAAGAAACAATCCTGGAGTGTTCCAGCCACTTCTAGAAGGTTTCAAAGGGCTTGTATGCATGTACAACTGGCCTTCTGAAGCAGTTCAAAGACCACACTCTTAGATGACCTCTAAGGTCCCATCCCTACTTTCTTTGATTATGTTATCCTTCTCTATTGGTTGGCCAGGCTCCTTTCACAGACCTCAAAGCACCTGCAGAATTACAGGCCATGGTGTTATGCTGGTAAAACAGAACCAGCAGCTGCTCTGTTTCACAGGGTCTCCTTGCCCCAGGCAATAACTTCCCAATTGGAAGCTCCAGCTCCTTTTGCCTCCATCCTTGGCCCCCTAAGAAGTGTTCCTGGGAAAACCTGTGGCTGTCATGCATCATGCCTATGCCAGAATTCATTGTAGCCGCCTAAGGGGCTGTCTATGCTGCATCCCCAATATGTCCTGGCAAAGACACTCCTGAGCACTCTCTACCCACTCTCTCAAATTTGCAGAAGCCATGGAGTGTACTCAGATTTTGCCCTGCCGGGACTTGCTGGGTTCACAGTGGAGTCATTCTCCAAGGGCGCTGACAGAAGCGATATTTGTTGCATGATCAGCCCCTTGAAAGTGCTCTACAGCTGTGCCCTGATAGAAGTGCGCCGCTCCAGAGTGCTTTAAAAGTGCCTGATCACGTAACAAATTAACCATCATTTAATGAGGGTTCAGATGAAGGTGCTCCAATCCACAAGCCCACCCCCCAGCATAAACTGGGCAAACCTCAGACTGAAGTCCCTTCCCCTCCCCACTCCCATTGTGTAGACAGCACCAGAGCTAGGAGGGGAGGGCAGAGCTAGGGCGGAGCCCCTGGCTCAGCACCAAAGTGGAGTTAGATTTCCACCCCTTTCCCCTGCTCCCCAGCCAAACAGCAAACATCTGTTGAGTCAGGGTGGGGAGGAGGTTGCTGTAACTCATGGCACTTTCTGTGAAGTGCCATGAGTTATGCATGTCAGTGCCCCAAGGGTCACTGGCAGCCCTTGCAAGCTGCTATCCCAGTATAGGAGGCCCAGAGAGGGAGGCAGAAGGCATGAGGGGAAGGGCTGGTCAGTGGTGAGCATTATCCAGTTCTTCTCCCAACTTCCTGTTTTTCTTTGGGCAAACCATTTAATTTCTCTAGGCCTCAGTCAAACAAGAACCAAAGCACTTGCTAGCAACATTAGGGTGTGTGAGTGTAAGTACATTAAAGATTGCAAGGTATTCCATTCTGGAACCCAGAAGTGTTAAGGATTGAGAAATCCCACCACCATATTCATCTCGTTTTATCTTTTCCCATTAATTAGACTTCTATTGCTCTACTCTTAACACTCTTTAATCTGTCAGTACCTCTGTGATACCAAATGCCCAGAAGCCAACATTACATTCTGCGTCCAGCCCCCCACAGCTGAACAAAGAAAAAAGATTTAAATTCCTTTAGGTAGGAAACCTGTAGTAATGGCAAGAGACTAATATTTTCCATATTGAAGATGGGCTGGGTAGTTAAAACAAAGTGGATGTTGATTATTCAGTCAACAACACTCAGATAGGATTCCAGACATCAATAGGTGCTCTATAAATGCAAACAGACATCTCCAATACCCTTTGTAGAGCACATCTTCATCCCAAACAATGCCATCAATATACATTAGGGCTGATTTGTTGATATTTCAAAATTTTGGAGCATTTATTAGCATATAGACACCTAATCTGCATATTTAAAGTCACAGTTAATTCAGAGATTGACAGTGATACCCCTGTATGGATTTACAATATGTGCTAAAAGTGTTACCACTATTCATTAGGTTATCAATGCCCACAGGAGTTGGTTTCTAAGTCCTCATCCTTTCTACTGTTGATACTATAGAACTATGGATCTTTTGTAGCAAAAGTGAGCTGATTTGTTTTTCCTATTAGAGCAGGAGTTTTCAACCTGTGGTCCATGGACCCCTTGGGGTCCACAGCCTATGTCTAAGGGGTCCAGGAAAAATTACTATGATCAATCAAAAGTATGTGAATACCCACACTTACAATTCAGAGGGGTCTGCTCTCCCATTCAAAATTTGCAAAAGCATCCACATATCCATTTGAAATTTTTTAGGGGTCTGCAAATGAAAAAAGGTTGAAAACCACCATATTAGAGCACCAAGTTGGAAACTTTGTTCTGAACTTTACTGGATTTTGCAGCCTGCAGAACAGAGAAGGCAAAGATAAATCCATTTCCTGAGACCAGAGATCACACGTCTCAAATGTCCCTTGCTAGCAAGAGCCTCCTAAATCTCCTTGTGCTCCACACAAATCAAGTGTTCTCTCACTTTTATTATTGAAATGTGTTTACTCCAGAAACAAAGAGCCATGCACTGAGATTATAGGAGATGTGATTTATACCTAAGGAAACCCAGGGCATTTTAAGTCTCCCGCATGAATAATATTTTGTGTCAATTGTCTGGGACTTTGGCATATACCATATCCAGCCTTTAGTCTGTGGCAGCTTGAGCGGCATGATCAGAACCCACAAAGTTATAGTGGGAAACAGGGAAAGATGAGGGAAAGTGATATACAGAGGGCTGATCTTGGCATTGTGAGACAGGCCTTAATGGTTTTTCACACCATTTTGCATGCTGACTCATTTTTTCAATGAATGTTTTAAAGGCAAGAAGAGGCCGCTATAATAATCTTCTGTGACTTCCTGTGAACTTTGCCTAAGACAGGAAATACCCCCGCCACGATTTCTCATATTTACCCCAAATATAAGATGGCTCTGAATGTATGATCACACCCCAATGATTTGATTCTATATATGGAAAATGTGTATTTGTTATAATTTTCTATATATAGAATCTCCTTGGGTTCATAAGACTACTGCTATATGGCTGTCTTTGCTACAACTCCTGTAAAAGGAGTGGTAGAGACTGGAAAGTTCAGGTGTAGGTGGCAGGTCAAAGGGGCTACCTGAACTCTCCCCCAGCCACTATTTTCCTTGTTGTAAGGAGTGGGGTGGATTTAAGAGAACCCTCTAATACTTACAGCAGAGAAAATAGTGTGGGGGGGTCAGGTTGCCCCTTTGTCCTCTGTCCAGCCCACTTCTTCCCCCTGCAGCTTTTTTGCCCCCTTCCCCACCACCTGCACCTGGACTTTCCAATCTCTACCACTCCTTTTACAGAAGTCATAGCAAAGACAACCATGCAGCAGAAGTCGTATGAACCAGAGGAGATTCTTGAGGATGTCTTGCCATCACTTCCTACACCATCAAACACATGTATGCACGCAGCCCAGCCAGAGAAGGATTCTGCAACCCATGGGAGGCTGGCATGGGAAGCCAGGCACTGCAATGCTGGGCTGTGCTTTAAACCAAGGGGGTGGAAAGCCTGCGTTGCCCAAAGAGAGGAGAACAAGACCACAGGTTGGCAATTCAGAGCAGGGCCCTGGCCCAGGTGGGGACTGGAGCTGCCTCTCCCTCTTGTGTGCAGCAGGGGAGGTAAAGTTTCAAAGGGAAGCTGTGCCCTGCCTGAAGCCAGCACCCCAGGGCCTAGCTGGACCAATGCTTGGACTGGAGTTTTTCTTGTCCCATGAGCGGTGGCATCTGGAGCCAGCCAAAATCTTGCCATAGCACTGGGAGATGCCTTAGCCCTGCCTGACATCCCTGGAAAGCTGTTTGCCCAAGGAGGGGTAGAGCAAGAGAAAGTCCAAAAGGGACTGTAGCCACAGCCTAGTGGTAGTCTTGTCCAGGGTTCAAGACCTGTGGCAGGCTGGGCTACAATGAAGGACTGTCCCTCTCCTGGGCTGTTGTGGCTTTGTTTTATTTTGCTTGGTTTGGAAATACCAAATAAGAGTGTGCAGAGATGGGTGCACAGCTTTGGGCCTGTGTAGCTCAGAGGCTGGGCTCTGAAGCTGGTAGGGGACAGATGTGAATTTGAGGCTGTCCTTTACTTCTTGCTGCCAAGGCGCTCTTTTCTCTATACCCAAGCATACCTGCAACTGGCTCCCATGTCCATCTGACTACTGGCACCTCCATGGAGAACAAGTTGGCAGAGTCTGACTTCCCTTTCCAACCCCACTGAGCCTCACATTTAAACAGTGAGAATCCTCTCTGCTGAGATGCAAGGAACTCTTCTCAGTCTGAGCTCCCAGCTGGATTCAAACTCTCTGGGAGTCAGCAGAAAAAATCCCAACTCCTACATAATGGGCCATCTAGGCCCCAGTTCTGTAAATACGGCTGTGGAGAACGAGAAAGGTCTGCATGTATTTTAATAATATCAGATACCTCTCCTTGTGTCTACGTGGTGTTATGACTGCCAGAAGTTAAAACAGAAGATGTTCTTATGGGAGACACAAACACAAAAGAATTGCAAAAGCACAACTCTTACAATTAACTGGGTAATGGCTCAGCTTGAAATCATTTAAAGCTGGTAGGAAGGGAGTGGGGGGGAAATGAGCTGCCCAGGGAGCCTCTGAGAGACTGCAGGAATTCAAGAAGAAACACAAGAGATAGAGAAAGCACGTAGGGTTAGGACAGTCTGCTTCTCCTGGACAAAAAGCTGGGGTGAGGAGCGGCGGAGCTGAAGGGAAGCTTACCAAAGTTTGCTGGAATGATGGGGCTAGGCACAGAGGCTTGTGCAAGAGAGATAAACCTAGGAAAGGTAGTGGGGGGGAGAGAGAAAAGAGAAACATGGGAACGAAGAGATTTAATGAGAAACATGGGAGGAAAAAAAGAGATGCTAAACCAGCTCCTAGAACTTTGTCCATCTGTTCTGGGAGTCAGAAGAACAATAGGAAAGGGATTATGAAGAAACAGATGAGTGTGATAGCTTGTCTAATTTAGAAGGAGACGCAGGACATCGAATGTCAGTGGCATTGGGATGGCAACAGAGGAGAGGAGCTCGGAGTGTGTTTGGGAGCTTGGCCAGGAGAGGTTGGTGCAGAGCAGCCCTGTACTCTGGGATCCCAACAGCGCTGGCTCAAGAGGTGTCTTCAGGCTACATGGAGGAACTGCCTAAGTCTGTGCATGTCCCGCTGAGCCTCTGGTTCTCAGAGCCATGCTGGACAATGATCCTTTTGCAGCATAATACAGTATATGAATTGGGGCACTTCCCAACCTAAACAGAGCCATCTTTTTTCCTTAAGGGGAAAGTGCTGGTAGAGATTAGGGGATGGACCCTTGGGAAGGCAAAGCTAAAAGAAGACAATTGGCACAGCAATTCCACTGAAAACCCAGCAGGGAGATGGAAATTGAACTGATTTTGAAACAACGGCGACACAGCACTGATTGAACTCAGTAACAATGAGCTACATTCAATTCCCTGACGCTTCATGTTCTCAACGCATGAGAGATTGCAAAGCAGAGCTAGCGTGTGGGGTCTGGGCTCGCGTTCCCCCTGGGCAAATGTGTGGTGACAACACACAGGGGACAGCTACTATTTGAATCTGTATAGTAGGGTCAGCCTCTGGCAACTGCCCCATTTGTACCAAAAGAGAATGGGGGAAGACAACAGGGGAGCAGCCACTAATTATACGACAAAGGACCTAGCCGACTGATATCCGGGTCACAGTACGGGGGACGAAAGCTAGCCCTAAGCTTCAGTTAAGTAGAAGAGGTGTGATTCAGAGAGAGAATCTGAGAGAGACTGTCTGAGGGACAGCAATCAATGGGCAGTTTCATAGACAGCCCCATGCACCACCTTCCTCCTGGGGTTTCACCAAGCAGCGTAGGAGGAGGGAACCTAGATTTTCTGGTCTCATGGCCCACTGGGATGTTGGCCTTAGAAATGCAGAGGCTCCTCAGTGTGTCCGAGCTTGACACTCTAGAGATTTTCCTGCTGCTGAGCATAATGAAGATCCATGGGTTCCAGTGCTAGGAATGAGATCCCTCCAAAATGATAAGGCTCATTTAGAAACCAGCAGCTTAAAAGAGCTCATTAATTGCATAGCTGTTCCCCACTCAGATCCTAGGTTACACTCAGTCCAGCACTTCCTGTGCCTGGCGTGGAGAGCCACATAAAGCTATGCAAGAGCCTCCTACCACACTCTCAGGATCAATGTAAGGATTCATGGAAGCCAGGGATACCAGGCATTTTTTTTTCCTTGATGAAGCTTGATGTTTCTTTGAGGTTCAGCTTTTGCAGATCGAGGCAAAGTCTCAGGCTCCCTCTTCTGTTGGGTATAAGTAAAATCCTTTTCCCTGGAAGTGATAAAAGGGCACTTTCTTTCTAGCTGTGAGATAGGAGAAAGTTTGCACCTCTTAAGTTTGTGCAAACTTGTGAGAGGAGTCCCTGGAAAGGGACAAGGAGTGTGGGTGGGGATTAGGGAATTGGAACTGAACTGTATTGTATTACTCAGCCCACAGTCTTTAGGACCCACTGATTCATTGTGACTTCCCAAGCACCAAGGAAGGAGTATGGTCTATTTCTAAGGATGGAGACAGGCAGAGACAGATGGGATACTGCTCTGAGTGAAGTAGCCCATCTAACTGCTTAGCAGAACATCATAGCTAAAACACAGAGGCCAAAGGAGAGCAAGGAGGTGGCCTCCTCCTCCTCTGGGACTTGCATCACAGATGGCAGGGTTCAGGTTGTCTCCCTGAGTAGCAAACTGCCTGTGCTGTTGTGGCAGATGATACTATCTTCCCTTTGGAACAGGTATTTATACCCCATGTGGCCAGAGGGTAACACAGACACCCTCAGAGGACTCCAGGGCCTCATTACTTCTATCCAGAAAGGGACTACACCTCCTGGAGAGTAAATCTTCAATTGTTTCTTGAACCTCAGCAGGAATTGGAGTTACCAGCAGCCATCAAGTATGACACATTCAGGACACAATGCCCATCACCCCAGGAATTATTCACCACATCCAAGGCAGCCTGGAGAAAGGGCTCTTCATCACCAGAAAGCCCTCAGCTACCAGTGCTCCCTTCAGATTCCTGGTGGACTTCATCAGTGGGCTTGCCCATGAATTCTGACAATTTTGAATTTTGTCTAAATGTGTATAATCACATTTAGCAAATTGTTCTTGCATGTGCAGTTTTGTGATATTAAATTAATTCCAGAAGTCCAATTAAACCCCACTTTTTGGGTCTGATCCTCTTTTGGCATAACCTTGAAGTGCCCTTTCACACCCTGGTATTGGTTCCAGCAATCTGGCCATGACCCAGGTGTAAAAGGATGAGAAGAACTTTTCCGAGCCCTGGAAGGAGACCTGGCAGTGGTGATAGGTGTTAGGGTAGGTGGAGTCTGCCAGAGCACTTGAACAGGTCCCAGCAGTGCTTCATGGATAGGCATATCATGGCATTGGACCGTGCTAACTCGTGAGAGTTTTCCCAGACAAACTTCACATGCTCACCCAGTGCAGACACTGCTCTTCTCATTAGCTCTGAATAGATTTTAAAGCCCTCAGGAGCAGGAAAGAATGACTCAAGCTCTACACCTTTATCCAAACAAGGGGATGACATATTTGAGGTCCTTGTGATGGTTAGTCCCCAGGCTGGTCCACCTGAGTTGCCTGTTTAGGGGCAGGTACAGATGCCAGGCATCCTGAGAGATTAGTAAATATAAGCCACTGGTAATTGCTGGTAGACCCATGCCTAGAATAACCTAGAGTAGGATCCTCTGAATGGGGAATGCTGCCTGGTGCCCAGTGAGCCAGTGTGTATATCAGTATTGCCGAGGGAATCAGTCATAAGACCTCTGAGGAAACTTGTCCCTGTCCATGGGTATGAGGCTGGAGGGAGAGCATCTCCCCCAGTGGTGGATCAGCATGGACCTAGACCAACTGGGTCTGGCCAGTAAGGTGTCTGCTGTGCCCCTAAACCATGACATGTCTACTTTTGGGATGCATTGTCATCTTTGCTTTAAGACTGAGCCATAAAGAAGTGCAGAGGAGGACTACAATGCCTCCCACTTCAGTTCCCATTATAAAGAAGGGGAAAGGCCATTTAAGAGAAATGAGACAGACTGGGAAGCCCCATCCTTAAAGGGATATAAAAGAAGGATTTCAGCAGTAGGGAGCAGAAATGCTCCAGCAGCGGAGGAGAACACAGCTCTCAATGAAGCTATCACAGAAAAGTTATCAGGATGGGTAGCATGGGGCTAAAGGATACTGCAGTGGGGAGGACCAGCTATAAGAGACCTTGCACTAGGAGACTGTGAGGGGTCTTAGCTGTCTGATTGGGCAAGACCCACTCTGCCCAGGGACCCCCAGTGGTAGGACATCAAGGCATGGCAGAAGAATGAGGTGAGGAAACTGGGAGTTAGAGGAGACCTAGTGGGCATGGAGAGTCAAGGGGACCTACTGTTATATTCATAGTTTTTCACAGACTTTAACACAGTAGCTTAACATCATACCAGAGTACCTAGGTCCACTTAGGTACCTAATAAGTGGAATAGGATCCGGCCCTTCCTGTTGCCTCACTAGTGCTGTGCTCCCTATAGGACTTGTGGTGACATATCGCATGGTGCTTTCTGCTGCAGTGAGTTGAGCTGTGTGACAGGGTGCTTAATGCATGCCTGCCACATTGAGAGGGATGAGGCTGCAGTGAAGGCTCAGGTGGCAATCAGTTAAGGGGCCAGTCTAGCAGCATATGAGCTCAGGGCCTGAGCTGGTCAGGCAGACTAGCCCTGAGAGCTGCAGAGAGAGGAGATCCTGGGCAGCCAGGGGGAAGCCAAGCTCCTGGTTAACATCTAAGAGTTGAAATGCTTACCCCATATTAGATGCTAACCAAGTGCTTGGCTTCCCCCCATGCGGTGTGGGGCAGTGGGGGACAACGGGGATTGCCCCCCCACCCGGCAACACCTGGTGAGCACCACACCTTTTCTTTAAAGCACCAGGAGCTGGGGGGCAGGGCTGGGGGAGTAGGTGGGGGTCAGGGGGGCTGGCAGGTGTCCCTCCATGGTCCCCTCCCCCCACCTAACCCCTACTTACCAGCTGGGAGTCCAGCTGCAGCTCCCAGCTGCAGCCACCGGGGACTGCCCGAATCATCAAAGCTCTCCGAATCTTTTCCAAATATTCAGAGAGCTTTGAATCAATTTGGACCTTTAAATTGGTCCCCTGATTTGATTTAGATTCAGAGATCCAGCCACCAAATCGGGCCAAATCTCCTCCAAATCAAATCACCACCCAAAGCTTCACACAGCCCTACCCAACAAGTCTGAGAGTAGGGCCAGAGGTCTGGGAACATGGCCAGAGTCTGGGAGCAGGGCAGAGAGGGTCAGAGGCCTGGGAGCAAAGCCTAAGCCCAGGAAGAGAGCAAAGAGAGGGGCTAGGGGCCTGAAGCCTGGAGAGGAGTGGAAGCAGGACAAAAATGCCCAGAGATCAGGGTCAGTACCCTGAAGCCCAGAGAGGGATGTAGGCAAGGCAAAGAAACCCAAAGATTGGGGTCAGGGACCCAAAACCTGGAGAGGAGCGGAGGCAGGGCAAAGAAGCTAGAGATTGGGGCCAGGGGCTCAAGGCCCAGGAAGGGGCAGAAGTAGGAGCTGGACAAGGCAGGACGCAGTGCCAAGAAGTAGCCTGTGTAGGCAAAGTGTCTGGGTGAGGAGTACAGGCAGAGGTGCTGTGCTTGGGAGTAGCCATGAAAGGCAAAGTTCCCGGGTAGAGAAGACACACCTAGAAATTACATCTGGGAGCAGCCAAAGTAGACAAAGTGCCTGGGCAGGGAGGCTCAGTCACAGGGACTGAGGCCATGGCCTAAGAAGGCTGTTGATCAAGATGATAGATAAGTCCTATGAGCCATGGGCATGGTGTAAGGGGTGGTTGGGGCCACATAATTAACCATTAAGCCCGAAAGCAGAGACGCCTAAGCTCAGGAGGGTGAGATCAGACTTGGGAAGCCCTGGGCAGCCTCCCTTTTTTCTAAAAGATAATAACAAAGGCATGGCTGGTGAGTGAAGGGGAAAGTGCCCAAAGAGTGCCCAAAGATTAGGCAAGGGCTGAGCAGCCACCAGGGCATCCAATACCTCACTGCCAATCATTTCTACAGCTGAGTTAATATTACCACACCCAAGTTAATGTTTTTAGCTAGACCTAAAAACAGTCTGCAGGGCTGTAAAATAGGAGAGAGACATTACCTGGAATGGTTAACAGATGACAATTTTACAGAAAAAAGGATAGTTTGAAAAGTGAAACAAAAACCATTTAAAAGGAGAAAGGTTTTTTAGACACCTATGGAGTGGAGAGAGATTAACAGAAATCAGGGAGGTGATAATGAGCCACAAAGTCAATTGTCTCTCTCAGCACTGCCTGAATAGAAATGCTGCTGCCCTTCCCAGGCACTTGGCTGAGGAGGAATCAAAGGGGCTGCAACTGCACCACCGGGTCCCTCCTGGATCCATCCCTGGCTGTTACTCAGATTTGAAACGTGGGTGGGCAGGGCCTGTTTGGGATGCTGCAGGTGTGTGAATGCACCCGAGGATGCCGTGGGATCCATGTAATGTTAGGCTCTTTGTACACACATTCCCCTCCCTGGGAAGCACCCACGGGGAAAACCAGCAGCTGTTTCCCACGTGGTTTGTGCATTCTCTGCTGTGCTAAGACATGTCCGGGAAGGCAGGCAGAGGGGCTTCCAGAAGATCAGAGGGAAGGCACAATATTGCCTAGGTTCAGTTTCCCTCCCTTCAACAGATATTTGAGTGTTAAAAGACTTTTCTTCATAGCTTTGATTTTACCAGCAGCCCAAATCTGCTTTCCTAAGTTTAAAGTACCCCAACATTGCTGGGGAAAGGAAATTCTGGTCCAATTCACTCACTCTTAGAAAAAGTATCCTAGGGTCTTTAGTGGCCATGTGCACACACACGAGACTGCCTTCTTTTAAAGATCGAATCCAATAACCTTTCCTATAGTTAATGGCAAAAAAACTCCGTTTCTCTTCCACATGACACTGAACCAAGAGGGATGGCACTGGAACACAGTCAGTCCTGGTATTTGGAGCTTCAAAGTACAAGCTGTAGCTCTCTGAGTCATCCCATCTGCTCTGCTGCTGCCTGGCACATTTCACAAGCACAGGAAGGCATTAAAACCAAACAGAGAAAATGAGCTGGTCCAGCACCTGCAGAGCACGAACAAGTGGACAAAATCAGTCATGCTCATGGGCACCAGCCAGCTATGGCTTTTGATGGCAGGTAGCTTCCTCTCATAGTGGCGGCCTCATTCAGGCTCTGATTCCAGGGGGGGATTAATAGGGCATCCTGGGGGTTTTGCCGGGCAATCTTGCCTGTTTCCTGACAGAAGAATGCTTTGAGCCACCCTCTTCTCCAGCAACTGAGAGCTTATTCTGTCTTCATGTCTCATTTCCATAATCGCAAACTCTTCTCTGTTGCCAGCTTCAGTGGAGGGGGTGGAAAGGAAAGCAGGCCCCCTGCTTCCTTGCCCAAGGGCACTCACCACAACCCTAGCAGAGAGATCAAGTGGGGAAAAGAAAGAACTCATTAGCACTCATTTATTTTAGACTCATTAGACTTTGTCTACTACACCAATGGTAGGCATGCTTGGGCTTTTCCCAGCTACATAACAGTCAAATGAAACTAGTGCCCTGGGTCTGGCATCACAACTGACCCCCTATAGACTGTATGAGCTATGGCAATAGAGCTCTTTCATCCTGTCTAAGGCGTTGCTTAAACTAGGGTCCAATGGTGTGATGCTGGGTAGTTTTAGCATGACATACTCACCTGAGCCCTGTCTAGGCTAGGACTCAAAGATGGGGGGTTTGGGATCTCATTATCTACCCTGCTATAACTAACACCTTCTAAAACTCTAGTCAGGACAAACTGATTGTATCTTGGCACATTCCAAAGGTGTTGGAAAAGGTGTTAATTAAGCTAGGTAACTTAGCTTTATGCTGCATCTTCAATTTCTAGTCTAGACAAAGCCTAGAAATGCATAGGTGTAAGGTGGATGTGAGTCCCATTGGTGTAGAAAGGTGAAGCTAGACATTACCAATGGTGGTGGTGATGACATAGACTCCAAGCAGAGATCAGGGGCCTTTGCAGTAGGAGCAGTACAAAATTAGAACAAAAGGTGACCCTACCCTAAACAGCTGGCAGTGAACATGTCCGATGACAGACAGTCATACAGGGGAGGAACGGTCAGATGATGACTACAATATACTAAGCAGCAATTTTCTAGTACATCCGCTGCCTACCCACTGTCTATTGGTTCACAGATAGGAGGGGAAAAGGTAGTGGCCAGGATTGTGCTTTCCATCCAAATAAATTGCAGATTGTCATCTCATGGGATAACTGCCTAGTATCTTTCACCAGCATTAAATTTACACGCTGAACTTACCATGTAGAAAACAACGTGCAAGGCCTGTCCTTCATGCTAGCGACAAAAACATTTTTCACAACGTGACTTTGCATTGCCCTAGCAATTTTCAGCTAAGGATCTCAAAGGATTTTACAGCTGGCAAAGCCTTGTACACACTTCCAAAGAGAGACAAAGTACAAGATTGCAGAAGCTCTCATATGAGTTTCTCACTCAGTGAGTGGTCACATTCATTTCAGTGAGTTTGCTCATGGAGCAAGGGTGGTTTGGCTTTAAGTTAGTATGGCACAATGGGGGTGGGCGGGTAACTGTCTTGCCTGAGGCCACAAAGTGTGTTAGTAGTAGGATCATGATAAGAGCACACAAGTTCTGGTCCATAAGCCCCTAATAATATCACTAGATCACCAGTGGCTCTCATAGGAATACTTTGCTTTTTTTAAGCAGATAGTCATGCATTTGCATGGGGCTAGCTTGTTCCATTGCTCTCTTTGAAAGAAATGCACAGATGCCAAACCTTAATAAAAAGAGAGGCAAATAAGAACCTGAGGAAGATCAATAGCTCCTGTGGTCCTTGCTGCATGGAAGAGCTCCAGGATCTTGCAGTGAGAGTCATCAGTGGCCATGCCCATTGAGTTCAAGACACTTGTCATCAACATCATCCTGTTTTGATGTAGAAAAAGATTAGCTGAGCGCTCTATCTATTGCAAGTCCGTTTACTCAGTGATGTGTCAGAGCTGTATACAGATAAATCTCAAACCCAACCCGATGGCTATGTCTCTCATTTGCTAAACCATCTATCATTGTCCTACTGGAGAAGGGCATCACAGACTTTAATAGTAAATGGACTGATGATGCCTGAAGTTCCAATGATTTCTACTGAAGCTTTGTCAGTTTGCACCAGCTGAGAATCTGGCCCATGCATTCAATATTTGAGCTCTTCTGGAGGTAAATCCTTTATAAAAGAAGAGGATCCCCAAGAGCCTGTATATGGGGATGGAGTGCATATCTTGAGCTGCATTTGATAAACTATGTCTTCTGGATTTTACTGACCACTGTCACCACCAATACTTTCTCAAACCCAGTGTGGAGAAGGTTCTTCCTACATGGTGGGGTTGCATAAATGTTTGATCAGGTCCAAGCTGCATTAACTCATTAGCAGGTATTTTTGAGGCCTAGGGCTGAAGAACATTGCCCATCTCAAGGCACATGGAGAGGTTATGTGCTGTAAGGGGATATGGCACTTGATTGGAAGTCAGGATACCTGGTCCCTCCTTTCAGCTTTGCCTCGAACCTATTGGATGACTTGCTGAAAGTCACCTCCTCTCTCTGTACTTCTTTTTCCCCTTCCAGCATTTATCTTCTGTGATTAGACTATAAGTTTGTGGGGGCAAGTGACTGTCTCATATATCTATGCCCAACATCTACCACAAAGGGCTGTGAGCTTGATTGGGCCTCTTTGTTTATAAAACTACCTAATATAATAGAAATGACAACAATCTCCAGCCAGATCTTCTCTGCCTTCAACTAGCCCCTTCCCCACTCCAACCCTGCAAGCCCTAGGATGTGGTGCAGTGTGCATGGAGGCCCTCCACAGTCCAGTGGGTTATGATTAACCAGACACCTCAGTGATGTGACAGTGGCAGAGCACTAGGAAGCTCGGGGTTTTTTTTAGATTTTTATGAGAGAGATGATGGTTTAGATAACAGTCCATCCATGAGGATTCACCAGTGATCACAGATATTGTTGGGCTCTGTGCAGGGGTAACTGGATGAAATACTCTGGTCGGTGTCATAGAAGAAGTCAGACTAGACCAGGGGTGTCCAACCTTTTTGAATGTGGGGCCAGATCACGAACTTTTTATCACCCAGTGGGCCAGCGAGCCATATTCAAAGGTCTCACAGGAAGCGGTATCACATCAGGAAGTGATGTCGTGTGACCTTTGACACCAATGAAGATGCAGGAAGTGACAATGAAATGGGCCTGGAAATGTGGTTTAAAATCCAAAATAAAAACAATATAAAAGCAACAATGAAATAATACCAAACACTTGACTAAAATAAACACTGTTGCATAATGAAAGAAGCATAATGCAAGTCGACAGATCAAATGTAGAAAAGATATCAGCCAGAGTGGAAACTAATCAAAGGTGGACTGCGTGGCTTCCCGCTCCGGCAGCGCAGGGCACGGGCACGGGCTCATGTCAGGGCAGGAGGCACGGGCAGGAGCACGGGCGCTCCCAGATGCGCATCCTCCCCGCCAGCGACCGGCATGTCCTGGGCCCACAAGTGGAGCCGCTCCTCTGCCACCCAGCGGCAAAGTTCTCCCATGAAGGCTCCATCCTCCGCCTGCCCCGAGCCCGCGGCACCAGCTGTGGCTGCCTGGGCGGGCACTGCCCCCGGCCAGGGAGGGGTCCGGCCCTGCGAGGGACCCGGCCAGGCTGCGCCGACACAGTGCGTGTGGGAATCTTGTCCCTTCCCCAGCCCTTCAGCAGCCATTAGGAAGCTGCTGAGGGGCTGGGGGAGGGACAAGGGGTTTCCCATCACAGCACCACGGGCCACAGGAAATGCCTTGGTGGGCCGCATGGCGGCTCACGGGCCGTATGTTGAACAAGCCTGGACTAGACTATCTAATGCTCTCTTCTTGCTTTAAACTCGATAAGTATATGAGGCAACAAAATAGGAAGAAAGCATTCCCTTTATCTAAGCCATTTCCCCTGCGAGGTATGAGTAGCAGAGCTCCTAGGCCCACCTGGCTGTTATTGTCTCTGTTCTATTACAGGAAGTCGTATGGGAGCTATCACTAAGGTACAACTCTCATTTATTCCTATGTTTGCAGGGGCCGGTCATTATTTACAGAGCCTTCTCAATGGATAAGCAGTGCTTGGAACAGGCAAGAAGTGCTGCATTTGTAAAGAGGAAGCCAGAGACAGCAGAAAAAGAAAGAGCCACCAGTAATTGCTCAGATCTATCATGCTGGCTTCCTCGATTTTCCTCAGTGCAGAAGCCCAGCTATTAACGTTTACCACAGGGACATAACCAGCCATTGACGAGACTGGGCTGGCATGTTTTCTCCCTTTTTTCCATGATTTAATTTGGGCTTTGGAGCAGACCATGATTTTTTTTTCCCACAGACAGAATACAACTTAATATGTCAAGAGGTGTTAGTGAGGGGCATTATGCAGGTATGGTGTGAGCTAGTGCACAAATTAAGGGTTTGTGCATAGTGAATAGTTAAAGAAACACTATGCACATGTGCACGCATGCATGCACACACGCTTGCATCAGGTAATTCTGGTGCCTGTCTCTTAGTCGCATATCAAATTAGACTACCAACTATCCTGTATTTTCTAGGACAGTCCTGAATGTTGGGACCTTTGTCCCTGTATCCTTAAAGACTCCCTGAAATGTGAGTTTTGCCCTGAAATTTGGTACAGAAATTTGCAACCCATGCATGACACAACACACCAGCATTCACTAGACCAGGGCTCTCAACAAGGAGGCTCTGGAAGTGCTGCAGGTGGGTGGGTCCAAAGAAGGTACAGAGGTAGATTGGATAGGTTGGCTAACCACTCCCCATGCATTCCTATGGCACTGGGTAGGAAAGTTGCTCCAGGTGAGCTAATTAGGTCTAATTAGCTGGCCCTTGTGCCACGCTAAGTCAGCTCCTTCTGGCTCTAGACATTTGTAGTGGGCTGCAAATCTGTAGCACATCACAGCTCTTGTTCCCTAAAATTTCCCCACGTTATTTGATCACCAACCCCACTGAAATCAGTGGGAGTCTGTCTTCAGACATCAGCAGGCATTGGATCAGGGTTCACCTGAGCGGGACAATGCTAAGAACTCTTTAGAGTCCAAATTGCCTCTGGGTTCCCCTACCCCACACCTACCAAACCCATTTTTCTCAGGATCTGTATTTCAGTTTGAGAAGCGGGGGCTTATGGTGACTTCATGCAACCACTTCCTCATGGCAACGTTAATGAATTGTGAACCTTATACTGTTAATGAGACTTTTGCAAAATGCTCCCAGAAGGATGTAATTAAGAAGATTTGGTAATAATGGGCATTTAAGGGGCATTTTATAGAATCTCTGTAGGATGGTAAAAGCTGCTCAACCCAAGCTTGTGTGTATGGTGTAGTCTTGAATGCACCATGTACTGGTTTTCTCCTTCAAATACTTGCCTAAATCTTCCATGATTTGTGGTTTCTATGGCTGCAAAAGTCAGGATATTCAGGTCAGTAACTGCCTTGCAATACATTTTTCTTCACTGCCCCGAGGGTTCATCCTTTTAATTGCTGTGGCCTCTCAAACTTCAGAGAGTCGCTTCCTTAGACACTGCGGCCACCAACTACTCTGAACTCAAACTCTCACTGCTCTTCATTTGTCTTAATCTATTCAGCTGTTGTTAAAATGCATTAGCACCAAGCAGCCCTAGTCAAGATTAGGGCCCCATTGTATGGGGTGCTGCACATATACGCAGCAAGAGGTAATCATTGCCCAGAGCACCTTGCAGTCTAGAGAGATGAGACAGAATTACGGAAGGGGAAACAGAGGTACAGAAATCAGAAGTGACTGATCCAAAGCCACATAGTAGATCAGTGACAGGCCTAGGTCTCTTGATACCAGCCTATGCTCTCAACCGGGTTGTTTCCTGGAACTGTGCTGTAAAACAGAATAGTTTAAACTGTAAGCCCTTTCAGGGAGGGAGGATGTACCCCCCATGTCTATTAAAGCCTGGAATATATCAGTAATTTAAAGAAGAGTAACCCACTTTTTAAACTGCAAGAACTGCTTGGCTTCCTTTATCTGTCTTCTAGTCTAGTGAGCAGAATGTAAGTCTTGGTACACTCCCCTTCCTTTTGGGAATGATTCAGTGGTCACTATGGGGCACACAGCATGGTAAGCAGTACTTCTTGCCCACTATTAATGTTCATATGATTTAACATGGGGATAAATGGACAACTAGTAACATCATCTGCTATGGTATGAGCTAAAATTGATATAACCAGATCTCATACCTCAGCCCTTAGTTTTCTTATTCCTGAGTCTCAGAGTAAGGTGGGTGTATTCTGCTTTGTAGAACTTCACAGGGACTTTGTGAAAAAACAGTGACCTACTCCCATGAAGCAAATCCTCTTATTCCTACCCCGTCCACCTTCTCTGGTGTAAAAAGTCAAAAAAATGTGCTGCTTTTTGTATTCTGTGCTCTACGCCTTTACATTTCTAAAGTCTCTGTGGAACTCAAAGCTGCTTTATTCTTCAGGGCTGTAGCCTGCCCCAGAAGAAACATATGTATGCATCCATGGATTTTTTTTTTTTTTTTTTTTTTGCTTTTTTTCCCCATATCCTTGATTTTAAAATACAAGCTATTGTAGACACAGTGTATGTTTTGCTCTTTATGCATGAAAAGTTAAGTCCATAAACCTACATGAGTTTATCAGACTACCATAGGGTGCTCTGACCAGAAAACTAGGGTTTGGGTGTTTTACATCTTTAAACTAGAAAGCAAAAGCAAAACGAGAGCCAATGAGTATTTGTTCAAGCCCAACAAATTTCAACTGAAAAAAGGCACAAATTGACAGAGAGAATAAACCAATGGAGGATCTTTTCAAGAGGTCTTATTCCAAGAGGGGATTAATTTCTGAAAGATATTATCTTCTACACCTTGCACTGCGCTATGCCAAAGGTTAGACCACATGATGACAGTGGTGTCTTCTCTGGTCCCTTCGATTTTTTTTTTTTACATGCAAATGAAAAGTAAATTCCTCTATTGACCTTAATTTTAAAGATGTACTTTGCAAGGATGCCACGTTAACTCTGTAACTGGCGATGAAGACGAGATGAGATTCAACTAGCTTCTATCTGCCTTTGTGGTAAACAGCACTTCTGTCTCCAGCTTTGTTTTACATAAATACTTTACCAGCTGTGTCTATATTAAGCAGAAGGGAGGGTAGATTTTCACATTATAGACTAACTAATTCAGAGATGTATAGCATGAGCTTTTGTGAGCCCAAGCTCACTTCATCAGATACATTAAGCAGGCCTTCAACAAGAAGGGTTTATATTATCAGGCACTGTTAACACATGTTGCAATGTGGAATCCAGTTCAATTACAAGGCCAGGCTAAAAGACAATGAATAACCTCTGCTGGTCTTGCAAAAAATTGCTTAGGTGCATTAATGCAGCTTGTCGAGGAATGCCCCCCTCCAGCATGGTTTCTGCTTGCTGGTCCTTAATCAAAAAATAGCTATCATTTGTGAGATTCCTGGAGTGTAGGTTGTAGCCGGGTTGGTCTAAGGACATAGGCAGACCTTGTGACATAACAGGAATTTGATTTTTCTTAAATCATCAGCCAGGGCATGCCAGCTCACCAAACCGTACTACTGAGAGATACAAAGGCAGGGAGTAGAGGCAGGGAAAATGGCTCTGGAGGGTTAGGTCTCCCACTTCTTTCTCAGAGGGAGGAATGGCTGAAGGACACAGCAAGTTAAGACACAATCAGATTGGGCCATTTGGCTTTTTCTCTCTCAGTTCCTTCCAGGTAATAAGCATACATGGAGATGGACTTATTCAAAGACTGAGCTAGATGTATATACGTGTTTCATCAACCCAGTCCAGTGTTTGAGAACTCTTCAATGATCACTGTAAATAAGTTGCTGAAGGGGTAAGAGGTCCAAGGAGCATGAACTTTCCTTCCAGTCCCAGGGTAGGACTTCAGCATATCAATGGAGCAATGCAAGATACACAGATAAGATGGTGACAAATGGATCAAAATCCTGCCCTACCACTATACATGCTTTACCTCTCCTATGGATAGCAGGGGCAGTCTGCAAAACTAGTACGACAGCTTTCAAGGGCACCAAGTCTTTATATACTGGCTCTCTGTGTCCATCACGATCAAGGATGGCAGCTTTTTAATAGTGCCCAGCAATACCATGCAGTAGGTTAGCTAAAGCAGAATATTCTTTACAGCTCAAATTGGGAGAGGAATTTAGATAGGTAGAAGTAAGTAGTTACATTGAAAGTTGGCCATGAGGGCTGGATCAATAACCTTATTCTCACACTATAAGGTCTATGAGACCTTCAGTGGACACCAATAATCAAAAAGACTTTAGTTTTCATGTCTTCCTTCATTATCCACATATTTTTAATTCAAACACTGACTTGTTCTGGCCCTCTGAAGCCAGAGGTTTCATAGCCCATGTGTCAGTCTGAGGTTGCAAATGTTTAGAGTTAATCTATTTTTTTTCCTGAGCTAGCAATGTACATACTACTTCAGACCATTTTACTCGAGTCGCATCTAAATGACAAGACATCCAATTTCTCTCTCCCTGCTCTGTTTTATAAGCACATGTAGCTCTGTTCCCCCTACCTACCCTTGAAGGATTCCCATCAGAGTCATCAACCTTTGTGGAAGCAGGTGCTAATGACTTGCGTTAACAAGATGGGCTGTGTGTGTTGGCATGTGCCAGTGATTAGCTCACATAAGGTTGGTGAGATTTTTAGAGTAGAGGTCCTGGTCTGTCCCCCAAACTGCTTCTGCTGGAGGCTGGGGGAATATTCTACATGCTGAAAAAGAAAAAAAAAATGAAAAAGGATGTGATACTATGCAGCTTGCTGACACCACACTTAAGCAAATGGTGCCATTAGCAGATGAGTAGATTTTATTGTGAGCTCCATATACAGCCTGCACAGTTAACATTCCTAGCTTTAAACACCCCATGGATTGCTACCTTTTACTGCTAATTAGTTGCTCCTGTAACCTCTGATAAAGATGCTAAATAGTACAGGTTCTTCTTAAAATCCATCCAACCTCTCCATCCTCTAAGCAATCCCTGCCTTCAGAGCAAATCCTTTAAAATTTAGTCCTTTTCAAGATGGTCTTAGGCAAGGCCATCACGGCAACCATCCCTACCACTACCCTTTGAGAGGCAGACAATGTATCTCTACATGTGATAACTTTGCCCACATTGATAGAGAATTACCTCTGAAGACCAGCGGTAAAAAACCACCAATGTAAGTACCACCCTTCCATGTTCTTCTCAGGATAGCTAACTGCAAAATGCAAATATTACCTATTCATCCAAAACTTGGGGGCAAGGCACAGTACTAGCTCTATGCTGTATATGGCGACCCCAGAATAGCTCCTCATCTGTCCCTCCCTGATTACAGTCGGCACGTCTACACAAGATGTTTACTGTGCAGTAGACTACTTAGCTGTGCAGTAAACATCTCAGCATCTACCTCTGTGCCCTTGTTAGGCTGGAGTAAACTCATTTACTCCACAGCAGGATAGCACCTGTGAATACGAGTGCTATTCTGCTGCGGAGTAAAAACTTTGCAGCAATGCATGCATAGATGCTGGAGGGGCTGGCTGGGACACGAGGGTGCTTTAGTCAGGGGGCTGCCTGCCAGCCCACCCTACATTGAAGCACCCTCGTGCCCCAGACAGTCCCTCTACAGCACATTAAGCTGAGGGGAGCAGCCCTGGGATGGCAGGCTGACCCATGGAGCCAGAGATGCTCTACCCTGGCTCAGCGTGCTACAATCCCAGGTGCACATTCAAGCATGCACCCAGCAGCAATAAGCTCCAGAGGCAAGGGCATCATGGCAACTGTCCCTACCACTACCCTTTGAGAGGCAGACAATATACATCTCTACATGTGATAACTTTGCCCACATTACCTCTGAAGACCAGCAGTAAAAATCCACCAATGTAAGTCACTGTGCATTAGTCGGCACATGGAGATGTGCCCAGTGTAATTTATATACAAATCCAATGTAAATTATGCTAACCTGTGTGTTCACCTATCTGTGCCCTTTGCCACTTGAACTAAGTGCACCCTCCCAGGTACTAACAGTGTAGCCTCACAGCACGAATTCAGCATGGAGTTCAAAACCTTCCCAAAATCATGGGTAAATATCCAGGAAGCTATTTTGACCTGTAATCTACTACCACAGCTACACGGCTAGCAGCATCTGAGCAAGTGAGTTGAAAGCTAACTTGGATACACCCACACAAGTTATAGTCACACCTTGACTGCAGTGAAGACGTATGCCCCTACACACACTCACACATTGCTTTGCTTATGATATCATGCAACCTAGGACTGATCCAGTTGGGAGTATGGAGAAAATAAAAGTAATGCAACAAATATTATTAGCCAAATGTCATATTTGATGTCAGGCTGTGAGATGTCAAGGGACAGCCTGACAGATCAGACCAAAATAGACATGCCACCTTTTGAACAAGATACTAAACCAGTTCCCTCTCTTGTCAAATTAAATCTGTAGCCTGTTTAATCAGAAAAGTCAAATCTAGATCCACCCTCTCAAGAGAAGTTTTATTGGAAGCAGGTTCTGTCTCTGGGATAAGGAAAGCAATATATATTTGAGGGTGCATACTAATGCTGAAGGATTTCTTGGACCAAAAAAAAGTCTATTTCCCCATAGAAAATAAAGCAGGTTGGATTTCAAAGTGAACTGAACTGTCTTAGAGATTAAAAAAAATCAGTTAACAATGTTTCTGTCCCAACTTCCTGGGTACTGCTTTGGCCAGGCAGAAAAGAAGAGCCCAAAACCAGGATGACCTTGCAAAGTGAACAAACTCCGTCTTGGGAGGATAAGACAATGCAAAGGTGATCAGAGAGATGTGTACTAGAAAATGAGAAGGAACTGATATGAATAAGAAATAAAATGAGCTACTGCTTCAATAAAATATAGCTCCTGTATTTCAAAAGAGGCAGCATGAGTAGCAGGATTGGACTTGAGGTGTTACTGTTGGAGAGCACATTGAGCTCCTTTGTTCTCTAAGTGCAAAGGGTAACAAAGGGTGTTTGTACCCAAAAGCTTGTAAAGAAGAATTTTTCCAACTATTTGAGTTGGTCTAATAAAAGATACTGGATTTACCCACAGAACCTTGTCTGCCCGTGTCCTTAGACCAACGTGGCTACAACCTACACTCCTAAGTGCAACATGTACATATTATTAATCTTGTAGAGACAAGTATGAAATGACACAAAACACTGGAAAGCTAAGGACTCAAGGATGGGAAAACATGGTCAATAATAAATCAGGACAAGAAAACCAAAGTAAAGGTAGAAACACACAGAAAGTTGTTTGCTACTTAGCTACCAGGCCACCCTCTGGGAAGGAAGCATAAGAATTTGAAGAAACCATTTTACAGATAAAGACAATGCTAAAAATCCTGCTGAACATTATCTGAAAAGGCAGGTGATGTCTAGATTACATCTTAAAAGTTTTATTGCCTTAAGCTAAAGAGAAAAGAGCAGGGGGTGGAGGGGGGTGTTGTAGACTCATAGGTGATAGATTCGATTTCCAAGGGCTGCCATGCGCCAGGTTGGCTTGGGGTCCCTCTTCAGTATGTTTACTACCTAAGTTGACAGGACTGCAGAGACATTTTTTTTGCCTCCAGGCAAGTATAACTCAGACCCTCTCTCAGCCAGCTCAATGAATGGCACTTGTCTGAAGGCAAAGTGGGGCATCTGGGTTTCCCCTCTCAACCCCCCGAGGGCTCCCAGCTGAGGCGTTGCTTCAGATGAAGACTTTCCAATGTCCCTGTCAACTAAAGAAAGGATTTCCTGCCTGTGCTTTTATATATTCTAACTCACTGCTTTCCTTTAAATGACTTCCGTGTGTGTATATGTGCACGTCTGTGTGTGTGTCTGTGTGTACGCGCACATGCGTGCTGCCAACAGCCTAATAGAATCTGCTCAAATTACTTAGGCTTTCTCAGTAAGTAATTTAGGAAAACAGGATGAGGAAAAAAATCTTCAGTAATTTAAACTTGCTGCAAGCAAAGGCACCAGAAGGTCAGGTTTTTTTTTTTTAACATACACAAAAGTGATGACATGGTATCTGGAAAGGTGCCAGATTTGTTCAGTGGAAGAGGATTTCCTGCCTGCATTCTCAAATATGCTCTCCTTTAAATGACATCTGTGTGTGTGTGTGTGTGTGTGTGTGTACATGTGTGCATGTCCGTGGCTGCTGCCAGCTGCCTAATAGAATCGTGAGTCCCCTTGTGTCCAAGTTTCATTCTCCTCTCGAGTCACACTTGACAGATTAAGAAGGTGCCTAGGGCTAGTGGTGAAGTGCACCAGCAGAAAAGGAGCCCTTCCAGAATGCCAGAAGACCGAGGTGATGATTCAAAGAGAGGAGTTCCCATTGCTGCCGCTCCCAAGACAGAATCAACATCTCTCCTTTGTCCCAGTCTTGATTTAGCTCATATATTTAGGCCTCAGTTCAGCAAAGCACTTAAGAAGATGACAATACGCTGTGGAGGTCACTAAGATTGAGCATACTTAATATTAAGCGGGTTTTCAGTGCTTTGTTGAATTAAGGATTGAAACTATGTGCATTTTAGGAACAGATTCTATGCATTCACACTGCCCAGCACAATGCACCCCAAATTCACTTGGGGTTGGGAAATTCTTTTGTCTGTGACATTTTTTCCCCAATTTTTCTCAAAAAATGGAATTCAATCAAATCCCCACTTTAAGGTGTTTTCATTCATTGCAACTGAAAACTTGAACAGTGCTTAGAAAAAATGGACATTTTCTTCAGACAATTCCAACTCCGAATATAGGACTGGAAAGTAACTCAAGAGTCACTAATCCAACTCCCTTGCTATTGTAGGTCACCATGCCATATGATTCCTGTTTTGATGGAAAATGATTGACCGTTTCTAACAATAGTAAAATCATCAGTGCAGATTTATTTTGCAGTATAGGTCTGCCCAAACAGTTTTCCTTTCATAACATTTGGACATAAAACCAGAAATACAATATTGACCAAATTTAGGAGACAAGACATTTAGGGCTAGACCCACTGATGGAAGATGGAAGTAGATTTAGGCACCTAAACATGACCCTATTCCACTCTGCCCAAATCCCTGAAAAGCTGTTAATGAAAAAGTGCTCGACTGTTTTATGTGAAGTATCAGCCAAACTTAGAACCATAGGAGTATATCAGAGAGGGTCTGGGAGCAATCCCTGTTTATATCTATTTTTTATGATCACTGGCATGAAGTAGACATACTTTTAGCATGAAAAGTAATTTGTTCCAAATGTACTGGCTACATGATTGTCACAACAACCTACCTTTAACAACCTCCATTACATACTGACAGCAAGCCAAATCCTGTTCTCGGTTACACGGGTGAAAATCCACAGTAATACAGTACATTGCCTTGTGCAAACAGAGTTAATGGATACTCATAGATTTAGGCAATCACAGCGTATATTCAAGTATTATTGAAATCAGTAACAATCAGAGTGCAGGCCTTGGCATACTGCAGGGCTGTTAAAAATTACCCTGGACTGGAGAAACTATACAAAGTTTTTGTTATATCCATTTGCTCCAAATTGTGGAGACAGCTTCTACTTGTATGCCAACAAGGACTTGTCACAGCCCACCTACTCTGGCTCATGCTCTGGTCACTGCAGCGGGAAGTGATCCTCACTTAGTGAAAGCACAGAACTTGCTCCGAGAGGTTCTCGTGTCGGCTCTGCCACTGACCTACTCCCTACCCTTGGGAGCCTTTCTCTGTGCCTTGGTTTCCCTGGCTGTAAATCACTTGCTGATGTCCATAAGTTCCTGTGTGATTCTTGAAGGAAAAATGCTGCAGATGGGCAGAATATTACTATGAAGCCATGGATCATAAACTGGCTGCAAGATGAGGCTGTGAGAAGAGCTGGACAGTAGTGGAAGGCCAACAACCTTAAGGAAACATGCACATGAGCCATCAGAAAACGTCATGATGCTGATAATCACATCCATGTACTTTTATATAGCTCTGCACTCTAAATGGCAATGTTTTCTCCCATATGAAGGTCACCCTTTAAGACTCCCAGATGCATCAGCAACCCCTCGTCTGGGACACATCCTCTCACCAACAGTGTGCTGGGGGGGTTCCCTCCTTCACAATACTTCCATTGTGAGAGTGAGTACAATGGAGTCACCACAAAGTGGTGGGCAGGGCCACTCCTAATAGGGGTCTGCATAAGACGAACAAGCCTTTTTGATCTGGTAACAGAAAGAGCCCATTGTGGGACTGCTTAACCCCTTCTGCCTCAGTTAAACTCCTGCTTCTTTGCACAGCCCAAATGGAAAAGGTGGATGGAAATGGCTGTGATGCATTCTGGATTATAATGCAAAGCAGCCTACTGAAAAAAGCGTGTGCAACAGCAGTTATCGCAGGGACTGGGAGCCAGGATGCCTGGGGTCCAGCCCCAGCTGTTGGAGAGAAGCATATTTAATCATTACAGCTAGGGAAATGGAAGGATTCCTGGGTTAGCACAAGACTGATTCAGCTCATGGCTGTACCCTCGATTCCCCCTGCAATTACTCTGCATGGTGAAATGTTCGTCTTTTCTAGCCCACTTGTGGCATGGAGCCCCACTTCCTTCCTGGCAGTCTCTAGCAAAGCCATGCCCTCAGCTGTTCTCCACAGCTCTGCTCCTTCTCCTTCCTCAAGCTGCCCCCCACCCCTTTTTTACTTTAATTTCATGTCTCGGGTCAGATCAGCCAAATCAGTTCCAAATTCTATCGACTGAGCAGAGATCAATCATTCAAGTCTGTATGGCTCTACCACCAGCAAGGATCCTACCTCCCTGACTCTTTAGCCTGCAGCTTCAGATACTCCCAAATCCATGGCAGGCAGCCTACATGCAAGCCCCTAGCCTGGAGGCCTTGGAGTTCAGATGCCCCCTAGCTTTGTTTCCACCTAGCCAAAAGCCCAACCTCTGCCACCCCAGGTAATGTGACATTCTGCCTATTCCAGGCCAGCACCCCCTTATATCATCTCAGGAGACACAACGGCTTAGGATGGCCCCTTTTTGGATCATCTTGACTAATTATATGCAAAACAGGCTTGCCTGAGTTCTGTTATACTAATTCTCCTGCCACTGCTGGGAAATAAGTGTGTGGGTGGTGGGAGCCTGAGATAGTCAGGGTGGCTGTTTAACTGCCATAATGTTTTCTATATTCTTGTTTAATTGAGAAAAATATGTGAGGAGGAATTGCAAAGAGGAGGCGAGACCTAACAGAGAATCTAAAGCCTGCTTATAGGGTGTTTGAGAGGTTTAATTAATTAATTTGAGCCTGAAAAGTGCGTGAGATTCTTGCAAAAGACTCCTCAGGGATAGTCATCTTCTGTCGCAGGAAGCAATGGTCCTGCTGGGAACCCCTCTATATACTTCACCTAATCAACCCCCTGCTGTTGCAAGAGCCTGGCTGTTGATGGCACCTTGGTCACCCCAGTTCTGTGCCTTTGCCACACAGTTCAGTCTGTAAACTGGTGAAAGTTCCTGGGTTTGATATACAGTATTTGAGCAAAATTCAATGTCCTATGATATACAGATGCTCAGACAAGATGATCTAATTGTGTCCTCTGACCTTAAACTTATGAAACAAAACATTATATAGAAGAGCACTTAGCAGTGGAGAAATTTGCTGCCATGGCCTGTAGGCTCTACACTGGCTTTCCTTGGAAAACTATCATTTCTGGGTTTGTTTCTCACAGGTGCATTTGGTCAGGGATTGCAGCAGCTTTTGATGGGTATGGCAAGTACTCAGCACCTCTGAAAGCCAAGCCCTGGAGCCAGATTCATGATTGATGGTGTCCTCATTTTGAAGCGGTAGTAAATGTTTGTGGATGTTTTGCAAGGCTCAGATATTATGGCAGCAACAGGTATTTCTTATGATGACCAAGTACCTAGAAGGCTAAACTGTAGCAATCTCAGAAACTGCTGTGTAGTGATCTTCAGCACCTGATGACCATTTACTCGTAGACACTGTCAATGCAATGTACACTAGAGAAAAGTACCATCTTCTGTTAGCTAAAAGAAAAGCTTGTTTTCCATTAGTACTCTAAATTTTGAGGCTGTGCATAATTTGATTGAATGCAAAGTGATTCACTTGATATTTTATACATTATCTTACTCCAGCATAGACCTTTTCGGGAATGTTTGGAGAAAATCAGTCCCAAGAAAAGTCACCAGGGAGAAATGTTCATCTTGTAGTTATGTAACAAATATAACATGTGGGGCATTGCCTAACTCTTGCCCAGAGTTTGAACAGTTTTATCACCCCTCTTTAAACAGGGAATTGAGACACAGGAAAACCAAACCAGTTAGCTGCCGAAATCCCTGTGAAGGTCAATACTGAAGACCTCTCTCCTTCCCATTTCCTGCTGACTCTCCGCTCAGTGTGTTGTCGTACATCCCAACTCTCCTTAAACACTGTATGAGGCAGCGTAGCACCGAAGTTGTAGGTATTGCAACATGGGGTCTAGTCCACCTTCTTGACTTAGCCCTTAGCTTCTCTGTGACTCAATTTGTGCCTCAGTTGAAAAAGGAGTGATAGCACAGCCCTGACTTCACAAGGCACTTGTGGGGATGAATATGTAAGCGCTCGGGTACTGTGATAATTGGTCCCACATGAGTACCTTAGATCAGGGCTGCCCAAATGGCAGCCTGTGGGCCTCATGCAGCCCACAAGTGGCTAAATCATGATCTGCGGGACCAGCAATTCTGCAGTGGGCCAAGCAGCAGTAACGTTTACCCCTGCAGCTGCCGGATTTGCTTGTCAGCGGGGCCAGCGCCTGGGGGGTTAACACTGCTGCCACATGTCCCACAGCAGAATTTCCAGATTGAGGTCCCCAGGGGACACTTCTCTCAGCAGTGGCAGGGCGAGCAGGGGCACCATTAACCTCAGGGATGCTAGTTGCCCTGCTGCCAAATTTCTGGGTCAAGATCCTTGTTAGGGTGCCTTCTGGCAATGGCACAAGCAGTGGCAATGCAGCTGGCATGTAAGGGTTAATGCTGCTGCTGCCTGCCCTGCCACGGGAGGTAGGGTTTGCTGCTCACAAGAAGCCCCATAATCCAGATCTGGCTCATCAACCTAAATGAATTGGATAGCCCTGCCTGAGATCCCAGATTCATTGAAAATGGGGAGAAAGGAGGCTGAAGAGGTCACCTAGGACAGGGGAGGCCTATCTTTTTCAGCAGGCATGCCCCACAGTCTCCAGGAGTGTCACTCTGATGCCCTCCCTGCTCTGCTTTCTGTTTCCTGCCGTATCTGCTGCTCTGCTGCCTGTCCCCTTCCCAATCTGCTGTGTGCCACATATAGTGGCTGGTTGTGCCACATATTGGCCACCACTGCTCTAGGCCATCCCCATACCACATGCAAGACTAGGTCTGCTAAACCAGGCCTGAGAGACATTTCTCTAACCTGATATTTTAAATCTGCATTGGGGGAGATGCAACAGCCTCCCTGGAATCTATTCCGGTGCTTAACAAGCCTTATGGTTACAAAGTTTTTTTTTTCCCTAATGTCAAACCTAAATCTTCCTGGTTGCAATGTAAGCCTCTTACTTTTTGTCTTATCCCCAGAGAACATAGGGAAGAATTTATAACATTTCTCTTTGAAGTCTTTTTTTACATGTTTCTAAATTGTTATGCCTCCCCTTGGTTATCTCTTCTCTAAATTCAACAAACCAGTCAGTTTTTTTTCCATGTATTTGCTTTCTTGTGAGTTTTCTCCAATTAGTCCGTATCTTTCTTGCAATATGTACCTAAAAGTAGCCATACCAATGTTGGGCAGAGTGGAACAATTACTTCAAGTATCTTACATACAATACTCCTGTTTGCACATCCCTTTATGGTTCTGGCCCTTTTCAAACATTGTTGATTCAAAGATGAGCTGGACCTGGAATTCTTGAGGCAGCTCTCAGAGGCCGTACGGTCAAGGGACACGGCTGTCAGGGGTGACCTTACCCCTGACATCTGCTGGGAGGAGCAGTCAGCTAGATCTGAGCATTCACATAGGTTCCTAACCAGCACACAGGACCTTCACCTAATGCAGGAGGTATACGATCCCACTAGGGGAAATGCCCTACTGGACTTGGTGTTCGCTACAGGGGTTGACCTGGTGGGAGATGCAGATCCTGGGTAACCTAGGGCATAGTGACCACCAATTGTTAGAATTCACTATCTGGCGAAAGCTGGGGAAGATAATCAGTAGGGCAGAAGTGCTAGACTTCAGAAAGGCCAACTTCAATGAGCTCAGGGTGTTAGTAAGCGAGGCACTGAAGGACAAGGGCATTGGTGAGATGGGAGTCCAGGAAGGGTGGTCGTTCCTCAAGGGAAAAATCCTTCAGGCTCAGAAGTAGACAATCCCACATTGCACATAAAAAGGGGGCAAAAGGGCCAAGAAACTAAGGCTGTGCGAAACGGCACCATTCCGTTTCCACTTGTGTTTCACGGTTTCGATGGAACAGCATTTCGTTTTGAATTTTGTTTCGATTCAAAACTGCTGTTCTGTTTTCTTTCATCGAAACAGTGATGCTATTTCAACGCTGTTTCAATGTTTCGCCCATAGGCTATAATGGGGAAGCTCGAAACAGCCTCTCTCATCCAGCAGGCAGATCGGGGCCCTGCAACCCCAGGAGGGCTGTGGGGGCTGTGCCAGTCCTCCCAGGGTTGCCAGCCCCGATCTGCCTGCCAGATGAGAGAGGGAAGCCAGGTGCTACCGCCTGGAACCAGCGAGTTGGGGAAGGGAATTGAGCCTGATCGCTCAGTTCCCCTCCCCAGCACTGTGATCAGGCTGGGCAAAGCAACTCAGCCCAGCTGAGCTGAGTTCCCCTCCCCAGCACTACGATTGGGCTGGGGAAGGCTTGCTATTTCTTTGAAATGTATGAAATACATCTCCATTGGTTCACTCTGAACTAATTATTGTTTTTGACCTTCCTATTTTTTTTGTCCAGTCTGTTTGGTTCAGTCGATCCAGTTTGACCTGGGACCAGCGAGCTGGGGAAGGGAACTGAGTTCCCTGATCACTCAGTTCCCCTCCCCAGCATTGGGATCGATCGGGCTGGGGAAAGCAACTCAGCAAGGCTCCATCCTTGGACCGGTGCTATTCAATGTCTTCATCAGTGACTTGGACAAGGGGGTGGAGAGCACCCTGTCCAAGTTCACACATGATACCAAATTATGGGGCAAAGTGAACACACCAGAGGGTAGGGAATGGATCCAGGTGAATCTGGACCGGTTGGAAAAATGGGCAGAACAAAATAGGATGCAGTTCAACAAAGACAAGTGCAAAGTGCTGCACCTGGGCAAAAAGAGCCACCAACACACTTACAGGCTAGGGGATGACCTTCTCAGCAGCACAGCAGTAGAAAGGGATCTTGGAGTCATAGTCGACTCCAAGATGAACATGAGTCATCAATGTGACAAAGCGATCAGTAAAGCTAGCCACACTTTATCATGCATTAGCAGGTGCAGCACGAACAGGTCTAGGGAGGTGATACTTCCCCTCTATCTGGCATTAGTAAGGCCACAGCTGGAGTGCTGTGTTCAGTTTTGGGCACCGCAATTCAAGAGGGATGTGGAAAAACTTGAATGGGTTCAGAGAAGGGCAATTCAGATGATTATGGGCCTGCAGGTAAGGTCTTACAAGGAGAGATTGAGGGACTTGGATCTCTTCAGCCTCCTCAAGCGAAGGCTGAGAGGGGATATAGTGGCCATCTACAAATTCGTCAGGGGAAGATACCAGGGAATAGGAGATGCTCTGTTTACCAGGGCATCCCCTGGAGTTAATAGAGACAATGGCCACAAACTGACAGCGAGCAGATTTAGGTTAGATATCAGAAAGAATTTCTTTACAGTAAGGTTTGCCCGAATCTGGAATGGGCTTCCAAGGGAGATGGTGCTCTCCCCCACCTTGGGTGTCTTCAAAAGGAGGCTGGACAAGCACCTGGCTGGGGTCACCTGACCCCAGTGCTCTTTCCTGCCCAGGGCAGGGGGTCAGACTCGATGATCTACTAAGGTCCCTTCCAGCCCTAAACATCTATGAAATCTATGCTCAAGTTTGTGATCCTCAAAAACCAACATCCCCAGATCCTTCTCTGCAAAACTGCTGCCTGAAACATTTTATTTAATTTCCCTATTATCTATCTCTTACGTTGATTATTCCTAGATTAGTGTAGTACTTTGTACTTGTCTCCATTGAATTCCATAATACTCATTTCAACCATTTCTTCAATTTGTCAAGATCATTTTGAATTATAATCCTTGTCCCCAAAGTGCTTGCAGCCCCTCTCGGGCTGGTCTCATCTGTACATTTAATAAGCGCACCTTCTATGTCTCTCTAGGCATTCTATCTACATAGAAATCAACTAAAGTATTGGATACATTCGTGAAAAGTTCCTTAGGTGTACAATAGTCCAATAGGGGCCAACAGTCACAGGTGAACATTTATTTTTGTGCCTCTTCTTGTGAGCAGCTTCTTTCTCTTGGATTGATCTGCCAAGTTTATTCAATAGGATTTTATGCTTCTAAATGACTGAGACATTTTTACCACTCCTCACTTACAGATCTGCTATTATAATGGCTCCTACATTTTTTAAAAATTAGAAACACAGAACTGAAAGGGTCCTCCTGGGGCACTGATACCAGGCCCCTGCAGTTGTAGGCAACTGTTTTTTGGAAACCCATCAACCACCTCACACTATGTCTCATCTTCCAAGTCACTCTACATCGTCTACCTTCCTTTTTATGATCATGTGTAGGCTTATCAAAAGACCCCCTGTGTTCCCACATCCACATTATGGACAACAGAAAACCCAGCTGACATGATGCAGAAGTCAATTCAAATTACATATGCATTGAAAACATATTGAGGACCTCTGTGCCATGCAGGATAGCTGAGTTGTTTTACTTAGAAATAAACCCTAAACAAGAAAAGCATCAATTTGTGATTGAAAAGTAGTATTTTGAGCAATGCCTCCACCATGTTCTCTGCCTTTGCTCTGTGGCTGATTCAAACATTTTATTTAATTCAGATTTGCTTGGATAGACTAAGCTAGAGCAGTAAACAACTTCTCTTCACCATTTCCACCAGAGCTTTGGCTTCCTCATTCCCATTAATTCAGGAAGCCAGAGCTAAGCCCATTTAAACTGATGGTCTTTGGGTTCCTTTGAACATTGCTGCAGCACCCATTGATCTGTGTGGGCAGAGCAAAGGTTTTAATATCCATGAGACTATAACCAGGCACTAAAAAGCAGATCCAGACCACAAACATCTGGCATGACTTCTTGGAAACAGATTATTTTCTTTTTATAAAATCACAACAAAAAGGGCTTTCAAGACTTCTGAAACACGTGTCTTGGGGCTTTCCATGTTTTCCCGTGGACGCTTTGCTTGCAGCACATTGTGTTGAGTTGCACTCATTTGGCGGGTTATAAAACAACAGATGTTTGTAATACAACTGTGACAAAAGGAGCAGGGGATGCATCATGCTTTGCCTTAAGCTGACTTTCCTAATATCCCAAATACAGGCTGAAGGATGTATCCATGCTGGAAACACTGCTCTTATGAGATCTTGTCTATGAGCAAATGATCCATGACAGAAATAATGTTCGAGGATCTATCTCTTGTAAAAGAGCAACATTTTCTCTCAGTTATATAGACTGAAATTTAACATAACTCCACTAAAACAAGCAAAATAATACTCTATTTATAAAGTTGGTATGCCTGAGAGAGAAATCTTGTCCCATATGCCTTCTCTGGACTACTTCTTGTATCCATTTTCTCTTCATTTTCAGCCTACCATGCACCACAGCAGATCCTGCAGTGTTTGAGTTGCAAAAGCTGCAAAAATGATCCACAAACAGTGAGGTTTCCTTCAGATTTTGATATTTATTGTAGAGTTGATTGAAAAATGACAATGCTATTTAGCAGGAAAATATTCTCTCTCTCTCTATATGTGTGTGTGTGTGTGTGTGTATCAACATAATTTCCAATGAAAATATTTCTCGTGAACTAGACAGCTGCTCAAATGATCTAAGGGAGGGATGTTTTTGAAGAAATATATTTCTCATTTTGTTATTGAAAGACAATCTGAATAATATAATCTGCCCATTTCCAGGTTCGTGTGATTGATCATAGATTCCATAAAACCTAATTTCTGTACTGCAATCCATCTGTGAGTGCTCTTTTAATCATGTTATAATGGAAAGCTGCAGTGCTGCTAGCTTTTAAACAGGAACTAGGAGTCCAGACTCTGGTATCCTGTTTCCAGCTATGGCACTGACTTTTTATGTGACCTTGGGCAAATCACTTGATTTTTCCCATGCTCTGTGTTATCTAGCACAATGGAGATAGTAACACATCCCCACCTCTTGGAAGCATTGCAAAGCATAATGCATGCAAATTACTTCGCAATTTTTGGATGAGTGATGCTATATATAAGAGAAGTGCAAAGTGTTATTTTTACTCCTATATCTCAGATTGTCAACGCGGCAGCTTCCTGTGTGTTAATTCCATTTTATTATATTTACCCAGCAGTTTACTTTCGAATGCCCATTAAGTTTGTTGCATGTGGGTCATTTTCCTCACCTTCTGTGTGCTGCTTCAATAACCCAGCTCTGCCAGTTCTGGAAACCCAGCTGCATTTTATGTGAGGGCTTAAATCCTGGATCATTTCCCTGGCATTTTACTTAATACAGTTTTATCATCCCCCACCCTTCTCTGCAAACTAAAACATTGCAAAAAATGTTTCAGAAGTGAAGTTAACTTGCTACGATGCCATTATAAATCCAAAGCAAATGGGCTTTGGGTGTTGCTTGTAGGCTTTTTGTTCAGTGAAAACAGCAGTATAGAAGTTGCCTTGCAACTGTACCATCCCAGCAACCATTTTGTCAAGCAGCACAGGTTAAAAGGCACTGGGTCTGCTCCATATTTGAAAAGGAGCCTTCAAAAAAAACCCCTGGGGGTTGCTGAAAGTGCTCAATGCCCATCCATGGCTTTGTACAAGGTGCTTTTCCTTCTGCCTCGCTCTGGGACCCAAATGAACTGTGCTACAAGAGGTATTGTCTGATCTAAGCCATAAAACAGGGATCCTGGGGCCACTAAGGAGTCTAGGGCACTTTTCACAAGAGTCAGGGCCTGGCCTCATTTCTAATTAGGTAGCCAATCCCATTCTCTTTATTGAATCTTCTTACAATTTCAGGTGAGGATTGGAGTCTTCCCTTCTATCCTGGGCAATACTTGTCATGGAAACCATTAACTTCATTCACAGGCAAGTCCATCTTGGTGATAAGAAGAGCATTAAGAGAGAGCAGATTCTGGAAAGCCCTTCGGATTATAAGGCGCTCTCTACGTAACCTCTCTAATAGCGCCAGCCGTAGGCAATGCGGTCCAGTAGGTGAGGGCTCAGCCGGTAGTCAAGGTTTTTTTTCTTTGATAAAAATACATGTCTAGCTAACTATCTAGACAGACAGAGAGATAGATATACCATCTAGGTTACTGTTCTTCAAAACCCTTAACCCAGTTTCAAAACCTTACACCTGTAAAAAAAATCTCACTCCCGCGCACCCGTGCACTCATTATAATGATCACACCTTTGCATCCGCAGTCCTACCTACCCATCTGCATTTCTTTCCCTGTTACATTTACCCTGTCCTTTTAATCCTAGCTCTGGTTGCTATCTTTTAGCCCTTAGTTCATATCCTGTCACTGTCACAGGTGGTTCCACTGCCGCTGTCATCATCTTCACTGCCTCATCGCTGTCGCTCGACCCAGTCTACTCACTGTCTTCTTCTCTGCCACTGTCCTCTTCCCCTCTAGCAAGGTCTTTGAAAATCCTGTGCCAGTGGTCTCTCTGCCAGGTGATGTTGGCCACCTCCTCTACGTCCTCTCCTACCATTTTCCGGTAGTAGGACTGGAGCTCACTCGGTATCATTTTAACACAGTCTACCACCGCAAGGTTCATGTGCCTGTACATCAGGAGGTTCCTGGACTTCCACAGGGCATTCCTGATGCAGGGCATGAACTGATCCAAGCAGGCTGTTGGGGCCCTCTGGTTTTTAGTCAGGTGCCTGTACAATGCTGCTTCTCTTGTCATCAGTCCACCCCCTGTCACCTCTTTGTGGAGCCGGTTTACCTTTCTCCACACCTCCCTGGCTCAGCCAGCAGTCAAGATACTTTGGTTTCCTTCTCAGCTCTCCCACTAACCTTACTTGTGATGCTGGACAAGCTATTTTCCCTCCCCCTCCACTCCCCTTTTCTCTGTCTTGACTGTTCACATTGCAAGATCTTTAGGGCCGGAGCCATCTATATCAGGACCATATAGGATACCAGACACAGAGTGGCACTCAGAACCTCTAGGTATTGGTGCAATATGAATAAATAGCTAGTGTCTGTATTAACCCCAAATGCACCATGGGGCAGGCACAATTTAGGATGCTCTTCCTGCCCACACAGAGGAGCCCTGTTCCCTTCAGTTGGATCATCTGCTAGTCTGACAAATTCCCCTGCCCCAAGAGAGATGCAAGCAGAGTGCATTCAGCCTCAGATGGAGGCAGATGAATTCCTCACTCATTTTCTCTGAAATTCAATTGCATTAAAATCTATCAATTAACTAAAGGCAGCAGAGCCTGCTAATGTCAGACTAATTAAGATATGCTCCAAGCACTTCCTATTAGTTATTCTTGTGGTTATTAGGTGTGGAGGAGATGTATATAAATAGACTGTGGTTCTCTGCTAAAGCATTGAGAACTGTTACAAAATTAGGATTTACTGGGGTTTAATAAAGCTAGATTTGATGGAGTGCAAGAAAAAAAAGGTTTTACATTGTTATTTATGTTACAGTAACTAGGAAGTTCAGTTAAGGATCATGGCCCCATTGTACTATATACAAAGAGTGGTTATTTCCGTGGCTAGTATGGTGTGATGTGCAAGTATCTCCTTAGCAATGAACAGTCCAGATTCCCTACAACCACCTTCCCCCCCACCCTGCCACAAAAACACGCATCTTCAATAGCTCTATGTATCACATGCCTATGCTAACTTAAAGTGTCCCTCCCTCGGCCTTTTCCCACAGTCCTTGCAATCCATCCCTGATCTGCTGTAAGCTGCTCTCCCATTCATAAGTGCTGATGGTCCAAATGTTTCAAATACATAGCGTTGGTTTGAAAGCACGCTTTTGAAGAAAGCCAAACTTTTCATGAAGAACAGTCCATTTCTTAATCTCCCTTCTCTCACAGAATCACAGGGTTAGGGAGGGACCTTCAAGTCATCTGGTCTAACCCCTGATACAGCTGTAGGATTCACTGTTCACACCCCATCGCAGACAGAAGCTTAGCATGCCCCTCTTTGCAAATGAAACCATGTAAGTCTCATTTTTCAGTTGTTTTCTGAAACTTCCATTTTTTTCAGGAAAATTCACTTCACCCCCTTTCACTTTGGGTGGGGGCATTCTGCTCTCTGGGACTGGCAGCTGAATTTTGTTACATGGGGGGAAGAATCCTATTTAATCATGGGGACAGCCAAAATACAGCTTGAGATGAAGTCTGAGTTACCCAACTAAAGTGTCTGAGTGATTCTATACCTGCTCTGGGCATGTAAGTGCCCCCATAATAGGAATCATCTCCCTAAGTCTGTATGCAGGCACTTGTGTGCCTAGGGGCAGGGGGAGAGTGGAATCACTCCTACATGTTAGTTGGGTAATTCAGAGTGAGCACAAGCTGCACTTGGATCATCCACAAGTCGAAAGAGACTTCTGCCCATGGCAGTTGAATGTCTCATTGCCTGGTCTCTAGGCTGAGACTGACAGTGAGGCCAGTTACATCACTGGTTTCATAAGATGGACACATTACCACCAGGAAATGCATTGGGGCCTATCAACTCCTTTTAGGTAGACCCCCAAAGATCAATCTGAGCTCAATGCAAACTAGTAACCTGCTGCAAAAGGCTCCTGCCCTCCCCGTTCTGAGCCCTCTGGGCCACTCAGTGCCCAGAGACGCTGCTCTTTTATCAGCTGTTCCTTACAGCACATGAGAAAGATGACTGGGGAAGACAATCCTGAGGTTAAAAAAAGAAGTTGCCATGAAGCATGAAACTAAAGAAAACCAGTTTGGGAGCCACTATCTCTAAGTTATCCTCTTCTCACAGAAGCAAAAAACAAAAACAACTCAGGGCATTACCTCCCTTTCAATTATCCTCTGCTCTGCCAGCTAGAAGTCTCATTGCCACCCACTAAATTTCCCTCTTCTCTGGCCAGCCAAAAGACTCAGTAAATCACTTCCTATCAAATTACCCAAGATCCCAGGCTTATCTTTGACTGCTTCCTGGAAACTTTTTAAAATGCACTGATAACACCAACGGTGAAATTACGTTACACTTAGACCATACTAAGGACACTTAAAACATGAATGTCCATGTGTTAAACCTTGTTAACTCATGCTAAGTGCCCTCTGAGTGTCTCAAAGTTATGTCACTTCAGGAGAGGGTTAACTTCGGGCAGTGCTACCTAGGTCACGTTAGGGTGACTTCAGTGTGCTCCACATAGATAAAACAAGCAACTTGCAGTCCTCCAGCATCCCATAATGCACTGCTTTCAGGTCACTCTCCCCCCACCCCCCACCAGAGCAGCAATAGAGCCCATGTGTCCTGACTCTTAGCCACATCCCAGCTTGCCAGCCCTCTGGCAAGTGAGAGCTGAGCAGGCAAGAAATGGTATTAACCCTTAACATGTAACTACTCACAGCACATACTAACTTTCATACCACTTCATATTCCACAGATTTAGTATAGCCTAAGTGTAACTTGTAACTTCACCCCAAGTCTTTTTTGTCTTGTTGAAGAAGCTTCTGCTAGTCTCATATTTTGCCTCCAACCATTGTTCTCCATGAAACTAAAAATGAATTCCCATTCAAGTAATAGAGAAGGAAAGTCTTGCTTTTCAGACTCCTTAGGTGTGTCCACACTTTGTAGCACCTCAAAGGCTTTTGAGGCACCACAAAACACACCCCACACACGTGACTTGGTTCTCTGTGCTACATATTTGCAGCGCAGAGCCAAATTTAGATACCGAGAAATCCCAGTATCAAAAAAAAGTGTGTTGAAAACAAGTGGTATGGCACATGTAGCAGCAGCATGTGCCACCCAAAACCAAAGCCTCACTGGTCAGAACCAGGCTTCAGCTTCTGGCCAAGCCCCACACACTGGATCACTACTGCTGCAGCCCTGGGAGGTCCCCAGGACCCCAGGTAAGGCTGCTGGAGCCAGCCGAGGCGCTGGTCCCAGCCTCCCCTACCCCACCCAGGGCAATTTGCCCCACACCAGAACACACATACAGGCGCATGCCTCGGGGACAACTAGCAGTGGCATAAATATGTGCCACTGCTAGTTGTTCCTGCGGTAACACACATGCGCAGCTGTCCGGGTGCATCCCTTGAGGGCACCTGGGCAAGAACAAGAAAAAATATGTTTGAATTTGGAGTTTAGGAAACTTACAGGAGTTTGGCAACCCGACTTGAGCCAGGTGGAGCGCAGAGAGATAATGCACAAAATTCCTCCTCCTCCTCACCACTCTGCCGATGGCCTTGCTCTATAGGGCATCACCACCTGCTGTCCAAGCCTTGGGGATTCTTGGGGGTCCCAGCCACTTAAGACTTGAGTTAATCACTTCATTTTGAGGGAACTTCAGTAACTTATCTTTAAATGGGAATAATGATACTTCTCTATATGATAGAAGGAGTGTGGGAAGAATTCATCCATTAACCACTGGGAGGTGCTCAGATATTAGAATGATTTGGACAATCGAAGCCCTGGACACACCGCTGTATCTCTTCTAAGGCACCTCTATTGTAACCTGCCCCACCCTGGCTGAGTCATATGACTCTCCATCAGTGGCTGCTTAACTATGCTAAATTTCCTGGTGGTTTTGTGATATGCAGGCCACAAGGGAGTAGGGTGAGAAACCATAAACTCATTTTTCACTTGCCAGCATCTCCACCTAGGTCTCTTTGTAAAAGATTTTCTGTGACAGCCTCCACTGCATTTTAAACGGAGAGAACCTTTGCAGTCTTGTACTGATGATAAAGAAAAACTGCCTGTTATAAGCTTACCAACTCTTAGCAGCAGGAGGTTTCCAATCTTGGCACATCAAGGCAGATTCCATTATTAAAGATGTTGCTTGTTTGCCCCTAATCTATGAATAAAACTGGCTATTTCTTTTGTTCTCCAAGCAGCAGCAAATCAGTATTTCTGCTCTGTCTTCATTACCTGCTTGGTAATTTTCTTTGTGAAGTGCTCTGTGAGACACCATGAAGGATGCTAAAAGCTTTCCTTCCCCTTCCTGCAGTACCATCTGTTTCTCTTCTTGTAGGCTGATGAAGAGAGCACGAATCCTATTGTTTTTAAAGGGATAGTGCCACATAGATTATGTCCTAAATTTGAGGCGTGGATTCAAAGAAGAATCGTAAAACTTAATGAGGCCATTTTTCAGGGATTTGGGACCTGCATTTAGAGAAGATGGCACCAAGGCCATAGACAAGTATTGAAATAATTGAACCTTTTTTATTCTGCTCCTGCCCCAGACCAGGGTGATAGACACTTCTACAACATCATCATCATCATCACTATCTGCTGCAGTGATAGACTATGACTCCACTGTGCTAGGATCTGTAAGCAAAGGCAGCCCTGCCTTCCCAGGCAGCAGTGACTATAGGGCCAAACTAAGTCATGTCACTCATTTAATTTCTATGGTTGAATAACTGCAAAGGGCATAATTCTGTTTCGTCTTGTGGACAGCCAAAACACAGCTTGCAAGCAACACTGCATTACCTGACTAAAGTTTAGAAACAAATTCATTATCCCCTCTGGAAGGGAAGAAGGAAGATCTGGGGAACTGCATACAGTCAGCCTGACTCTATACCTGGAAAGATAATGGAGCAGGTCCTCAAGGGAAGCACCTAGAGGAGGACAAGTGGTGTCTATACACATGGTCAGGAGTGGAGGAGGGTGTTTTAATTAGAGTGGAGAGCTGCTCTAATGAAAACACTGCAGCGTCACTTGTATTCATCATCCCACGTTTCAAAATGACAGCGGGGGTGACGGCTCATTGAATGAGCTTTAGTTAAAGTGCCCTTGCCATTTTGAAACACGGGACACTGAATACACATGATGGTGAGGCTTGCTGAAGCATTCTAATTAGAACGCCCCAGCAGATTCGATTAATCAAGTCTCGATTCATAGAGTCTGCTCTGAGACATCCTAATTAGAACACATTGGACCACATGTATAGGCACCCAAGGTGATCAGCAACAATCAGGATGGATTTACCAAGGTCAAAGCATGCCTGAACAACCTAGTTTCATTTTATGATAAGGTGACAGGCTCTGTGGATAAAGGAAGAGCAATGGATGTGAAATACCTTGACTTTGGGAAGGGTTTTGACACTGTCTCTCACAACGTTCTCATTAGAAAGCTAATGAAATACAGACTGGACAAAAGCACTGTAATATGGATACATACCTTCAGAAAATCTGACTCAGCAGGTAGTCATTAATAGTTCAATGTCTGGTTGGGAGGATGTATCAAGTAGGGTTCCCCAGGGGTTCTGTCCTAGGTCCAGTATTGTTTAATAAATTTATTGATGGGTGGGATGATGGGATAGAGTGCACATTTAGCAAATTTATGGATGACACTAAGCTGGGTGGGGTTGCAGATACTCTAGAGAGCAGGGCTGGGATCCAGCATGACCTGAATGGACTGGAGAAATGGTCCACAGTCAATCAGATGAGATTTAACAAGGACAAGTGCAAAGTCCTATACTTGGGACAGAATAATTACATGCACAAATACAGACTGGAGAATGATGGACTAGGCTGCAGTACTGCAGAGAACGATCTGGAGTTTACTGTGAAGCATAATTGGAATATGAATCAAGAGTGTGCTCTTGCTGCAAAAATAGTCAACAGCATACTGGGTTGTATTAACAGGAGCAGGGGCAGCTCAGGGGGTGGGGGGAGAAGAGGAGGTGCAGTGGTGCAGTCACACCCCTCTGACTCCTGGTCCACCCAAAGTTTAAAACTAACTGCCTGGAAGTGGCGGTAGCATTTCTATTCAGGCAGCAGTGAGGCAGTCAACTGACTTCATAGCTCATTGTATCTATCTGCTTCTAAACTTCATTCTACAAGTCTTAAAGACTCTCTCCTGTTTAATGGCCTTTAATGGTAACACTAATCAAGCTATCTTTTCTTCTGCACGGCTGCTGTCTTTAAACTACTCCTGCTAATGTAGCTCCTGTTTCACAGCCCTGCAGACTGTTTCTAACTCTAGCTAAAAACGGTAACTCAGGTATGGAAATTTTAACTCAAGTGAACATAAACTCAGGCTTGAAAATAATTTTCAGTGAAACATTGGATTCACTGTCAAGATGCCCAAGAAGGCTGGTTTTCTTTTATGAATCTGAAAGAGAGGTACATTTAGGCTGCTTGCAGATGTGGAAAAAAAACCCAAAACTGTGCTTTACTGGAAGAAGCAGTTCGTTACTTCAACCTGGCTCCACAGTGTCTGTATAGATCAGGTGCACTTTTTGGTGCTTTTAACTAAAGCTTATTCAATCAGCTATTAGATAGAAGAGCCAAAAAAGCCCCACTAAAGTGCCCGATCTATACAGACATCAGGCAAGTCAGGTCCAACTAAGATGCTGGCTCTTCTGGGCATGCACAGGGCTCAGCACGGGAACACACTAAGTTTAATGTAAAGCACCATTTGGGGTTTTTTAATGTCTTCAAGCACCCATGATTCTAATTACTATAGACTAATGAAACAACAACTCTTGATTATTTTTGCATGATTTGTTTTATTTTTATATATACTATATAATATAGCAAATTAATGTACATTCCAATAAAGTTTTTTTTTGTTTCTATCTTAAACTGAATAGTATAGTCCTAAGCCCCTAAGTTATTAGTAAAGCTTCTAGTTTATTTTTACCTGGAGAAAAATGAGTTATGTTATATGTGATGATGCTCCATTCCACCTGCACCTGCCATTTCAAAATCCTAGATCCTCCTATGAACAGCAGTGTCATTTGCAAATGAAGAGAAGTGATTCTTCTGCTCTATTCAGGACTGATGAGGTCTCACCTGGAGTACTGTGTCCAATTTTGGGCCCTGCATTTCAAGAATCATGTGAACAGATTGGAAAGAGTCCAGCACAGAGCAACAAAAATGATTAGGGCTTGGAAAACAAAGCTAAAAGTGTAAGGGTTGTTTAGTCTGGAAAGAAAAAAAACTGAGGGGGGATTTAATAACAGTCTTCAAATACCTGGAGGATGATTTTAGAGAGGATGGAAATGGACTTTTTTTCTGCGACCGCAGAAGACAGGGCTAATAGCAATGGAGCCAAGCTGCAGCAGGGAAATGTTAGGTTGAAGATTAGGAGGAACTTTCTGATTATGAGGACAGTCAAGCACTGGAACAGGCTACCTAGAGAAATTGTGGAATCTCCATCCTTGGAGGTTTTCAAGAGCGGGCTATACAACATACAGGGCACCTATACACGTGCCAGACAGACATGGGGTCCAACGCATGCTAATTACCATCAGAAAAGACTAACCAAGAAGGCTAATTAGAGCATTTCAGCAGTCTCGGTGTCATGGGTATTCAGCGTCCCCACACTTCAAAATGGCAGCAGGGATGCTTTAAGTAAAGCCTATTGAATTAGCTGTAGTTAAAGTGCCCTTGTCACCATTTTGAAGCACAGGGCACTCAATACCTCAATACATGTGACGCTGTGGGCACTTGAATTAGAGCAACTCACAGAGCAGCTCTGATTAAAGTGCTCCCCCTCCCTGCTCACACTTGGCTGGGATGATTTAATCAAGGGTGATCCTGCCTTGTGCCGCCTCTTCCAGCCCTACTCTCCTACGATTCTATGATTATAAGTGCCTCAACTGTAGGAATAAGGAGAGGTGTCTCTGGAGGATAATCCTATGCCTGTAATGGGTGCAATTATACATCCAGAATGGACACTAAAGTTGTTCCTACACTTTAATCAGGTGACTCCAACCTGATTGCAAGCCATGGTTTAGCCATCCACTGGGTGAAATAAAATTTGGACCCAAGGGTTCAGCCATTAATGCTTGGCCTACATCTGTGACAGCTGGATTCCAAGGGTGTCTCCTATTCGGACCCAGGACTGCTTAGTTTCCAAATACAGGTACAATCAGGTGCACAGGAACAAGTTTGCATGAACAATGACTCATGCACACACTCAAATGCAGCAGATACTTTAGGGTGTGTCTGCACCTCATCCCAGGGGCCATTACCTTCAGGCATACCTCAAATCTCTGTTCCTGCTCAAACATGCCGAACCCAGAACTGGAGCAGTGAAACTATGTTGGGGTGCTTTTGCCCCCATTGCTCTCAAGACCCCTCTTTTTGGCATGCTTAATAGCAGTGGTAAGGAACATGCTAGGAAAAACCCTGCCTCAGGTCTGGTGCGTGCAGGCAGGAGCAGGTAGATGGGAATGTGCAGGAAATAGCGTAAGCACCCTTAATCATCAAGTTCTACCATTGCATTTTCAGTAGCACGCTGTAACTGTAAATAAGATCAAAACAGCATTTGCAACAGCACCTCCATAACTGAGAGCTTCCCTCCATAAGGGAGTTGCCTTTGAAGTGAGATGATTTGATAACCTCACAGCAGAAGAGGCAAAATGAGTAAACAAACTGTCCAGTTGGGGCACAGTGCAAAGCGCCTTGGGAAGGCAGCTGGAGGACTGCCAAAACTGGAGTACAAAGATAACCATACTGATATGAGTAGGCAATAACTGGCTCCAGTGTGAAACTACTGATTGTGGGAGGAGTAAAAAGTCGAGCACAATTTCCCAGTTATACTGGCAGGAGGAGTCGCAGTATGTGCATGCAGGTCTTTTTACATGGATGCCACTGGGTTCACAGCAGTGTAAACTGCTCACCTAGACAAGCCCTGGGATTCCTAAGCATCTTAGGAAGGGATGTGATTTCCCTTTGCACATCTAAATGGCAGCTGTCTAGCTAACTCCCTGTCCATTTTTAGCCCAGGTTTTATGCTGTGGATGTGTAAGCATGATCATATTGATTGAGCATGTGCAGCAGGGCTGCACAAAGGCTGGGTATGTATGCAACTATGTGTGCATGTACCTGAATATAAGCAGCAGAAAAATGATGTTTGGGGGAGGGCTGAGAGCAGGGAGGAGGAAGACAAATAAATTGTTTGGGCACTTGCCCAGAAGGCCCGGAAGGCTCTCAGCCCCCCTTTCTTACAGGGGTATCTGACTTCCACGCACAATGCTCCAACTGCCACATCACAAGCAGGTATTATCTAAAGTAGTGATGCCCAAACTTTCTGCCCAGAGACCAGTCAAAAAGTCTGGATCCAGCCAATGATCCCAATCTGGTGCTCTGGGTAACATGGCAGGGCCCCATCCAACCACACGGGGAGGGTGTGTGGCCTGGCTCCAGTCCATCCCCAAAGGGGGAGGGGTTAGAAGTGGGGGAAGGCAGTGGTATTGCTACTGCTCCCCCATTGCCAAATTTCCTGACCCATGGGAAGTCCTATGGACCAGGTGCCATGGCCCCCTAGGCCGCATTTGGCCTGTGGGCCAAAGTTTTAGCACCCTTGATCTTGAGTGCCCTCCATTACTCCTTTCAAAGCTGAGCCACTCCCCTTACATTTAATAGTCAATGGATAAAATGGCTGGAGAGCATTTCAAGAGTTCCTGCTCCATTGCCATCATAGATCCAAGCAATAACCCAATGTCAGCTCTCTTCCAAGCCAGCTTCCATGTCACTGAGGCACAAATCCTTCTGGCTTGCTGTCTTCCTCCTAACCCCCCATACGTCCCTCTCTTAATGACCCAGGAGGTCAGCTTCAAAAGGAGCACTGGAGAAGGCACTGGATAATGTCTAACCTATAGCATAGGTATTTTTGGCTTTTTGTTTCAGAAGTAATTCATTGTATGAGTCCTTCTAGTTAAGTATAATTGTACACACACACACACACACACAGACACACACACACACACACACATACAGTGTACTCCAATTTTGTCCAGTAGAGGACAAGGGGATATACCTAGTGGAGGACCATTGTGCATATGACGTACATCCACTAATCCCTATTCAGGTACACTCTATGATCAGAGAAGCTCTCCCTCTCCTTGGCATCATACATTTGTTCCAACATCTAGTCTTCATTGCTTTGGTCATAGTCCATTCTTCTTTGTTCAGGCACAGAGAGTTTAGAGACACAAGACAAAAGGGACATCCTGGGTGCCTGAGGTCAATCCCATGTTGAACCATGCCATATATTCCCTTTCACAGTCCCCTAAATTTACCTTTTAAAAGTAATTCCCATGCCTCCCATTGGAGCACTGCTTGGGAACCTCACTGCCCTGATGGCTAAGAAACCTTCTTCTAATTTCTAGCCTACTTGTACGTGTCACCAGTTTATATTCAGTTTGTATATTGTCCATTAGCTTAAATAGCTCTTCTCCCTCCCTCATATTCTCCTGTCTGATGCACTGTGAGGGACCAATCTTATTCTCAGACATTGCTTTATTAGGTTAAAAAAGTCAGGCTCTTTTAGCATCTTCTCATGAGACAGCTCCCTGTTCCCCCAAACCTCCCAGCAGCCCATCTCTGTACCCGTTCCTGTTCCTGTTCAACTTTGTCAATGGAGAAGAGGGTGATCAGGATTGTGCACTTTATGACTCTCAAGAGACCAGAACACTTTGGGTTCTTGGTCCACTAAGCCTAAGAGGAAACACATTTGAGCTGCAGAAGCTGTGATGCTGGATCTGTGGTGGCTGCAAAAAGCAAATCTGAAATAAGGCAGCATGCTTCTAGAAAAAGAAATGTGTCAAGGTGGCATCTTCCGGTGTGGTCTCTCTGCTATCCCTGGAGGCATTGGAGCCTTCATAGGGCAGATTCTCGCTCTGACTGTAGCAGCGGTGAAAGCCCTGTGTTTCACGCAGCACAGCAGTTGCTATAGAAATAAATCTGATGTCGCTAGTCCAACCTTACAGCTCCCCGGCAAGAGGCTTTGAGTCAATCTGATATTTGCATGGGTGTTCCAAGTGTCTGTGTTTATTTGGCTTTGTACTTAAAATGTTTCACCGGCTTACTCAACGCCGGAGGGAACTCTTTAGAAGGCAGAAATAATGGACGATTATTAATCCCTCTCTTATTATAATTATCATTATTAAGTCCTGATATTATGCGTGGCACTGAGATCTACTCTGTCTCATAGGACCGCAGTTCCTGATGGCAAAATGCAGTAAGGAGACAAGATTGTCCTAGATCTCTGCCTGATAAGTTGCTTCTGAGCGTGTGTGTGTTTGTGCTGGGGGGGGAAGAGTCTGCAAAAAACCACAAATACTGGAAATTTCAGGTGCATCAGGTTCCACATGCAACTGAAGTGCACAACTCAGCGGGGACACGAGGTACAGAACTTGTGGGAGGAAACAAGTACGAAGACAGAGACTGTTTCTTTAAATCTGTAGTAAGGAAGTCAGGATGGGAGGTTGGAGAAGGGTCTGGGTGGACACAAGGAAGCAGAGGTATATATTATTTGGAAAGAAATGATTAGATTTGTCCATGTATTTATATGTCTTACCACCTTCCCTAGACAGAATGAGAGCTCTGGGTGTGTTTATGCATGGCAGGCCCATGTGGATGTATGTGTCTGATACCCTCCAGTGACCAGAAACCTGAAATTAGAGGAAGCATCCTTGCTACTCATGTTACGTGAAAAAGATTTTTCCTTTGGCTTCACTGCTGTTCACCCTTTTCATGATACCAGGACAGAGGTACATGCAATGGAGCTACACATCAGCAAATTTCTCCAGATAAAATGTAATGCCTTCTCATGGGATTTCGTTGCAAAATCCATTGTGATATGAACTGATTAATCAGATTCACAGGCTGATGGGCATTTATATGTAGGACACCTAGGTGTATAATAGCACACACTGAAGTAGGTTATTTTACAACCATGCAGTGCAGGCTTTGCTTTACCTTCCTCTGAAATAGCCAGTGTTAGCTGTGATCAGAAGCAAGTTATTGGACTTACTGCATCAATGGTCTGAATCGGAAGAGTGATTCTATGTTATTGCCTGCTTATTACCCTCTGGTTGTCACCTACAATCCCCAGCGTGAACACCTGGGACACATCACTAATGACCTCCAGCCCCTCCTGGAAAATGATAGCCATTTCAAGGATACCATGGACAGGAAGCCTGCCCTGGTCTGCAGGCAACCTGCCAGCTTCCAATGATCTTTTCAGCCACAGGCTACCTAACTCCAATTCTCACCAAACCAAATCTGGCCTTGCTGAAGACCCAGATGCCAGCTGTGCCCCCTTCATCAACACAGACAACATTATCACTGAACCAAACAATGCAGATTGTACCAATGCTCCTCTACTAATGCTGTGTACGCCACCACCTACTTAGAGTGCCCCTCTGCTGTCTACATTGGCCAGACGGGGCAATTCCTATATGAATGAATGAACACCAATTAGACATCAATTCCAGAAAGACACAAGTGCCCATGGCAGAAGACTTTAACCCCTCTGGACATTTCACCACTGACCCCCGAGTATCTGTCTGTGAAAACTGACTTGAATGCAAAATTGTGGAAAAAGAAATTATCCACGAACTGGATTGTGTTAAACAGTCTCAAGAAAGAATATAAATTCTTATCCCATTACCTGAACAACCTGTTAATTCCAGCTGTTAACTCCAGTGTCCCTCCAGATGTTAACGGCCTTATCTATCCTTGTTGCTCTAATTTACCACTTTCTGGCTCTTAGTGCCCCTCCCCCTGTCCCTTTCCTCTATTTAAAACCATTTCTTTCTGAAATCTATTCACAGCAGCTGAGGAAGTAGGCTGTTGCCTATGAAAGCTCATGTCTCTGCCTCCACCCTTCCCTACTTCCTACCTTAATGGAAGGACTAATTCAAGTTACAGGCATATTTGCAGGTCTGGTTTGATTACATTCCAACTAAGAGTTGCAGTGTTTGATGCAAGAAATGGAGTAAGGGGATTCAACAAGTGTTTGCAGTTTAGAGCCTGGGTAATAGATTCTGAGCCTTCTTCTGTGAAACTCATTCGGGGCTACTTTCATGCCAGCAGTTCTTAAAGACAAGTACCAAAAGGCTGTGGTGACAGCTGGAAGTTCTCAGCAAAGCCCCTACAGCCCATGGCTACATCTGGGAGCTTTCACTGTCCAAAATAATAAGGCAAAGAAACCGACACAGACTGTTCAGTGCTCTGAAGTCTCTCAAATTATAATCCTTCAAAGGAGAAGCTGAGGGGTTGGTTTTTTTTCCCCCGCCTCTGGTTGAAAGAGACAGTTGCAGATTTACAGCTAGGAACTGCATTTCTTTCATTTTCTTTTATTCCTTTCATTCATTACTTCAAGCCATCCGCTTGCACCATTGGTGAAAGTTCCCGAATTTAAAGTGGGCTGAAGCGAGCATTGAAGGATCATGCCTCGGTTTCGTCCGCAAAAGAAGGCATTGTAGAAATGAGCTGTTGTAACATTTATCATCCACAGAAATGTTTGGGCAGTTTTTATATTCCAAGGGAAACAGTTTATTTTTCCAATAAAAAAGAGGAACTTGTTTTGATGGTAGAGCATGACCCTCTGAAGAAGACCTGGGTTCTTTTTCCAGGTTCTTTCCTTTACCTTTGACAAATCACTGTCTCTCTGTTCCTTTGGTTTACCCACCTACAACATAAAGCTATTGAACTTGCATAAGTGTGACATCTTCAGATGAAAACGTGCTCTATTAGGCCCTCAGAATTATTGTTGTTTAAGAAATACCAGTCCCCAAAATTGCGGCATGGTGTTCCCAGGCATTACAACCAAGTACAACTGATTAGAAACTCATCAGTCCAGCTTCACCAGTCAACATGAATGACAGTCAAAAAGTATAAACACAATCAAGTTTAGCGTCCACATTTTTTCTCACCCCTTGTCTAGCATTTTATACCAATAATAGAATGAGTTATTTTGCATAGATGTATACTCTTTTGCAAATGCGTGCATTGTATAATAGACCAAAATGCAGATTTTCAAATGGCTGGAAAGGAATACAGCGGTGAACTATGGGAGACATAGACTGACTAGGAGGAGAAGAATGGGGTACTGAGACACCAGAGCTGTGATGCCCTGGGGGCAGTGTGACAGCATTTCCAAACTGATATGTCTCAGCCTTTGATTTTTCATTCAAATGTGAACAACTTTCATGGGAAACCAGCCACACTTGCCCATCAGCGATTCTAGACACGCATACTTGTCCTGGCACTCAAAGCCAAATTAACGCATGGCAAACTAGGCACGCACCTAGGGCCCTAAATGAAGAAGGGGCCCAGTTGTGCTTATTTTACATATGATAAGTATTGAGTGAAAATGGTAATATAAATTTACTATATTAAGTATGGGCCCATGAGTTTGTTTGCCTAGGGCACACTAAAGTGTTAATCCAGCCATGCTTGTACTGCCCAATATGCTGTCACTGGTGGGATGTGCCCTGTGAGCAGAGGAGCTTGCCCTAATGTTATGCCAGCTCTATTTCTTTTATGGAAGTATGATTTAGCCTGTTAGCCCAGCACTAAAACATTAAATTCCTGAAATCCCTAAAAATGGAAGAAAAGCAAGCTGAGCTTCTTGTCAATGCTTGGAAGGCCAAGTTCCTCCAGGTGGGTGATGAAGTTGCTGTTGCAGGGAAAGGTCTCAGACTGTTTCAATGTTGGGGGTATCAATGATTGGAAAGTTTTCCCAAGCACATGCTGATCTGGATAAAACATGGCCTTGTTCCTATCAGCACCAAACATTCCCATTTTGCCTTTCAAAAGCACACATCATTTTAATAGAAAACACAGTTAAAAAGTTGACATTGGAATTAAATGCTTTGATTTTTTTTTAAACTGAGTCTTGTCCTTTTTGAACATTTTGGGAATGTTATTAGCTGCAAATCAAAATAGGAACTTAAAAAAAAAGGTTCTTTTTTCCCCCAGTTCAAAATAAAAACAGGTTTCCTAATGTCCGAGCTTCCCACCAAAAATACAATTGCCAACTGCAACCAGTTCTGATCAGGAGCAGAGTACTATTCCTGTTCTCAAGAGGCCAGCACCTGATCTGCAGATAATACAGACAGGACACCTGGCTTGTGCAGATCTTAAGGCTGTTAAAAGGATAAAGTGGATGAATCCCACAGGGTTAATTTAGGAGCATAGATGCTGTTTATCTCAGAGGGGGAAATAACAGCAGTTTGCCAACATTTGAGGTCTATTAATATCTGCCAGAACTCAGGAAATGCTGTCATGCAGGGCAGGGATATAGTTGCTTGGGCTTTCTAAGGCCCATACAATAGACCAAAAATACTCGAAAGGAGCCATTCTGGAGCCTTCTGTGTCCGCCATGCCTTGCCATGGTGTTCCCAAGCACACAGGCCGGGTCTGCCTTTCTTACTGGGACAAGATGTTTTATCCGGTTATTCTCTAGTAGGATACTTTCCTCCCCACCCGTCCACCCTGCAGAGGGATTTCCTGCCTTTAGAAAGTAGGAAACTAACTCCAGGAGCTGCTAATGCAAGAGATTAGAAACAGGAGAATGCTTTTGGAGCTGGTAGGTGTTCAGCAGTTGGGCTGGGCAATGTGAGAGCTGACCTTGTGGGAGTTTATGTGAAATCAGAGCTACAGAGGCTACAAGCACAGTGTCTGCTAGCTGTCCGTGGAAGTGTCTCTGATGACTGCTCTCATACAGGTACTGTAGTGTCCTATGTAAGCTAGTTTCCAATCAGGGAGAAAGGGGTCTGGTTCTTTCTTACTTTGCCTCTTGTTCAGGGAATTATGGGTGGGTAGAAAACACAACCTAGTGCATTCATTTGCAACAGTGCAAACCAGACCTGGAACCTGACGCCTGCTCTGCCCACAGTGAACCCCAAAGAATCAAGTTCTCTTCCCCAAAGAGCTCGCCCTGCCAGGGTCTGGATCCAGGATGCAGCCTCAATTCAACAGTAGTTCTGGGGAAAGAGCACTGGCAGGATCAGACCTGCTAGGGAGGAAGACTTCTTCTGTCATAGGGCAGTGAGAAGCGGCAGAACCATGATGGGAGGAAATGTTGGTACAAAAAGAGAAGGGAAGAGGTGGAAAGAGAATTCATTTTCTGTCTAGCAACTTCAAACCTGACAGCAGAGGCCTGTAGGCTCCGAGTATGCGGCTGTCAATGAATGCAATTCTTTAGATGACACCTTCATTACCATCCCTGCTTGCAAGTACTTTGGGCCCCAGATGGCAATCTCTCACTTCCCTTTGTGAAGCTGCCTACTGTGTTTTTGTCTTACTATTGGATGCACAGGGGAAGTGAAAACCCAGGCTTCCCATCCAGGAAGGAGATCTGTCTGTCAGCCCATATCTGTCAGCTGTTCCGTCTGGCTGAATAAATCATTACATGTTAGCTGCCTGCTTTCACCTCCCTGGATGCCTTCTGGTGCGTCAGGCAAGAGGCTCCCTGTTGCTTTTAGAAAAGGTGATCTGACAGCAGAGACACTGTATCTGTTGGGCCTATTAGTAAATATTGTTTATTCAGAGCCTCCAAAGAGGCTCTAAAAAGCAATTTTGACAACCTGAGCACCTGCCATTGCAGGAGTGCAGCCACTTCTGGGGTGGAATGCTGTAGCTGATTAAGCTGGGATTGTCCAAAAGACATAAAGGAGTTACGTACCAGAGCTAAATCCACACAGGAATTAAATAGCCATTGGGTTAAAGAGAGCAAAAAATTGACTCTGCAGTCTGTGGATGCACCTGGGATGTAGGCAACTTCAGTGCAAGTCTTTGCAAGTCTTTGGCCCAGTGGGTATTTCAGAAGACCCCTGCCATGTGCTTTCCTATGGCAGCAAATGGAAGCCTTGCCAGGGGCTGGTTGGTGAATGAACTTAGATCCAGCGAGGTTCTTTGATGTTCCTGAAGAGCTTTTATCAAGAGACAGAAGTTTTCTTCCCTTCAGTGATGTTTGCGAAACAACTCGTCCAATTCTGCTTCTCCCTGCTGCAAAGTAGCTATGAAAACACAGCCACAACCTGCAAGTATTGCTCAGAGCAGACGTGCCTTTGCCATCCATAATCAGTATTAAAACACGGTTGGCATTAAAGCAAGAAGAGCAATTGCCATGTCTCCTCCCTGAGTGCCTCAGTGCATGTGCTTATAACCTGAGATGCCAGACTGGTTCAAGACAGGAGCTCACCAAACCAGATAGCCTGGCTTACCTGGCCAGGTTCTGGCTCTGTGGGCACATCTAGAAGCAATCTCTGCCAGCATCTTGGCTTTTACTAGCACAGCTGAGTCTGTGCCGACTTAATGGGCTGGGAACTGCCACTCTTCTCAGCAGGCATTGACATGGTGTCACCTGTCAAAGCAACCATAAAAACTCTGTGGTGTCTGCTAAGGACCTAGTGATCCATGTCTTATTTACTGCCTTGTGATTTCAAAGTGAGGACCCTGTCCCACTACCATATTAAATATTAGGGAATCCACTACCACAGGAATGTGTGCGGTACCAAGTCCTCCATGGAACAGAAGGATCCATCTTCTGAGAAAGCAACAGTATCAGGTGCATCCTCACTGGCTGATTCTGGGACCCTGAACAAGTCATGTCCTCTCTCTGTGAGGTCTTCATCAGTGAAATCTGGACTCTAGCATTCAGACTCAGGAAAATGCTTTGAAAAGTGAAATGCCTTTGTTTTTAAGTGCTACTTATGTCACTGAACATGGAAAAATCTTGCTGTGCTAAAGATGCTCTTGAATATTTTATGCAAGGATGTGTGAGCCTGGCATCATCCAAGTGTGATCCCTGCCCCACTGCTGATAGGTGGCCCCCCCACTAAGGTCACCATGACTACACACCCACTGGAGAAGTGCTCAAACTGTTAATGAGCCAAGAAACATTCAATTATTTGGATATCCCATTTGTATTTATTTATTTTTTCCAGAAACTGCCTCTTTACTGTTACTTCTGTGTGGAACCTTATGCCCTTTATAAACCCAGCTGCAAACTGAATTCATTTCAGAATGCTAGCTCCCATCCTAGCGAAAGAAAAATCAATGAATTAACATAGAGCACCAAATCGAGGGCTAAGGCAACTGCCCCTGTCACTTTGCAAGGCTGCAAGGGCAAGACAGGGAAAAATCACTTAGCTTAGCCTGCTAGAGGTATCAGCCTGGTATGTTGGTACTAGACAGCAGGGGCTGTAAAAGCATTATGGGGCTTGATTCTGAGTTCTTCTGCCCTTTGTGTCTTCATTTGCACCTGTGGAAAGTGAATGTAAAGTACTACAATTTTGATCTGGCAGTCTTTTCCATACATGCACAGGTAGTATGAAGGATGACCCATAGTATAGGCTAATGGTGAATACCTGATTGATCCCAGTGGGGACAGAATTGCCCACTGCTGTTAAAGGGGTTCAAAGCCCTCCTCTTTCAGTGCTTAACCAAACAGCCACAAAATAGACACTGCCAGCCTGGATCAGACATGGGGTTCATCTAGTCTGGTATCCTGCTTTTGACAGACACCAGTTTGAGCTGGGTTAGAAGGAAATTTCAGTAAGCCTTGCAATAAGCAACTATGAACTAATCTATTCACGGGGAAAGTTGCTTCCTGACCCAGTTAGTAGCTTGACTGCTTATGCCTAGACCCAGGATGGTTCTTTCTCTTCCAAATCTTGTTAGTCTTTAACCCTTGCTATTGTAGCACTACACATTTTTGTTATCCAGGGAAATAGATATACTTTGTTTGCAGTCCTGCTAAACTCTGGGCCCTTGGGCTCCTTTCTGGCAGTGAGTTCCACAGCACATCGTGTATGAATATATTTCTTCATATTTGAAGGTGCGGCCTTCCTGTGTCACTGGGTATCCCATGTCTTTCCATTACAAAAGCAGTTGTGGAAAGCAACACCCAATGTACCTTCTCTAGGCCATTCCTTATAGAGGCGGCTAAGGGACACAGTGGAGGTACTGAAAATAAGACAGAGTCCTAAACTGCCTAATCCTCCTTCCTACAGAAGGTTTGCCAGGTCCTGGCTGTTAGGCCCTCCACTCAGGCTGGCACAGATATTTAGTGGTTTCTTATTAGCAGTGAAGAGCTTTGTTCAGTGTCTGAACTTTGTACTTCTGCAATATGCCTCTTTTCTTGAGAGAGAGGGACCATTTTTCAATGGACCTCAAGACTTTTGACTTTCCTGGAGACTAAGTCAATTAAAGTCACTTTGAAAATTGTACCTAGATCACTGTATTTCAGGTGAGAGATGGTGGTTCTTGTTGGGATAGCAGCTAGGAGCTTCAGTCCTGCACCAGTAGCTCATCATGCCAGGTGCTATACAAACGCAGAACAAAAAGACATGGCACTAGGATGTTGTCCGAGTCATTCTGCATCCTATTCCTCCTATGGCCTTGCTTTGGTTAATACCATGTTGCTTTCTGCATGGATGTCTTACTTTTCTCTGACGTTTCTTGCAAGCCATGGGGATCCAGAGCCTCAAAGGTAGACCTGGTCTTGGACTGGAACATTCACATCACTGCTGATGGGAAAATCCCCAAGGAACTGGGGAAAGGATTAATTCGAGCCTGTTTCAAGACTTCAGCCCAAATACCAGCACCTAACTGCAAGCAGTTATTCGCTTGGCTTTTAACAGCAGCTGTCCAGGGGCTGCTGCCAAGCCTGTGGGTAGTCAACCCGCCAGCATAGTGGAGTTATTATCGCTGTTGCATGTTTGTCCAGAGGAAAGTTTGAAACTACATGGGTGGCCCCAACAAATGGAAATGTCTTTATGCAGTGTACAGGGAGCACAACACATGGTGCTCACAGTCCTAGGGGGACTAAGCCCAGCTACTGTGGCTGGATTGTTTCAAATAAATGGATAACTATGAAAGCTAATGTGATGATATGGATAAAAAGATGTCATGACTTTGAGCTTCATGCAGAGTTGTAGTAAAGACAGACACTGTGCCTGCCCCACTCCCCACGCCTCACATCTGGATGGAGGGGGGCAGGGGCTTGTCCTCTGCTGCAATGGCAGGCAGTGCTGCCAGAAGTCGAATGATAGCACGATGTTCTCGACCAAAATGACAGGTCCTTCAGACGCAGCCCTTGGGCTCTGTGTTCTCCAAGAGACTAGCAGTAGCCCCATCCCATTTCCTAGCGCTCAAACTGTGGTAGACCCTGAAGTCAGACAAGTGGAAGTCTTGGTAAGAGACCACTGGAATATGTGTGACTGTCGTCATTAAAACCAGGCTACATTTGCTACAGGCTAAACTTGTAAGTTATCTGTGATTGCTTAGGAAGTGAAAAGAGACATGGGAACAGGTCTGGAATTCACATCTTGTAGTCCTAGGTTGCATCCCATCACTCATACTTCATCCGTAAATGTAAGAATGTTTTTGGGTTGCCCTTGTTCGGCAGACAGGCGAAGAGACTCTGTTGCTGTAGCCCACTGGAACGCCAGCTTTACCATCTCATAGCCAGCAAAGCAAGCACCTAGCATGCTGGTGGGGCTAGATACAAAAGGGCAGATAGAAGTTACATTTGTTGCAGGATCGGCCTGTTGAAGGCACTCTACAGCCATGCCCTGACAGAAGTGCGCAGCTGCAGAGCGCTTTAAAAATGCCCAATCGCACGACAATCTGAATCTTCATAACATGAAGGTTCAGGTAAAGGCGCTACAAAGTGGAGTGCCTTCATTAATGTCTGTCAGAGAGTGCCTAATGCAGCTAAGCCCTGGAGCTGTTGCACTTTTAATGGGGGTGCTTGTGAGCACTTCATGCATCCCTGGAAGTCCAGCCTATTTCACCTTGTTTGGGGACACAGTGCTTCCATTCACTTCAATGGGCAGCACTTTGACACCTCCAAGGATCAATCCTCAGCTATGCAGGAGGTGCACAGCTCTCCATCCATTCCAAAGGCGACTCTAACTTCTGCTAAGGCTCCCCTGCTGCTCAGAATATTACTTTCCTCCAACTGCATAAGGCACGTGTGCCTTAGCAGAGGTTTTTGTGCCCTGGCAGGTAGATGTCTGTATGGGCAGCATAAGAATCCCGAGTCAGATCCTCTTCTCCTGCTTGGCCAGGACAAATGAGACCTGCAGTCCAGGCATTCCTCAGCCTCAAGAGATTTGTATTTGTACCCCTAAGTCCCAGCAGAGTGCCCTAACCTACAAACAGTGGGGTGGACATGACTGAAAGTGCCTCCCACACTCCCTTCTTTCGAACCTGAAAACAATTGGGTCCCCAATCCCGAATGTGCTGACTCCACTCTCATGGTAAGCTGGGTGTGTGGTGAGAGGGGGTCAGACGAAAAGATTTGAGAGTGGAGAGGATCTACCAGTGTCCCTCAAAGGAGCGTGGGCTGGTGATGGAGGGCTCAGGAGTACCCAGTATTGTACACGGGAGGGCTTTCTTTTTCTGAAGGAAGTCAGAGACCTTGAGGTTTGTTACTACCAATCTACAAGCTTGTTTTCCTCCCTCCAAAAACATGCACACACTCCTTCCTGGTAGGGATGTTGGGTCATGTCTTCCAAGAGGCCTCTCCAGTATGAAGTAATACTGTAATGAGTATTGTCACTCATGGGCTTTCTCAATAGCTCAGTCAGGACAGCTCTTCTAGCACCACAGGGAGGGAGCTTCAAGCAGGTGGGCACCATGGGAAGAACTCACTCTCCATCCCGAGTGCTGTGTATGCAGTTTCCCCAGTGACTCTGTGATGTAAACTGCAGCCGGCAACAAGCACAAGGGCCCACTCCCCTGTCTAGGGCAGCATCAACTATTTCTCCCACCACTATCTATTGTCTCCCATGGCCTCTGATCCTCACTGCCACGCATTTGCATTTTGACAGACCTGCATTTTGCATATTGGCTGTTATTCCATCCAGCAGGACACAAAAAACCAGCAGGCTCTCCCTATGCCTGAAGAAGGGTGTTTGTGCTGAAAGCATGCAAAGAACAATTTTTCCAACTGTTTAGTTGGTCAAATAAAAGATATCACATTTACCCAAAGACCCTTGTCTGAGCTGATGCTAAACAGCAGCTACGTTCTGCCCCAGAAGTGGCAGCATTATGGCAAAGGGCGAAGTGCTCCTAAAATGTGTAAGCGATGCAAAATGCTGGAACTCTTAGTTGGATGAAAGGTATCAGCTCTGAACCTAAACAACTGCAAAAAAAAATAATCTTTTTCTACCAGCTTTCGGGCACACTCCTCCTCATTCAGGCTCAGGGAAAATTAAAGATGGTACAACCCCCGCTTAGCTCTCTTAATTGGCTCCTGAAAAGCCGAGCATGAAGCAAAACGAGCGTTAAGCGAAACTGAAAGTATTCGACAACCCACGATGGCGACCACAATTGTTTTAATGACCCAAGATGACGACTGCGAGTGTTATAACAAAACTCACAGAGCACTAAGTGAAATCAGGTATCAGTTTCAAATGGGCGTTATAGCGAAATAGCACAAAGTGAAACAGTGTTAAGTGGGGGGTACCTGTAAGTAAAAATTTTCCCTGAGCCTGAGGACCGGCGTGTGTGCCTAAAAGTGTGTGTGTATATATTATGTATATGTATTATATATATGTATTATAAGTATATATATATTATATGTATTATATATGTGTGTGTGTGTGTGTATTATGTATATGTATTATATATAATGTATATTATATGTATATATATTATATGTATTATATATGTGTGTGTATTATGTATATGTATTATATATATATTATGTATATGTATTATATGTATATATATGTATTGTGTGTGTGTATACAAACACAGAGCTATCAATAAATGTATCATTAAGCAGGCCTCTTTTACACGGCGCTTGATAGAGTCAGTGGCCAGACCCAGGTGTTACGCTCTCCCGTCCGTGACAAGATGAACGAAGACGTCTGATGTGCTGAGCACAGAACATAATTGGGTTGCATTTGGTTAGGACATGTAGAGGGGAGCTGCTGCTGGCTTTGCAAGGTGTCTGAGGAGTTGCTATGGAGACCATTAATTAAACACCGCCTCTCCCCTGATCATATCTAGCTGAGGCAAACTGGAGAACAAGTGCTACAGTCTTGTTTAGCCCTCCTCATATGTCTGAGCAACAAAAACCCAGGGACTAGAAAGAAGGAACAAAACACAAGCAAAGCCCCCGGTGATCCATGTTTAAATGACTTTATTTTTTTTCCTTTTATAAATGGGCACAGCACAGAAATAATTAAAAAAAATAGACAGTACCATTACAGTGCTAGATCCATTGGCAAAGATTATTTTTATAGTCTTTTTTTTTTTTTTTAATTTTAAAGTTTTGGCCATTGAGTAAGAACAAAAACAATTAACAAACATTTTATTTATTTATTTATTTATTTATTTATTGTTTTTAACAGACACTATGAAGCAATTTAAGTACTAAACTCTAGAAGAGTTATGTACATAGAAAAAAAAATCTGTTTAAGATATGTTTCCTATTAAAAATATTTACATGCATTTTCCCCCTCCCATAGTCATTGGATAGTAAAACATCCTAGAATTTCATCTACTGTCAAAGAGTTTTCATTCTCCTCGTGGGGCTTTCAGTCAGCTCCAAAAAAAAGGAGAGCGGGGGTGGGGATTTGCTTCCCCCCCCCCCAATTATTGAAATCTTCTGGAAAGGGGTATTTTTGGATGTATATCAATGTGTTTTTTTGTTTTTATACAAGTTTGTTTCATGTTTATTTACAGAATAACCAATGGGTGGCATCTTATCCTGGAGACAGGGTGGTGAACATTAGTGTGACATAAGTACTTTGCTTCATAAGTGATTTTAAAAAGCAATTTTTACCAAACAGCATGGATATATATATTTTTATTCTTCATATTTGTCTGGTTTGATTGTCAACTGTATATTTATGACTCAGACCCTAGGGACCCAAATGAGAGGTGGTTTATGCTCATAAAGTCACTGGTACCCCTGAGGCCTTTGGAAATGCGTTGAGCGAGATCTGGGAGCTGGATCTTAGAAATTCTGGGCAGCGCACCAAAATCTTTTGTGACGACTGGTTCTAAATCCAAAAGTAAGGAGATAAAAAAGGTGATATTCCAGACTGAAATTTTCTCTGTAGCTGCTAAGAAATGTCCACTGAGCTGGAGGCACGAGATGCTTGGGGTTAGAAGGGAGCAAGTAAGAGGCTTCTGAAATCACTATGTATGTTTAGCCAACAGGTCCTTCTCTGCGTCTACTTTGGCCAAACTGCATGGAAGAAAGGGTGAGTTGGCAAATAGGATATCCTTAGAAATAGCTCCAAATAGCCCAACATGGCCTCTGGCGTCTTGGTAGCAGAAGGCTTTCCAGTAGAGCATCTGTGTCAAATTTTCTGTGTTGCCTATATAAAACTTAATGAAATTCATCAGTCTTTCCCTCAACAGACTCTGGATCAGGCCCTTTTTGAGCAACGGTCAAGAAAGGGAAAAGGGGCCAAAGCCTCAACTGATGTCAGTGGATCCCAAGAGCTGAGGGTCTGGTCCAAAGTCTCAGCAGAATTTCAAAATCTCAAATGTGCAAAGTCAACCAGGAAATTCATTTCTTCCCTCTTAGTTTATGTACAAGACTTGAATTACATGTGTGTGTGTGTGTGCGTGTGTGCGAATGCACAGTAAGCCATGTATATACATATATACATATATATTAATTATATACACATATATATACATACACACATATATATATACACGCACGCACACGCATAATCTCCTCAGCAGGCAGACCTCCGTCCAGCTACCTTTTCACTCCAAACACTGGAACTGATTTTGATTTGTTCAGTAGAGCAGAGCAGCTGGCCAGGCGCCTAACAAGACTGAGTTATTCTAATAAATGTTTCAATGCTGGAAACTCAATGTCACTGTAGTAGCTGCCAAAAGCCTTTCAGTGCCTGCAAGCCTGGAGCCCACTGTGGACTATGAACATTTATAATAATAAAAGAAAAAAGAACCCCTCTTTTCATTTTAACTAGCAACTTTGTTCCATTTAAAGAGTCTGTTTGGGTTGGAGCATCGCATGTTATGCTGGAGATCAGACAGCTCTGAATTATACATCATAAGTGCAAATGCTACAGGATTAAACAGAGCAAGGCAGGTAATAACTAACTATTGATGGGACCTTTGTCATTCCAACAGAGAAACTGAGTATGGAACTGCACATGTATAAGGAAACTCTGCATCTTGTACACAGCTACACAATGTGATCTGGACAAGATTCTGCTTCTATTTACTCCTGTTTAAATCTGGAGCAACTCCACTGACTTTGCGACAGAGACACAAGTATATCAGCTGAAATGCACCTAGACCACTGAGGCCTCATCTACAGCAAGAAATGTTGCAACCTGTTTTGCAGCCACGGTTCAGCTCTGCTAGCAACACCCGAAGCAGTCGTGTTGACAGGGTTCTGATGTTTATGACAGGCTTTCTTGACAGCTGAGCCTTGTTTCCATTAGCACTTCCACAGTCGCAGCTGCACGGTTGCTAGAAAATGGGTCCAAACTTGGCACCCGGAATGTTGCCAGTGCAATGGATGTGGGGAAATTTTTTGTCAAGGTTTCAAAATTAAAGAGACTGCACCATGTGAGTTATTAGATCAGATCATCAGGAAATGCGTGGCCAGGCTGGGATTGAGCACTCTATTCATAATACTTTGTGTACAGCATATTTCACACTCATTGATCTCAAAGTGCTTTTTCAAAGGAAAGTCAGAATCGCTCTCCCATCTACAGGCAGGGAACCAGAAGTAGAGAGAGAAGTGACTTGGAGATAGTCAAACAACAAGGTCAGCAACAAAGCCAGGAAATGAAACAAATGCCCTTCCAGTGCGTGACACTCCGGGCCAGATTCTGGTCCACCTATGGGGTGTGTAATTCAATTTAGGCACCTAAGTGCAATTCTAGTCCATCCTGCTCATGCCCTAAAAAAGCCACAAATGCTTCTACTTTGTACCACTGTCATCTGACCCTTAAGACTGTCCTCTCACTGCTTTTCTGCGACTCAAAGACTCACCCTACATTTTGCGGTAACTTTTTTTTTCAGGACTCAAGGAGGGTAGGATAGAATTGCATCTAGGTGCCTGCAGTCATCTACACACCTAAGAGGTGGAATTAAATGTGACCTGTGTCTTCATTGACACAAGGATAAAGTGAGTGCAAAATACTCCCAGTTCAGAATGGTCCCAGCGCACCCAATGACAAAGTGCAGGGCACTGGAGAATCAGGTGCCCAGACTCCTGACTCCCATCCCAGCACCTTTACCTTAGGCCCGCACAGTTGAGTGTTACAATAGTATTCCACGTTCTAACAAGGGGCATTTTAAAAACTTAATTTACTTTTCTCCTCATTTGTCACCTGTTTTCTTATTATGCCACCCCAGGCTAGACTGGTTAAATTCATTTCCTGGTCCTTCTCTGCTTGCTTGGTGCCTATGAGTCATTGCTGGAGAATTTACTGAAAAGTAATGGATTTTCTTAAAAAATAAACATTTTGATTCCTATCACACTTTGTAAATTCATTTTTAATCAACTCTAATTTGGAGCCTACACCATTACCCACATATTTTTGGATGCATCTACATGTTTATTAATGCGCTGTAATTATGGTGCATTAAGTTTAGAACCTGTAATGATAGGTATTAACTTAATTTACCATAATCAGCATTACTACACATTAGCGCAGATGAACATTTTTTGTGACACTACTACATATTAGACTAAATCTACTCTGCAATTAGCACGGGCTTTGCCCGCCATGCTAATGCGCAGCAGAATTAGTCTTCTGCGCATTAAACATCTCATGTAGACATTCCCTTTGACGCCAGAATTTCTAATATACAGAAGCAAAGACTGGGTAGAAAACAGAGCCCTTCCAAGAACCCAACTTGCTGGGATTCTGGTATGTGGTTTCATTTTCCCAGGGCTCAAATCATTTCTAAACAGCACATCCAGGGCTCCTAGCAACACTTGTAGAAGTCTCCACTTTGACTTTGGATATCATGGTCACGCGCTCTTGATGCAGAAATAAAGCTTTTATGCAAATGTTGTCTCTTGTACATGCAATGATGTTGCAGAGCTAAATTATGGTTCTCGGAAGCCACAGTCATACTGAGAAGGGGCAGTGAGGGGGAGAGAGGGTTTGAATAAAACTAGGATGGACATCACGAAGGTATCTAGTTAAATAGATATAGTAAATGCACAATGGAAAAGCCAGAATTTACCAAGATACAAAAACAGAGGGTGGGATGTAGAGACAATGGGTCAAATTTCCCTCTAGGTAGACAATTGGCACTACCATTTCAGCTCCACTGAAGGTGACAACATTGTAAAATGTCACTGTCTGATGACCTGGCCCATTTGCTCTTTAAGGCAGAGTGCGTCTCTACAATGACTGCTTGCTCAGTGGCACAACTTACTATGCCTACATGAAAGCCACACAATTCTTCCTCCCCCCCCTTACCCTGCCCCCATATCAGCATCCAGCAACTTCCAGGCCACCCCACCAAAATGTATGTGCTCCCTTGCAGGTCTGCGAAAAAGAGTGGGAAGAGGGCATAAGTCTGTCTTGGCCTGGAGACCTGTCTCCCTTCTTGCAGCTCTAACTTCCTAACAGAGAGACAACCATAACGTGCACTTCACAACCAGGACTGACACCTAAAGAGGAACATGGAAATACACAGGAATTGATTGTGGCAGAAAGACTTCCTGTAGTGGTGCCAAAGCCAACACTCCCCACTGCTTTTCAGACCTGTCCCAAAGGCTTTCTCTGTGGTTCCTCCAGACTCAACAATATGCAGCGCCCCAGGCCTTCAAATGGACTTAGAGCACTTGAGGCGAGTTTCTCTAGCAGGATTGCCTCTGCCATGAGAAAAGCAGAGCAGCCGATAGCTGGTGTTGCCTAGGTTCAGAGCACTCAGCCTGGATCCTTACCCCAGGCTGGAAGGGAGCATTGAACTAATGCTCCAAGTACAGCAGACCCTAAGTCCCCATGTATATCCAGGTATGCAGGGTCTAATACTGAAATCTCCCGTATTCAGTTATGCTTGGATGCTAAGCTGAGGGTTGGTCAAGTCTAGAGACAGGTCATTTCCAACTCTCATCTGGAATTTGAATATTTCTGGAATGAAGTTGGTCTCCCTGCTGCACCAACCCTGCTGCCTGTGGGCAAGCAACCTTCTTCCCTCTTACCACCAAGGAAGCCTCTTCCAAAGCCAGACAGCAAAAAGGGACAGAACTCAGAAGAGTGACTTTGGGTCAGAACATAATGACAGAAAAAGGTGATGCTCCTACTTCACAGACCTGTTGTTCTCTGTGTGCCTCTGTGTCAGACCCCCTTGAATTAAGTGATACAAAAGCTACCCAAAAAAGGATCACTGAAAAGGCACCATTACTGCTGCCAAGACACATTTTACAGCTCCACGGAAGTGTTACGGTCTAATTGGTCAGTGCAAAGTCAAAAGCCAGGCCAAATACCTGCACCAGTCGCCATGCATCAAAGGCCACCAAAACCCATGGACACCTAGAGGAAGGAAGCTCCGCAGGTGGGAACAGATAAGAAAGGGTCGAAGATTATTCATTCTGAACAAAGGGTCAGTGCAGAGTAAGCAGCAATGAGTTGGATTCAGAGCATCCTGGGTGCAGGGGATGGCTGCGTTCCCCGATGGCGAAGACTTTCAAGGCAGTCTTCATGGTAGACTTTGTATAACTGGCGGTGTCATGACAGTCAGCAAGGACAAAACCAGAACTTCAGGTCACAAGCTGCACTTGCAGGACCCGCTGCCAAACCAATTACCTGGAAGCTAGGATGGATCTGGAATCACCGAACACACTGGAGGCTTCCCAGGTCATTGCTGTGATTCTGTTCTTGCCTATGAGCCCATGGGAGCTGGGAGTGCTCAGCACCTCACACTCAATCAGATGTGAAGAGGGCAGGGAACGGAAGCAGAGAGGATAACTAAAGGTGCCATCTAGCCATGTTGCTGCCCTCCTGTGCCCCTAACAAATGGGTATATTTTCCTAATGAACTTCCTGCTTCAATACTCGATCCTTGTCTGGGCAAAGACACCTACTTTCTACAATCCTTGTAGCTCTCTCTGATCAAAGTTATGCCACCCATCCATTCAAAGGTCCAGAATCCAGTTTGTGTACTGAGCACAGGAGTTTGAAACGTGAGGGCAGGATTTCACTGCCCAGCTCCCACTGACTGTCAATAAGATTTGAGTCTCCAAGCCACTTTCAAAACCTCACCTGCAATTCTAAACTCACTGAACTCAGTGGGAGTCTTTCTGGGCTTTGGATCAAATCTGGGCAGTATTCAATTACTTGCAACTCTGGGATCATTTGCTTCTACCAGTTAGGACAGAGGAATAGTCCAGTCCCTCAGCTCAAGGAAAAAGGAGATGGGGCACAAGACAAGGCATCATACACATCTTTTATCCAGCTGTTGATCTCAGTTACTGTCCTGCATAGCTGCAGCTGGTGGCAGGGCCTCTTTGTGAGTCATCTTTGTATTTTTAGTAACGAAAAGAAGGACATGCAACAAACCAAACTAAAATCTCCTTGAGATCACATCTATTTCCCAGTCCAAATGAGACCAAGAAAGAGACTGGGAGTAAAATATACTGTACAATAAATTAAGACATTGGTCAGCTCTAATTAGCTTCTTTTTTTTTTCTTCTAATTTTGTACTTTAAATTCTCTTAAGAGAGAAAGAAAGAACACTTCCTCAGCCTGCAGTAAGTCTCAACTTTCAGATCATTGCTCACTTCCAAAGCTGTAAAAGATTTAAGTACCAGGATTACAATCTAACACCAGCTGAGAGGTCTAAGGTTAAGCTGGAATGAATAATAACAATAAAAACCTGTATTACAGAACTTCAGACTATTAAGGGGGGAATAACATGGAGAAGATTAAGGAGGAAGCTAAGAAAAGCAAAATTTAAAAGATTGAGTAGAAGGTGTTAGTATACACTTGAAACATTAGGGCCAGGTCCTTCAAAAAGGACAGTGCTTTTGGGTTGCCTCAAAATTTGTGCTGGACATGAAACTTTTAAGGGGGTCTTCTGTTCAGAAAGCACTGAACAAAATCAGGCCCTTTCAAGGTCCTCAGCTGAATGCCCCGGCAGAGACGCTCAAAAATAGAAGTCTTGTTTTGAAACTCTCAAGCTTAAACCACTTCAGAGACCCTGACCCTCCATCCTGTCTGTAGAACCAGATTTGCTCCAAGCTTCCTGGAAGCATCGGTCGTCCTGCTAATGAACCCTGCACATGGTTGTGCCTGGTGCTGCTCTATTCTGGAGGAGGCCAGGGAAACTGGGAATTTTATAGGAAGAAAAGACTTCCTCTGAGTTTTTCAGGCCTGAAGAGGTCAGGTAGTTCAGTGAAGCGCTGACATTTTGGATGCACTTATCCAAACTGTGTGTACCTACTGGGTGATTATTCTGAGATTCACTCACTAGATGTATAGTTGAATGAACTGGTTTTGCATCCATTTCCTGCTATTGAATGGAATCAGCCCTGCTTAGCTCACAAACACTTGTTTAGGATGGTTTAGACAGCGATGATCCTGCCTTAAGCAGGGGCTCCTGACTCTATGATCTGTAGGGTCACAGTCCATATACTGCAGACACCCAACAGGAGATTTTCCTTTGCTCGAGTGGTAACGGCCTGTGCTACAGAACAGAAGAATCTCAGTCTTATCATCACAAAGCCCCATGTGATATGGTGCACAGCATAATGAAATGGCCTAGAAGCCCAGGGCTTTATTGTTAGATGTAGCTAAATAGCTCTGTATTCCTGAATGGCCTTGCCTTTCTTTTATCTGGCCTTGCTATGTAATCAGCCCACCCAGAAGCTTCTGGGCCTCCAAATTTATAACTCCAAAGAGGCTATTTTCTTAAAGAAAACCAGCCCATAGCTTGCAGTCCTTGCTGCCAGGTGCTAAAGCAGAGTTGCAAACTCTGTGAATCATAGAAACAAGATGAAACCTTCTCTCCATCATAGTGGAGACAGACATAAAGAAGCCAATCTGGAAAGTGGGTGCCCATGAATACGGCAAGCTCATGGAACTGGGGCCTGTTGAGAGAGCCCAAAATTGTGGCCTCTTCTCACTCAGGAGCTGAGAAATTCTTAGCACCAACATAAAGGGACCTCTCTGCGCTGTGAGCAGAACCCCTCTTGCTGGGGCTGGGAGAGGTGTAAGGACAAAGTGAGCCTTTGAAAGAAAGTCATTAGCTTTCAGGGTGCAGAGGGGAATCAGAATGCTTTTTCCCACTCCATCACCTATGCTATAGGATGTATTCCCTATGACCTCTGTGCCTGCGGTGGGACAGCAGGCCAAATATTGCTACTAGTTAAACTGATATCTATCATGACGAACTCTGCTGGCAGCAATGCAGTTAGGCTGGGCTAAGATCAGAGCCGGACCCAGTGTCTCCTTCATGGGTTCTAGTCGTACCATCTGCCAGGAGACAAGGCTCACTCTGTGCACATCTTTGGCTGAGATTCCCCTCTCCCATCAACACAGCTGATGTGACTTTGCTGCCTGTGCCAGCAACTCTCCCAGCTCCCAAAGCAGACTTTCTGCACTGCTTCCTACCAAACAAGCCCAGAACGCACCCTGGGGCGGTATGTCCCCGTTCCCAGTTACATGCAAACCCGCCATTCCAGAAGAAAACTCTGGTACGTATGGTCCTAGACTGGGTACCTACAAAATGAAACACAGGTCTTCTGGATACATGAGCCTTGACTGCCTGAGCTAAAGGGCTAAGCCTATTAGCTTGCAGATGCATGAAGTCCTGCCTCTGGCACAGCCCTGGACAATGCCTGTCACACCACGCTAGCATCGGTTATGCGAGGATGCGATGCAGTAAAAGTGACGGCTCTCTTTTTTGCTTGCTTGTTTTAATAAATATAACAGGGAAGTCAGGGCCTTGATGGGATGGATGTCTCAGGATCACAACTGCCATTACAAGGAAAACAGCAATCTCCTTGACTGCCTTGTAAACAGCCCTTTAGATTATTAAAACCAACCAATTAAAACATCTAATTGACTTTTCCACGCTCTGGGCCTCATCCAAAGCCGTGAGTTTTCTATGGGCTTCACTAGACTCTGGACCAGGCCCTAATGCACTTGTTTGCTTTTCACGTGAGAGCCCCCCAGACGATAAAAATACAGTAGTCAGGTTCACAGTTGCTGCTAGTCTCTTTTGCTTTTGGTTTCCCATGTACTGGAGACCTGATCCAAAGCCATTGGAAATCAATGGATTTAGATCCCATCTTATCGCTGTAAGGTTTCCACTGAAATTAAAAAATATATAAATCATAGGAACATATCAATCCTGGATTTTACAAAAGATATAGAGTAGAACTGACCTGGCCTGATGGTGACCCTGGAAAAGTTAATTTTGTCTGGTTTTTTTCTTTTTCTTAATCTCCTGGGGTGCCTATTATTTGATAAAAATTATGGTCAGACCCCAAAAATCTGAGGAGAAAGGATACTGCCTCCTTGATTTTAAATTCTTTATTTCTGCTGCATATCGTGGTGTGTTGAGATTGTCAAATATTATCCCATTGAAAGGAACTCAGAAGAGGATTGAGCCTTTTTTCCCTTTAGTTGTCATCAATTTCCACCAAACAATATCCTATTTCACGTAAAAATCAGTATTGTTTGTTTGCAAACAGTCGGGAATACCATGCTAGCTGAGTTTTATTCGTCACAGTGAAAACCCAGCAGAAACAAGGTCCCTTTTCAACCAAAGCCCCTTGCTAGCCCACGAAGCATGGTTTCTAGACTTAAGGGCTCTGGCTGTGCACAGCAATGCAATGAAGTGAGGCGGTGTCAGGAAGGGAGCAGCACACATCAGCAAAATTGTGGCTCCCTGCAGCTATGTGAACTCTCAGCAGAGGTGATCTAAAAGCTCGTCTCCAGCGCGCTGGTCATTTTTCACTCCCAGGGCAATCCTGGAGCATAAGATATTTCATCTCATTGTGCTTTTTTGAGGCTTGAAATATATTTTGACAGTCACGTCCTCTTTCTGAACAGAACCACAGAGCAGCGAATCCTGGTAAGAAACCAAGCCCCCCACATCATAGAAAGAAACCCTTCCCACCCCCAACAGGAAAAAAAACCCCAAACACCCCAGTTCTGGTAATGGGTGTCCAGATCTTCGAGTCAGTTCTGTTGTTTGGTAAGCCCAGTGAACTCCAGCCACCAGCAGCAAAATGCCCACCCAAGCACGTGCTCATCCAAGGAACTGTCCCATAGGCACAGGTTAGCTGACCGCTTGCTCCTCGTGCTGTGGTCCCTGTGAATGCTTCTTCCGCTGGAGGAAGGTTAACGGGATTCATCTCAAATCTGTGACACATTTATTTAGTATTTATTTATTTTATATGGAAGATTTTTTTTTTCCTTTTCTTTTTAGTTGTTGCGCGTGATTTTTTTTTTTTTTTTTAACTCACAGTCCGATCAGAAAGAGAGCAAGAGATTGGATGAGCTAGAGAGAAAGGGAGAGAGAGGGAGAGAGATAGAAAGGTTGAACTAGAAACTGAGAGGGAGAAAGAGAGAGAGAAAGAGAGAGAGAGAGAGAGGCACTCTGGGTTCTTTTTATGCATAGAACTCCTCCTGCTTGTCGGGTTTTTGGTACGTGACATTCGCCTGCTTTGGCTCCTCCAGCGTGTAGCTCCCTTCGTCCTTCTTCTTCATCCGGTAGATGAGCAACATGACGAGGAAGGCAGCAAAGAGTGCCCCGACTACCCCTCCCACAATGACAGCTGCAACAGAGCACAAGAAAGCACCGGTTAGGGAGGTAGCCTAAACCCTGGGCTGTCCGGAAAACATGTTGCCATCCCCGCGTAGTCAAGGATCACCATTAAAACCTCCAGAACAGCAAAAATCAGGACATTCTTAAAAATGACCACTTAAGAGTTATTTCATTTACTTATTGGTTCCTGAGCCCTGCAGAGTCATGTTTCCAGGAAGTCCAGAAACTCTCTTCCAGTTTGACAAAAAATGGCAGAATCACATGACTCCAGGAGCTAGGGCTTTGAGAAGATCTCCAAACACCCGCAGGCTCAGGAGACTGATCCTTATGTAACTGGCTTTACAGCTGAGTGTTAAAGGTGACATTCATATCAGCAGCAAGATGTGCATCACTCAGATTGCATGTCAGCCTATAGGACTACGTATGGCAAAAATATGTACTGGTTCTTAGCCCGGGGAGCAATTTCCATCTTGGAAAAAGCCTGCTAAAAGCTACTCTTTGAAGTAAGTCACTTGGCAGTGTAACAACAATAATTGTATCAAGCCCACAGAGTTATAAACCATAATACACATCCTATTCTTATGGGTCACAGAAAGTACTCTTCCTATATAGTAACGGATTGCATACCAAGGTAGGAGATGTCACTGTGTCACTATGATCCTGGCTTGGGGATGCCCTGAGTACCAGGCTTGCTAACTGGGAGGGGAGTGTCAGTCTATGGGCTTCTAATTACCAAGTGCAGAGTAGAAGTGTAGGTAGACCTGGTGCCATCTGCTTGACTTAGCCAATGCCCTGTATACCCACAAGTGCCTTGCCCAACAGCTCAGCACCCAGCCCATGTAGCAGCTCTGACATTACCACCAAGTTAAACAAGAGCGAGTTGTCGGTCATTATGTTCTAGGGTAGGAAAGTGGGAGCCCGTGGGAGAATGACAGAGGCAGCCACTGGACACTGGCAGGGAAGACATTGCCTGAGAGTCACGCAAGAAAGCAAACACCCCAGACTAGGCAGTTTGACAGCACAGAGCCAATGAGCCGAGACATGAGCTGGCTACACATTGTCCATCAAAACATTCTCTTCGACAGAAAATCACTTTTTTCAACCAAGTGGAAATTTGAGCAGTTTTGTCAGTTTTTGGTGAGAGACCAAAACCCTGAGTATGGAAAGTTGTCCACAGTGGTTGCAAGGGAAGCTGTGCAAGCCCTCCTAGGGCTGTCCTCTATCATGGTGAGTAGGAAAGAAGAACTTTTACAGCTCTCATGTGTTGCCTCAGTACAGTATGGGGGGACAATCCAGAAAAGGGGAGAGATGCCAGGCTGCTTTGGGGGAACAAGTTAGCAGAGGATGTGCAAGGACCTATCTACTTGGGATGCAGGTTTCTAAGTCCAAGGAGAATCCCTCCATCACCTGCTCTAGACTGCAGAGAGGTGGGCAGTCTTGGTTTGGGGCAGAGTTACCAGGGGACACGGGCCTCACCTATTAGCACTTCTTTCCTCTCGAGGATGTTCTTCTGAGGCAGCTGCGCAGCTGAATTCCCAGAGTCTATCGTATTGTCTATGAGGCCGGGCTCTGCATTCTTCCCCAGTCCCGGCCCCGCTGCCAAGGTAACAGCAGGGATCACTTCATTATTGAGCTCCGGCCGAGTGGTGTCCTCCTCCTCATGGATTTCAAAGTCCCCGCTAGGCCCTCCGCTGACGGGAACCTCCAGCTCATTGTCGATGACTGTGGACACATCCAGCGGCTCTGTCTGTGAAAGAGAATGAGAGGAAGCAGAGGGTAAGGGACACAGTCAGTCATCCATTGCCTTGGAGGAGAAATGGTGCCTGTAGAAGCCTTTGCAGCATTGTCCTGCCTGGACCCGGCTAGATCTCGCTCCCATTGCCTCAGTCCAGCTGGGAAACTATTGGGAGTCAGGGCGGCTATTGCACCGTGGTGCCATTTGCGCAGCTGGCTGAGCACGGAGGCATGAGGCACAACACTGGGTAGATGGGTCAACCAATGTTCCTGCCGCACTGAAACGTCCCATTGGCTTCAATGAGAATCAGATTCCTCCTTGGTGATGAACACTAATATGGATACAGACTGAAACCTGTCTGGCTGGACCCCAATATCCTTCACTCTCTTCTGAATACCCTTGACACCAGACCTGATCGAGATTCCAGCCTAGACCTGAACCCAATACCTGCAAACTCTCCCATTGTCACAATGGACTGAACAAAGCCCTGAGTCCCAGCTGCTCCAAGACCTGTGGATGTTTTACCAATGGATTCTCTGTCCATCACCCATTAGATCTAGAGCAAGGAAGAATAATTTTGTGGGAAAAAAAAAAATCTTTCCATTTCCCTGAGTCCAAAGCGAAGCCATTTTTGTGCTTTAGAAATTTTCCCCAAATAATCTTCTGATACATTTGGATTTTTCAAGATTGGCAATTTTATGCCCTCCAGGCATTTCCTTTGTTGCCATTCAGAGCAATAAAATGCAAAACGTCAAGGGTTTTCTGCCTTTTCTTTTCTCCTCCCTTTTGCCCACGCTGTAACATTTTAAACTTCTTGTAACTCAAAAAAGTGACCCAACAGCAAAAGGAAAACCAAAAATGCTGCACTGCTGCCACTCAAGGACTTTCTCAAGGTCGGAGAAAGTTAAAATAGTTGCTCTGAAAAAGAGGCTAAAAATGAAAAAGGAGAAATGGGGCAAAAAATTGAAGCATCATTCCTTCTGTTGATGCCAGTGGCACAACAGGGGAAAAAAAGAGTAACGATAAAGAGGAACGAAGTGACCTATTCTAATACCAAATTAAAAGGTTCAATTTGAAATGAAACGCAATGAAAAATTTTGGTTTGAAAATTCCCATTGAAAAAATGGTTTAAAATGATATTTTCCTATGTTTTCTTTCTGGGCAAACCCCCTACAATGGTGGGGAAAGGCTGCAGTTGAATAATCTCAGCTAGCTATATTTCTTAAGTTAAGGCTTCCGCAGACAGATCCAGGGGCATGAGTTCAGGCCTTCATCCAGACTTGTGCTGAAGGCTGACCCCAGCTTACCCAGCTATAAATGGTATGAGCAGTCATGGGTAACTAACTGGGCACGGTATTAGCTACATTGTGTTGCAGACTACAGAAGCTGGTGCGTTTTACCTGTGTTATCCCAAGGGGCCGCTTAAGTGTGGACAACATTTTGATCTTGTCGCCTCTTTTCTGGTAGCAACTATGACCTGTGGAGCATGAGAAAATCTGTGTACCCTCTCTTCCCTGCCACAGGCAACCATGAGTCTGCCCCATGGTGTTTATGAGCTTCCAGCCCCTGATGATATAAACTGCAAAGGCAGTGAGGGCTCCTGCATTTGTGCATAGTGAAATGCCCCGGGGAAGAATTGTGCAGCAATTCTTCCCACTCAATCCCATGTGTTGTGATGGTGGGACCACGACCTTGTTTGCTGGTGCCTTGGTAGTGGCCCCTGCACCTTGCCACACACCTGACCTGAGACTCAGAGGTGGATTCAAGCTTTGCAACTTGGACCTGGTTTGGCTTTGTACCTGCAGACTGACTGGTCCTGCAAACCAGCCTACTTAAGACTCCCTCTGGGCCCAATCCTACAGGCTAACTTACCTACCAGTTCCCTGCTGCAGGCCTCATCCTGCAGGCTGACCTGCCCACCAGCCCTCTGCAGGCCTGAGCTGCAGCTGGACTCATGCATCAGGTCCCAGTGGGTCTGATACTACAGGTTGACTTACTGGCTTTCTACAGGCCAAATCCTGTGGCTCTCACTAAGACTCATCTTGCCCAGTCCTGCTGGAACACCCTGCACCAAGATGCTACATGCTCTCACTCCTTCTCTCCTCTCTTGCATTACTTATCAGGGACCACAGTGCCTAACTAGGCTTCCTGTGCAGAACTCGGGCTCCAGGCCTCAAGACGAGTATGGCTGCCTTCTCATGCTAGACAAGGCAATGCTAGAGCCCTCCCTTCACGGACCTGCCTTTCGAATATGCTGCATGGCTCGCTAGCTTGCCACAAGCACACTGTTGCTATCCTTTTGTGACAGAGATTAATTGAAGGTCAGAGGGAGCCCAGAGCTATAGAAAAAAGAACTAGTTTAAACAAATAACTCTACCTTTCAGTCAAAGCGCTTCTCGAGCAGACCCGTAAGGCCTCTGAATCAGAGATACATCAGTAAATGAAATCCCCCCCTGCCTGCTTATGATACCCAATGGGCAGGAAAAACACCATAACTGCATAATTGTGGAGTGTTTGGGCTTCTGAATTGCCAGGTGGTGAGTAGATGATGGTATGATGAGCTTATAAAATACAGAGGAGAGACTCTCTCTCTCTCTCTCTCTCTCTCTCTGCAACCCACAAGAGACTCAAGCTGGTACAGTGCAGAGGCATTTGACTTCCATCCCCCAGTGCTGCTGAGCAGATAGGGACTCAAGCTAGCAGCTCTGGGACCCGGGTCCTGGTTCTAGCATTGCGACCATGTGACCAAGGTGACTATGTGACCTCGGGTAAGTCACAGCATTTCTTGGTGCCTCTGTTTCCCCTCCCATCCTTTGTCTCTAGACCACTGGTTCTCAACTGGGGTGCTGCAGCTTCCCAAGCTGCTGCTAGAATCTGCCAGGGGTGCTGTGACCAAAGATACTTCTGCTGCCGTGACTGGGGGAAATTGCCCCACATACCTGTTTTCAGGAAGCTTATGGGAGCTGAACAGGGCACAGTTTCACCCTGTGGCAGTGGCAGCCTGGAGAGAAATGCCACTGCTACCAGGCAGACCTACACTGCATGCCTGTTTCTGGGAGACACCACGCAAGGACAGACTGGGAAGTGTTGCGGCAACATCCTAACCTGCTGCCCACTCTCCCTTGGACAGAGCTTGGCCACAAAAGGCATTCAACAGGTGACTCCAAAACACCAGCCAGGCAACTGGAAGCTCCACAGAAACGTTTTCTAGCCAAGGGGCCAAATGGATCAAGAAGGGCACTGGGGATGGCAGAGACCCAGGGACAAAGGGAAAGAGCATAGGAATAGGATACTACCTCTTTAAATAGTTTGTGAACCCACTAGTGGTGCCCATTGTGTCTGAGATATCCCAGTTAGAGCTGCAGTGTGTATTTGTAGCTAGGCTTTACGTGTTTTGTACAGCTAGTAAATATGGCTACTTGAGCCCCACTGTTCCTGGATTGCTGGTACAGTACATCATACTTTCATTGTTGTGTAAAGGGCAAAAGATATAGAATAACACAGGAGCAGAGGTCTGTGCTAGCGTATGAGCCCTTGAAAGCTTTCGTCTGAACCAAATCAGTGGTGATAAAAACCAGGTCAGCCCTGTGCAAGGCTGGTACGTTCTCTCCTTGACTCTGCCGTTTATGGTTTAACAATCTGAGGATAAATGTCAGCATGTCTGGGATTAGTCTGGCCCTTACTCATAGCAAAACATAGAGGTGGGGATGGTGCCCTGCCTGCCCTGAGACTTTTTTTTAAATAGAAATGAGTGTTGCCAACCCAAACTCGGCCATTCAGAAATGGCCTGTGCAATTACACTCCCAAATAACTAAGTAAGAGGCAATTTAGAGCCTGCCCCTGTAACTAAAAGAATAATAAGAAACTACTAGGGAAGAAAAGTGAAATAAGAGACAAAAGCTAAGTCCTATTAAGTCCTACACCTCAGTGACACTTACATAGCTGTGTAACTGCAATTTTTGGCTCCTACGTACAGCTGTGTACCTACACCCAGAACAAGCTCAGAATAGGCTCTGAGGCAGAACAAAACCACCTGGGTACAAACATAACCCTGTGTTGCCCCCAACCTCAGCTGCAGAAGTGCCCTGACTAGGGAAGATACAACACAGGAGGTGGAAACCTTCTTGCCCTTCAGGTTTATAGCCTAGCAGTTAGAGCACATGTCCACAGACTGAGAGCCGCAAGCTCCAGGGTCTCGCTCACAGGGGATTTGAACTTGCACCTCTCATTCCCCAAAAAAGTGCTCTCATCACCTGGCCAGGGGCTAGACATTGCCCACAGCGCCCTCCAGGCCCTTTTGAAACTTGCACACTGGGCAACCAGGAAGGAAAGAAATTTGAGACCCAGTGAAAAGGATGCCACCCTGGATACATGGGGTCTTGGCCCTTCTTCCCAAATAGAGCACAAACTATCTCACTGCTGAGGGGTTTTTGTATCCAGTGAATGATAAGTTAAAAGTACAGAAAAGCTGCAAGGGCTGGGGCCAGAACCAAGAGATGTTCTTAGGGACTGATTTGGACACGTGTTTGCCTGAGAACACAAGGGACAAGACTCCAGGAGCCCCTTTCAAACCTTTGAGGAGACTTCTACCTCTGGAAGGCTTCCTCTTTGATGCATCACTTTACTTAGCAAAGATTAATCATTAGGTCATTAAATTAAAAAAAAACATCATACTCTTCATTGTATTTTTTTCTGTTTGGCAAAATGCATGTTGCTGAATCCCACTGTGAAACCTTCACTTCTCAATGGACAGCTTCTCCTCAGACAAATGCTGAACATGAGGATAAAGGGATTAAATGGATGGAGGGATAAGGGGAGGGATGTGCAGGGGTTTTACATTATTATTTGAATGTGGTTAAGCAGCTCCCCAGTGGCAGTGTTTCGTGCATCTTGAGGGAAGCGGTTTGCTGGCAGCACGGACAGAAGTGCTTGCCCTGCTCCCAAACTGGGATCCTCAGGGGAGACAAGCACTGACCTGAGTGGGAGCTGGGCACTGTAACTGCCTCCTTTGCAAATGCCAGCCTGGGAGCAGCGGGCACTGGATTCCTGAGTGGGAGTCAACCCGGCCAGTTATGACTTCAAGGTGAAATCCTCTCCTGAGCACCAAGCCAGTGCCCATTACAGCCCTGAGCCCTGTGCTGAAGACCTTGTCTATATACAAACAGTGTAAAACTTACAGTTGCCTTGGTGCAGTCAAACCAGTACAACCATTGTCTTCCAGTTCTGATGCAGCTATGCTAGTATAAAGAGGTGCCCAGGCCAGGAGAGCTATTCACACATGACAGAAGGAATTAACTTGACTCTTCACAGACACCTTCATACCAGTATAGGTGTCTCTTTAATATGGATTGTACTGGTGTAAGTCTATGGGTAAGAAGCTGCCCCCTAACTAACATGGTTGTATATGGACACAATCTTTGCATAAACCAGGCTCCTAGAAAAGAAAATGCTTGGCTTCCTCAGTCTGCCTGGCCCTGTAGCAGGGATTCTTGAACACTTTCTCCTAACTACATGCCTATGCTTGGCTTGCAAAAGTCTCCTAATCTGCTGTGAATGACACAGCTCTGGGCATAATAGCAATGGCTAAGAAACAAATAGTATTATCTCCAGCAGGGCCCTCAGAGTGGAGTGGGATAGCTACATCCATATTTGTGGGATTTTACCAGCTTAGCTATTCTGGTATAACTACAGTGGCAAAACACTAGGAAAGGTCAGAGAATTGAGCATTAGAGGTGGAAGAAACTGTACGACTTCAGAGGACATGATCCTGCTAATGCAAAATGATTCCCTGGAGTAATAAAACTGAGCAGAAAATTGGTCTAGTGATTATGCAGCTGGCCTAAGACTTAGGAAACCCAGGTTCAAGCCCCTGCTTATGCAAGGAAAGCTTTAAGAGTCTTCCAACACAGTGACCCTCAAAAGCCCTGGGAAGCCCAAGCCAGTGAAAACCAGTAAACCTTCTAAATCCATAAACCTCTGCACATACTTGGGCACCCTCTTGGCAGGATTGAGCAATTTAGTGCCTATTACACTCCTAAACCCAGTTGGGATGCAGGAGCTAAAGGCCCAGTCTCAGTAGGTATGCTCAGAATACCCAGCACCTGAGCCAGCAGAATTGAGCTTTGTGCAAGACATGGCAGTGACCACCATTTCTATTCAAAAGCATGTTTGAGAGAAGTAGACCCCCCTTTTCTCCAATAGTGCAGTGGTTAGAGCACATCCTCCAGTACTATAGCATTAAACAGTCATTGGATAAGTTCCAGAGACAGATCTGGAAGTAGGAATGAAAACCCAGGCTTCTCCTCTGCCAGCACAGTACCCCTCAGTTGGGTTCAGAGTCAGTACCCCCTGCTCTCTCTTCTGGCCCAATGAATCTTTCATTCTATTTTTTTCACAGTGGCTCTTTCCAGTAAGTGGGTGGAGGTGGCTGCAAACCTCCTAGAAGGCAGCAGATGTGTGCTTGAATCCCCTCCAGCTGGTAAATAAATGCCAGGTCCCTCACAGACATGGCAAATACTCTAACTGTTGAGCTACTGGATGAAAAAGGAGGTACCTTTTATCCTCTCAAAAGAACAAAGTGACCCACCTTCTGATTTTGAAAGAAGCAGCTTCATCGCCTAACTCCAAGCTGCAAATCAAGTGCAACACAGGTGCCTAACCCCTTAGGGGAGGATCTCTGACATCTTGCTGCTGCATTTCAGATAAATAAACCTCTCTCTCTCCTGCGGCTCAGACATTGCCAAAGCACCTATTTCCCTGATGTTTCATTAGCAGTTGTGGCCCATCCACATTTAGGATGTGGTCAAGTATTTTGTCCAGGTGGATTTTAAGGGACTCAAGCAGGGAAGCATCTACTACTGCCCTTGGGTGCCCTTTACACCTGATTTTTCCTTTGGAAATGTCATCCACAGGGCAGTCTGCATTTCTTTGCTCAGTCCCAGCCCACTCTATCCGCCTGTACTGTCTCATACTGTGGCTCTCTTGACTCCTGAATTCTGAGCCCTCTGGGTCCCCGGGTTTATTGTGGCTCCCTTCTGAGATCCCCCTGATTTGTCCTTGCCTTTCCACTGCTGAGTTACCCTAAAATGAACTTCTATCCCATCATTCCCTGTCAACTTGCAGATGGGCATGAGCCATTGAAGTCAACAAAAGTCCTTCCACTGACCTCAGTGAACTTCAGCTAATGCCCACTAATCATCCAGCCCTTCAGTGGAGCAGCTTGTAAGCCCTGATCTCATACCTGAGGTGCCTCTGTAGGTGCCACAGTAGCAGCAGCAGGCAGCAGCGTGGTGCTTTTCTCTGTCAAGTCCGTGGTCCTGGTGGTGCTCGGTTTTGGCACAGATCTAGGCCTTGCAGCACTGGTGGTGACAAGGCGGGATGTGGCAGCTTCTGTTGCCATGCTGACTTCCATCATAGCTGTGGTCGGAGTTTCTAAGGTGGTGGCCTGTGTTGTAGCTGCCGTTGTGACAAAGTGGGGCAGGATCCTCCGGATGGTGGTTGACTTGGCAGTGGGAGCTGTGGTGGTAGTCGTGGTGGTGGCGGCAGCAGCAGCAGTGGTCGCAGCTGTAGTGATAATAGGGGTAATGCTGACAGTAGTACTGGTGGTGGTTGCTTTCCAGGTGGGACTCACTGGTGCCTCTGTCATCCTGGGGATATACAAGACACTGGTCACCTGCTCCAGGGTGGTGTCTTCTGCTGGGAACATTTCAAAGGGAGTTGCCACCGGCTGGACAGATGTGACAGGCAGCACTGCTGCAGTGGTGGGGAGCTTGATGGAAGTGTCCGTGGTGAGACTCACAGCTGTTTCGATCCCCGACTCCTGCTCAAAATCTACATGAAAGAACAAGTGAGGGCTGTGAACGTGCTACCTCCGAACCACAGCCCTAGATAAACCAAGCCTTCTTTACTCCAGGAAGTCATGGCTGTGTGCCCCAGAAGTGAGATAAGGGTTTCTGGTTAGCCTCAACCTCTGGAGGTTATCTAGTCCAACTCCCTGGGTCAGGCACAATCATCCCTATCCAAACCATACTCTACAAGTCCTTGTTTAAAACTACACAAACTGGTCTTAAAACTGCACAATCAACCCTGCCACACAACTGCAAGGCATATAGCCTAAAGACACCAAAAGCACCCAAACATGCTACAGGTAAAGCAGGGGGACAAGGGCTTTCAGTGTCCTGCCATTGTAAGCGTTGTTAAAATACACTGGAGAAAGCCAAGGAAGAAGGTCATGCCCCTCCCTGCAGAGGAAGCCAAAACCTCCCCCCATACTCCGTACCAACCTGACCATAGGGTAAAATTCCCTCCTGATCCCAAATGTGGTAGTCGGTCTGATCCTGAGTGGAAGGGGTTTAAATTTCTACCTTTGGCTGCAGCCAACACCCAGTGTTTCTGAGGAAGGTGAAAAAAAAACCTTCACATCTATAGTAATGGGATGGGAAAATATATATTTCCTGGCCCCATGTGGCAACCAAAAAAGTCCAGAAGCCTGAGCAAACCAAACACCCTCCATTCTGCTCTGCATCCTGAAGCCAGCAAGCATAACTCCAATGTCTCATTATAGAGAGAGGATGGGGCGCAGGCTGCCAGGCATCCTCAAGGAAGAGTCTGGCTCTAAGGAACAGTGCATCCTGTTAAATACTGTCCACCTGCAGAGGTATAAGGCTGGTTTGTTAAGACAAGGGACGGATGCCAGCTGGGGAACCTAGCCACATGGAAATGAGCTCCTTGAGCTTGGTAGAGGGCATATGTCTATGACAACATAGATATGGGAGCAAGAATTTTCTTCTGGGGCTGGGTAGTATACAAATTGATTCCTTTCCAGATTTGCTGGTCCCCTACTGAGCCCAGCTCTAGTCCCACTGAAGTCAATGGCAAAGTTCCCAGGATGCAGCTTTGGGATCTTGGGTCCCCTTCTCTTTATACTTTACTTACACCCTGAACCAGACCCCGAGTAGAGATCATCCATTTCATCATCAGCAAAGGGGTCGTCATCCCCGGACCCTTCCAGGTCCACAGGCCTCTCATAGTTTTCATTTCGCCAGCGCTGGGCCTGGAATAAAACAGAGGAGGATCACCTCGGTCACTCATTCATAGATTTACAATCCTGCATAGGCACCCGAATTGAGATCAGGGCCTACTGGGCTGGATGCTATACAGACACAAAAGGAGAGGCAGGCTCCACCCTGAAGAGTAGTATGTTTGAACAGACAAAGGGTGGCAGGAGACGCAAAAGCACCAAATGACCTGGTAACTAAGCTGACATCTCCCAAGTTTTACTCAGAAACTTCAAGCAGAATCCACTTTCACCTAGTGGAGGACCGAAGTGCAGCTTGCAACCAACTCTGAGTTACCTGACTGAAGTGCAAGAGTGATACTATTACCCTTTTGGATGCATAAATGACACTATGACAGGAGTAGGATCCCCCTCCGGAGACACTCAGATATTTACTTATTTCTATCAAGGGGACACTTAAATTCCCAGAAGGGGTAACAGAATTGCTCCTATGGTTTAGTTGAGTAACTCAGAATTAGTCTCAAGCTGCCGTCCGGCTGTCCATTAGGTGAAATAAGATTCTGTTACGTCAAACAAGTTTCTATTCAAAAGTACAGTTTCAAAGAAATTGCCTTTCTTTGGCTGAATTGTATTGATTGCAACAGCATTTCTCATAAAAACTAATTTTCTGAAAATGTACACAGTTGTTTGGGAAAATTGTTGTTAACAATTTGCTTTTTTTGGTCTTTCAAAATTACTTGTTTTAATTTTTGTGTTTGTTTGTTTTTGTTCCATGACATCTCAATAGCAGTAATATATACCACAGGATGTCATAACCTGGAAATTTAAATCCTCATACAACAAAATGTGTCATATAATAATAATATTCTATTGTTCTAATTTTTAAAAAAATATAAGGGGCAGCTGCTACTTAGTACCGACTGAAATATCTTATTTCGTAGATCAAAGTGTCTCCTGTGTGTGTTTTAATGAAACAGTTTGACACTTCATTACAACACAAACAAGACATGCTTTGATCTATAAAATAACATAAGATGTTTCAATCTGTACTAAGTAGCAGCTACCCTGAAGGTTTAAGAAATAAAATTACAGAATATTTTTACCTTTAGCGTACATTATGATGCGACATGACACGGCATATCACATTACTGCTGATATATTGTAAAATAAGCTAAATATAAGAAAATTAAAAACATAAAAAAGAAAATAAATTTTAAATGAATTTTTGAGCCTTAGACATACCTTCTGAAATTTCTTTTCTGAACAAAGTATCCCAAACACACACGCATATTTTTATTTTGAATTTCTATCTGAACTGAAACCAAGACAACTTCTGAGATGTCTAAATGATGAATGAAACAGAAATTCCTAGATTTGGCTGGTTCTGCTTGCCCTTCACCTCCAACCCATCCATTCTGGATGCACACACAACTCCCCCTGAGACAGCTAGGAGCTACGGGCTGCTCCCCCAACATGTCACCAGGAAAGCAATTCCCCTGTAGATATGCAACAAGGAGTAGTTTAAGTGATTTAGGCTTATAAATCCCATTTTCAAAAATGACTCAGAGCAGTGGTTCTCAACCTTTTTAGACTAAAGGCACACCTCTTTAGGCTTAGGTGTTTGCACACCTAACTGCTGTAACATTTGCAGCATCCTATAGTACTCTTACAAGATCTCATAGCACTCCAGGGTATCATGGCACTCTCATTAAGGATTGCCCTAGGTATTTAACAGCCTAAGTCTCCTTGAAAGTCAGGAGATTTAGGCTCATAAAGGTATATATTACTTTTGAAAATAGGACTTAGATTATTTTTTGAATTTTTTCTCCAAGTCCTCTGGCTGGACCATGATCCTGTATCTCAAACATTTGGAATGCTCTCTTGTATTATTGTCACCTGTAATTTATGCTATGGCAGTGTCCCAAATGTGCTGTGCACTTTCCACAAGAAGGCACAGTCTTTGCCACAAAGATAATATATAGTCCTGCAGTTTTAAAATTCCCCTTGCCTCTGTATTTTCAAAAAGGAAATTTGTTATTTGATTAATTTAATCCACCGGGAAGATGAATTTTATGGCTCCTTCCAGAACCAGAGAGGCCTAATAAATGTTCATTTTGGGAGCTGGGAGGGAGGCAGAAATGTCCTGGAATTTTAGTACTTTACAAAGGGAAACTCAGCGACTATTATTAATGCTACTGTAGTGCCAAAGGCCTCAAGCCAGATCAAGGCCCTATGGCAGTACACAAACACATGGTGAAGCTGACTACCGTTGGCACCGACTCTCTTGGAGGTTGCTGCAGAGAACAGCAGGGGCACGGGCACAGGAAAGGGAAGCTTGCTAAAGCTGGCTGAGTTCACTTTGAAGTCTTCTGTTGTACTGTAGACACAGGGCAAGGTGGCCTCTGACAGCCCCTTCGTGCAGGGGAAGCAATAGGATGGAGCATGCAAGAGTGATAGTAAAAGGGCAGAAGTTGGTGGGAGAGAAATGAGAGCCTGGGAGAAGGCTCCTTGTGTACTGGGACATTACCATTTCAGCCAGCAGGGATGCACACTGACTGGCCCCAGTCTTTCCTCTGGGAGTCTGGCCAGTATAGAAGTAACTCTCTTCCAAAGTCTTGGTGGAATTTACCACACGTGGAGTTTCTTGCATCAGAGAAAGCACACCGAGCAAGTTCGCAGCCATGGTAGCTGCCATCTCCCCCTCTGCAAACTTACAGACCAGGTGCCTGGGGTTGCTGCAGAGACAGTTAAACCCATGTGCTCCATCAGCAATGAAGGCAGAGCCTGGGTCACTGCGTTCCAGGCTCAGCATGTGTATACTACAGGTCTGTCTTCCCTTCCCTTGATCAGAGAGTCCCTAGCCCTTGCAATCCATTCCTTTCAGAGCACAGCACCCCTCACAGACTGATTTAATCAGAAGGGAATTCATCTCTGTGATGGAGGCCTGCGCCACTTGGGGATGACAAAGTGGGCAAGATGACCTAATCAGTCTTTTCCATCTCTTGATTTCTGGTTTTCTCTAAATCTCTGTTTGCCATCAACTGTCAGGCTCAGCCACAGATTTAATGGTTACAGATACAGTGGAGCTCAGAATAAGTGTCTGGCGCACAAAAACAATACCTTTGAAGTGCATCTACAGTCAGAAAAGTGCTGCACAACTTGTGGGAAGTTGCAAATTATGCACCCACAGTGTTGGCTTTTCAAACTCCCAGGACCTGAAGCACACATACACAAGTGTGTCACTGCACATTTAGCTCTGGTGACTGCTATGATTGCAGAAGCACATCCAGCAGTGCCACGGGCAATTTGATGGATATTTATGGAGCTGTTTGTCCAGGTCAGGTATCAGTTCTCTACCCGCATGCTTAGCAATTACATTAGCAATTGCCTGTGGGGTCTTGCAGGGTGGCTCTGTGCTCCCATCCTTTACGGAAACAGGGCCTCAGCAACGCTTTACTGCCTAATCAAAAGGTTTAGAGCAGAGCTCTGTCCTGAGAACATCGTATCAGAACTTCCTACAGGTGGATGAATATCAGATCTGGAGAAAGAAACAGTTTTTTTAGTAAATACCTTTCCTCTTCATTTCTGGAGTCCTGCCCAAGACAAACACATCATCAGCTGCTGAAGCCACCTTCACTCTTAGCCTTCTTGCCTCTCTACAACCTACCAGAGTCTAGCATGGGTCAGCCACTGCCTGACTCCTCGCATGGTAGAACAGGGCAACCCCCATAACTCCTACCCTACTTCCAGCACCAGTCACTGGCTCCCCCATGCAGAGCTGGAACATGTTCCCATTTGCCTCCCTTGCTGACCAAAGCCTCCAAGGACTTTCCCCATCCTCATCTCTCTCTCTTCCTCTTGTTGCATCTTCTCACTGTCTGGCACCAGGCTCCCCCTGCAATCTTACCAATGGGCATACACGAGCCTTCTCCGCAGCTCCTGTCACCTGGACCACCCTCCTTGTGTCTAGCCTGCCACCGCAGCTCAGCTAAGAACTCTTCCCACCTCCCTTGGCCACAGCTGTTAATTTTGCACTCTCCTCTTTCCCTCATTACTGAACTTGATGAACCTGGAGATCGGCTCAATCCCAGAGGATGCTGAGTACCTCAACTCCCATGGAAGCCCATGGGTGTTGAAAGCACTCAGGTCATGTAGGATCAGATTCAGCAATTGCATTGTGCTGTAAAGCACACCTAGACAGGCAGAAAAATTGAACAGGGGGAACAGAAGAGAGTTTGGCTCAAAGCTGTCAAAGCACACGGTGAATATACCACCCTTTCCCTTCCAGCCATGCAGAAAATGCACAGCACTCCCCTCTCTCATCAGGTTCCTGTCAGAGTCAAAGCTTATTGGTAAAGATCTGAGCTTTGGAGCCCAACACTATCTCTCTGCTTCTCCCCTTGGGAGCCAGGAAGTTTGAATTTTACAGTGAGATACATGAACACAATAAGGAAAAAGTATATTTGGGTTTCCAACAGCCGTAACAGAGATCCAGCCAGCAGGCGTTACCCACAATGGGCTCATTGACTGACCAGCTCCTGTCTGCACTCCTTGCACTGACTGTACCTGTGAGGGAACCTGTCAGGTTGCCAAGTCCAGCACATGTCGGGAGCTTGACTATGCATCCCCCGCGGCCAAAGGAACAGCCGTTCTGATTCTGAAGCCCAGATGCCTCCCCTTGCACCCAGCCAAGAGTTTCTGCATGAGACAGAAACATGCAGGTACCCCTAGGGAGATTAAAGTTCATCACATTTGTCCTCATGATAAAATGGTCTCATTAAAATGATGCTCACAGAGCTGCTCTAAATAGTCCCCCAAGACAGGGCCAGAACAAGGGATGGACATAAATGCAATGACATGTTGGCACTGAGAAGGGACAAAGCATTAAGATGGCTCAGCTCTGTTCTTGGTTCTGACACTGACAAGTTGAAATAACCTTGAGCAGGACACCTAGCCTCATAGTGCCTCAGTTTCCCCCTCTGTGGAGTAAAAATAGTAATCCTGTAACTATCAGGGTGCGCTGTGCAAGTCCTTTACAGATAGACAGCTTTCCCCCAGGATTAGGAGACCAATGGAAGATCCAAACGGTTTGGTTGTTAGTGACTTAGAAATTCCCTACAAGGTCAAATTCTATCTGTTTGACCTACTCAACCACCCATTAATGAGGGCCAGATGGACAGGCCCCTGGTCAAGCTCACTCTGCCCTAAAATTGAAACCAGATGAGGCCACTCCAGCCATTGATTCACTGGCTACTTGCGCTTGGAATGGGAAAGCAAAATAATGAGAGTTCATTCCAAGGATTCCTCAGCCATTGCATAGTGTAGCCAGCTCCTGGCCTGCCCTATGCAGGGGAGAGGCACATGCAAACCAACACAAGCCCTGGATCCGTTTCACTGGGATAACAGATTGAAACAATCTGGCAATAGCAAACTGGCGCCACCAGCATGCCCCTCCAAACCCCCCAGCATAAAAGGAGGCCAAAGGGTGCAATTGCAAAAATGTGGTCTACAACAGCAGGCAGGAATGTTCAATTAAAGATGCCTCTGTAACTGGAGGGGTTTGCTTCAGCTGCTGCTGTTTTCAGGTAGGGTTTCGTGAAGGGAGACCTGAGATCACAGCCTTGCTAGGAATGCCCTGTTGATGCTGCATTGGCATGGGGTGATGCACTGCCACTGGGCTCAGCTACATTATTACATCGCTTGAAGACTATGACGCAGCTTGACAACACCAGGGTGTATCATGAGTGATTTCAGCACCCAGAAACACCCCTGCCAATCAGCCAAGGGTTCCTCCATAACACCTTCTGCTCCTCTGAGGATCTAAAGGTGCTTTCCCACCATTGTTTAAACAAACTCCAAGCCTTCATACATGTAGGCATAATTATCTGGAATTGGTTGGAGAAACTGAGGCACAGAGCGCTGATGTGAACCATCCTGCGGCAGACGTGGGAAGAGAGCTCTACAGCCTTTACATAGCTTCTTCCCAGCTTCAGAGTCAACTCTCCTCCAGATCTATGTGCAGAGAAGGGGGTAGAAAACAAATGGAAATGACCTCTTGAAGCTGCCACCTGTGGTTGGGGCTGGACATGCTACAAGATCAACCATCCTGTTTACGGCTATTTCACTCCTGGACCAGGAATGAAATTCAGAGGTGCAGAGACTGAGACAGATGTGGAAAATATGGAGAAAATTAATGGACCTTTTCAAGCCTCTAAGCATGCTGGTTCTAGGGTTGATGTCTGCTTTGGACAGATTCCAGTCAGCCCGTACTTCCCCAGCAACCACCCCGTCCATATGCCTGCGGCGTGTAGGAAAGAAAGAAGAGCTAAGAACAATGCTTGCCAAGGTGTTTTACCAATGACGGCTTATTTCCAAGAGATTCATAGCAGCACCGTTTGATCTAGGAATCTGTCTGGCTGCTGGGAAGGGTGGGCATCAGCATTTTAATACAATCCAGGAAATGGTTTGCAGCAGCAGGCTCTGTTTTTTGAGCTATTAGTAGATATTTATTAGGCATGTTCTCAGCACCGTACAGGGCACAGGCACTTCCCACAGGGCTTGCACCATGAAAGATATAAAACGAATGCAGCTCTTGCAGACACCAGATGCAGCTGTCAGATGAATCACACCTGAGCCCAGGCCAGAAGCCACAATCTTCAATTCTAACAATCCAGGCCTCTCCTGTAGCACTACCATGAAACACAGAGGGAAGGACAAAGAGACTGGAGGAACCATGAGGAAACCAGACTGTGTGCAGAAGCAGAATAGAGCAGCTCCATGTCCTGGGCAGCTGTTCTGCATAGGGTAGCTCCAGCTGCTGTATTGCCGGCAGTGGCGGTGGTGTGGCTAGCCATCAGCTGCATCAGTGGCTATTTTTGTGTCTCCCACAAAGGCAGTGCCCTGGGCTGCTGCCTCAGTTGCACCTCTCCACCCTCCCTCCCAGTTACACTTACACTCCAGCCTACCTGCACCTGACTTGATTGCTAGCAGCAGTTGTTGAATCTCTGGGTTCGTTTTTTTTCAATTAAGAACTAATTGAGTTTTACAAGCATGAAATCTTTCCCTATTATTACACAGCACAGTAAATAACATACCTGCCCCTGGGCCTGAGAGAGATCGGATGCAGCTCGGAGTAGTAGCACATCACGATATCTCTCTGTGGAGGCAGTCATCACAGGTCAGCACTGCCTCTTCACACGCACAAAACCCCTGCAGTACAGGCCAACCACAAGAATAGCTGCTGGGAGTATGGGGTCTGAAGTAGAAGAGTGCTTAGTGCCTCCTAGGAGATGCTGAGCAACTTCAACTCCTCTGGACTTCACCAACATCCTGGTGACTCTGAACACCTTGCTGTTTCTGGCCCCACAACCACTTCAGGGAAAGATTTGGGTCCAGAGAGGAGTTGAAATTATCCTGCATTGGCACGTCCCTCTCTTGCCGAGGACCTTCATCTCCCATTGTAGCAGAATGGCTGCAGCACCACACTGGACTGGGCCCAGGATGGGTTGGAGGGGAGCCTCCCCCGCAGACTGGGAAAGTGTTTTGCGCAGCACACCGGTGTGGACTGTCAGAAGGCAGAGCACTTGCTGCGCCTCCCTCACACTGTGCAATTTCCTTGGGGGCCCACTGGGTTTGCCTGTCTTTGTAGCCAAGGGCACACAAGACAGCAGTGCAGCTACGAACATATGCGACCACTTTGACCCCAGTCCAAATGACCAACAAGCCTTTTGCAGCTGGGTGACTGGGGATGGCCTTCAGTGTGGGTATGAAGCAAGGCCCCAACTAATTTCCTTGGGTCCATAGCATCCATTTCATTTTTGTAACAGCTCCCCTTGGGTTAACACATGGCTCTGGTCTCGCGGTGCTCTGGACTGGTATCTGGCATTCATCTCGGTGGCAGGTTTGAGCTTCGTCCTTGGCTGAGCTGGGGAAAAAGCTCTGTTTGTGTGGGTCTGAAGGGTGAACCCCACTAGGAAAAGCAACTGGACTCTCTTGCGGAGAGGTAAGAGTCTGACCTCAGAGTTAATAAGCACAGACCCAAAAGTGACCTTTCTAGGAACAACCCCTCAGCCCTGCTCTCGGGGCGCTAGTCAATACCTTCTTTGGTGTTCAGTCCCCTCCTGTCCTTCCACAGCTTCAAGTTAGACAGACAGATTGACACGAAATTTTTCTAGCTAACCTATGTTCTGGAGTAACATCCTTCTGATGCACACATACAAGATAGACATTATCGTTGCTATCACTGCAAAGGGGTGGGCTGCAACCCTTAATACTTACACAATACTCAGCCCTCAAAATTGTGACAAAAATTAACCAGCCTAAGGCCAAAAATTTGGCTTTACTTTTTTGACTGGGATTGTGTAAACCTTACCAACATCAAAACCCAACATTGCTGCCAGGGGGGGAGAAGGTTTGCAGTTGGACTACTGTGAGGCATATGCTCAGAAGAACGCACGCCCACTGAAGCCTGCAACCTTAAAAGCCCTGATGTGCTTTCTTCCATGTAGGATAAATCCTAAACCAAAAGAGTTCCTGGTAAAAAGAAATAAGTACATCCCTATCCTACCAGACAGAAGGAATTTAAGCTTAGCTTTTCCCAGTAAAATCACATCACGAGAGTGTGTAACCCTGGAAGGTGTTGCTACATGTATGAGTGCTATTGCAAACTGCAGAAGAATAAGTGAAAACCATTTGCAGTGATCAGTTCATGGAGGTGCACTGGTCATTGACAGCAAATATGCACCCTGGGGTTATAGTCAGACCTTGTAGAACATGGTAAGACCTTAAGTGATTAAGGAGCCTGTCTTTTTCCCCCAGTATGCCTGATAGCCCAGTCAGGACAGGGCCAGACAACCGCACAGGTCTTAGACAACACCCTGCAACCCACATGGGAAGTGGTACAGCTCATGGAGTAGGACAGAAGAAAGGGAGTCAGCACCCCTGGGATCCCAGCTCAACCGCTGGCTTCCTCTATATGATCTGAAGTAGACCCCATGGGGTCTGAACCTTGGAAGAAATGAGCACACACCCTTCTAGCTAAAGTCTGGGGGGTGAAGGGGGGGTGTAAGTGCTTGGCACCTATGAAAATCAGGCCCTTCACTTCACTATGCCTCAGCTTTCCTATCTGTGAAGGAATACAAGTGTTGGACCCCATGGGTGGGTTTGCAAGGGGCAGGGCTCAGTTCAGAGATGTTTATAAGGTGTTTTGAGATCCTTGTGCAGGACAAAGCATCCTCCTCACTCCTGCTTGTCACAAACACTAGAGGTAGGGAGAGAAATTACACATAAACCAGTATACGTGACTGGAAACCAGTTCAAATCTGTAACACATCAGAAATTCAGTGCACATAAACTGCTTTCAAAATGGCCAAAACCGGTTTAAGATAAACCTGGACGAATGTAATATCAGACTGAACTCATTTAGATTAAATGGGTTTCCTGAACTTCTGTCCCAAATCCCCTCCAGATTTAAGTTAACTCACAGTCTGCCAGCATCCCAGGATGCTTTGCACCTCCCCATAAGTCCATCCTTGCAGGGTGAGCAGGCTAGCCCTGGTCCAAGCTGGAGCAAGGAGGTGCGCTGTAGTGCCTGCCCTCCTCCCCCAGCCCCACCAGCTTCTGGCCTGAGCCACTGCAAGCATGTGGGTGCATTTCCTAAATCAAAAGTGGATGTCTGTTCCCTTGCTTATTAATTCAATCTATACCACTTAGACTAACCTGCAAAGATTGAATTGATTCAACCTTGGGCTTTTTGACTGTCTGTACTTGGCCTGGATGCTTGGAGCATGGCAAAAATTTTGGAGAATGGAACCCTTCCTCTTTGCTCTGGAAAGAGAGTTTGTCTGAAGTGGGCCTTCCAGGCTCTCTGAGCTGGGAACAAAACCTTTAATGAAACCCAGTTTCCTGATCTAGTCTTGCCTCCCTCTAAATTACTTCCTTCCCACCTGCCTTTTGCAAACAGTGTCTTTTTCCCATGGGAAAAGGAACAAGGAAGAAAACACAGCAGAACACCTGCGGGGATAGGAACAAGGAGTTTCCAAAACATCCAAGAGCAATGTCCTCATTAATAAAACCTCCCTAGACAGGCTGGGGGAGTTTGAAGCTAAATACCCTCTTGTGCTCCATAGGGTAATTGCCCATGAAGTCAGAGGCAGATACTGGCTATCGACAACCAGAACTTTCCATTCACCTACTGCAAGTGGGATCCCAAGCCAGTATTACTCTGAAGATGACAGCACCAACAAGGGGCTGTGAGGAGACAGGTAGTGAGGAGATGTTTCAGACCACACTTTAGAGCATATCTTCTCTTCTCCTGGGGAGTGGACAACCATGGGCATCGAGAGTTAATGGACCATGTGGTGCAGCTTCATTCCTGTCTCCAGCTCCTATGTCACAAACACACAAGCATGTTTGATACTTTCCTACTGATACTCCCATGTCAGCCACTGATGTGGTTGCCATGAAGATACGAATGACTGGGAGGCTGTAATAGTTGTAGAGGCTGGCTGAGGGAGAATGGGTGGTATCAAGACATGGTCTGTAATAAGACATGCCCCACATCCTTTACAAGTAAGATTTATGAGCTCTTATATTAGGTGCTCTGAAAGGAACAGCACTTCCTGCCTTATGGCAAGGATGGAGAAGTACCCAGGGCCAGCTAATTTTACCACTGTACTGACCACTTGGCAAGTGACAGATCTGCATGGGGAGCCATCTCCCTTTGCAGTGCCCCAGGCCCCCATTTCCTGTGGATGTCAGCAGATAGCAATGGTGTTTCAATGATGGGTGATTTCCCTCCCTAGCTTCTGTCATGCCATGGTTTGATTTCTCTCTGTCTGTAAGAAAAAAGAAATATCACACAAGCATCATGTGCAATGGGTGAAGGGAGCTGGAGTCATCAGCCCTGCCAGTAAATCCATAGTGCAGGCCCTGTTGGTTTCCCTGACAAAGCACATCAGAGCGCATCATCTCCCAGCCCCTCTGCCAGCGCAGACTTGCCGCTAGCACGCCTCTGGGGCCAGAGCCAGGGGAAGACAGGGGCTGAAGTAATCTCTGCTGGCAGCCGGGACATTGGCAAGGCCATTTAAGAAAAACAGATTCATATCCCAGCTCTGTCCTTGGACACAGCTGTGAAATTCATACCAGGCCAGCTCGCTGGCTTGTTATCTGCTGCCCAACACACAGTGAAAGCTCATCCCCCCGAGACGCTGAACTGCCTGCTCCCCTGACTGCTCCTAGGTTACAGAGCAGGCCGCCATGCACAAATGCTGCATGCCAGGAGTGTCTATGGGACTTCACCCACTCACTAGCATACAAGCAAATAGATGGTGCGACACGCACCAACTCACCCTCCCATCTGGCAACAGTAAACAAGGGGCAAAGCAAAGTAGCAGGGAGCTCTTATACATTTATCACAACAATTTGTAGTATCTTCTGCATCTGTTTCTATGAGAGGATCTCCCAGCTCATCTCTCAGGGTCTCAGCCTTTATCGTCAAGGCTCTCCACATCCTGGGCTCGGTTGCATCCAAAAGATCACAGGAAGCTCTAGCAGAAAGAGTGTACTTAACAAAAAGAGTGTACTTAACAATTAAGCTCCTTCAGTACGATGGAGCTCTCTCCAGCTTCATGTGGGTAGGAGACAGAACGTCCGGTCCAGAGCCAGGAAATAATTCTCCAGGCACGAACCACCAGCTCAAACCTCACCAAAAACCAGGTGCACTGCTTTACCCTGCCTCTTGTAACATAAATACGCAGCAACAGGTAGCCTGAAAATATCCCAGTGAAGCCAGATGCTGCACTACACGCACCTTCTCCCCCAGGAGATGGGAGAACAAACAACAGGTACCAGATGTGTAATCACGTCGCGTAATGTGCTGCTGGAGGGCACTCGGATTCTACAGAGATGAATCGGGAATCCACAGAGCAAAGAAGAGAATTACATCAGCCACGATACTCCCTAAAAGATGGGTAGGTAAGTATTCCCTACAGGACAGAAGAGGGAATTGAGGCAAGATGACATGTCTAAGACTAAACAGCCAATGGGCGTGCTACACGTGCAATTACGGTACCTGAATAAACTGTGGAGCTTATTGCTCCGGAGTTTATTGCTCCCAGGCATGCTGTTTGAACGTGCGCCTGAGGGCAATAAACTCCAAAGCACTAAGCTCCACAGTTCATTCATGCACAGCATGCTGAGCTGGCAACAGGCCCAGGGGGGAAGGAGGGGGGGGTCAGCCTGCCAGCCAGGTTGCTCCCCCAGCTCAACCTACTGCAAAGGGGCTGCTGGGGGCACGAGGCTGCTTTAGTGTGGGACTAGGCAGCAGGCAGCCCCCCACTGAAGCACTCTCATGCCCTAGCCAACCCCTCCAGTGTCTTCATGTGCACCGCTATGGAGCTTTTACTCTGCAGCAGGATAGTACTTGTATTTACAAGTATTTACTTGTATTTACAAGTACTATCCTGCTGCAGAATAAAATGAGCCTAATAGGGGTGCATGTGTAGATGCCGAGACATCTACGGCACAGCTAATTAGTCAACTGCACAGTAAATATCTCATGTAGATGTGCCCAGTTAGTAGCAGAGTTGAGAACCCAGGAATCTTAATTCACTGTTCCTTGCTCCAGACTCCCGACTTCCCTGTGAGTTGCTCTAATAGCAAAGCCATGACTGGTAGTACATGGGGAGTAAGAAGGAGAGTCAGATACCAGCGTTCCAGAAGCAAGAGAAGGTCACTTCATAGGTGCCTTTAACTCCTTAGTGCCAGCTGAAGCACCAGTGCAAGGGCTATGAAAATGCCAACCACAATTAAGTCACTTGGGATCCCATTTTTCAGACCCTCACACTGTGAAGTAGGCAATCAGATTGGTGCCAAACACCCCCAAGTGCCCTGGATTGCTCCTCACTCTTGTGCACAAATTAACAAGCCCTTAGCTGTTTGTCCAGCTGGTGGCAGGTATTCATTTAGCCACAGCCAGTGATTGGTTTCTTTGGGCTACATCTGTCACTCCAAGCTGCTATCTTGCAAAACCACATGACAATGCTTTAGTTCTCAGGAGGTCTGGAAGCTAGTTCTGGCTTTGCTACTGCTCTGCTGGGTGGCCTTGAACAAGTCATTTTGCTTTTTCTGTCTCGTCTATATAGATTGTAACATCTTCAGAGCAGGAGCTGTCTCTTGCTGGGCAGTGCTCACCAGAACGGGGAACTAATCTCTTACCAAAGACCTTAAGGGGGCTACTTCAATGCATATAATATTAGATCAATCCCTTTGTGGGCCACCTGGCTGCATGTGCTTTGTGAGGATGGACACTCATGCTCTCCATGGTGCTAGCATAGCAGCTTAGCCACTCTCTATTTCAAAGTTACCTTGTTCAGTCTTTATGTGAAATGGTTTGTGGGAAGGTCAAGATTTTCCTTCCATCGGGTTTTCTCCTTAATGGACTCTACTGAGAACCATCTCTGATCAGTGGGGAGGAGGCCTTTCTCCTCTAGCAGACTGGTACCCAGTAGCAACAGGCAATAAAAGTTCCCTCTGCGTATAAGCAGTAGCCAGCTGGCAGGCCAGGGCTTGGGATCAATATGCTGGCTGTCACACAAGCACATCTATTCAGGCAGTCAGTCCCTCCCTGCTGGCACACACTCGCACCTGCTGTGCAGCTGTCACTGCTCATGTTCCACTGGAGACAGGATGGCACACACCTGGGATGCGCAGCAACCAGCAGATGCATTTGACCTAGACACACCTGAATGTGCATCTGCCCCTGTAGATACACAGGATTTGGCTGCCTCTAGTGAAGCAGACCAGCTGCCTTCTAGACAAGAGGTACCTTCAGTGATCCACAGCTGCCAAGCCGATGAAACAAAGACAGGACAAATGCCCTTACACTAATTTTCAAAGTATGGGGAATAAGCAGGAGGAACTCGCCCTCCAGATAGCTAGTACAAACCCAGACATAGTAGGTCTCACTGAAACCTGGTGGGATTCAACCCACAATTGGACAGTAAACATTAGGGGCTACAGACTATACAGGCAGGATAGAACGAGGAGGAAAGGCAGGGGTGTGGCGCTCTACGTCAAAGAGCAATACACGTCCTCAACTAACACGATGGGGACAGAGGAGGGGCAGGCTGAAGTGCTCTGGGTCAGAATACAAGGGGGTCACGGGGAAAGGGACTTAATGGTGGGGGTCTACTACAGACCACCCAACCAAGGGGAAGAGCTGGACTGGGAATTCTTGGGTCAGCTCATGGAGGCAGTTAAGTCAAGGGATGTGGTCATCATGGGTGATCTAAACTACCCAGATATTTGCTGGGAGGGTGAGTCAGCCAGATCTGACCGCTCATGTAGGTTCCTAGCTGAGTTACAGGACCTCCACCTAACCTAGGAGGTGCACAGTCCCACCAGGCAGAATGCCCTGCTGAACCTGGTCCTGGCCACAGGCGACGACCTGGTGAGGGGACTCCAGGTCCTCGACCACCTGGGCGATAGCGATCATCGTCTACTGGAATCCACCATCCAGCGCAGGGTGTCAAAGGCCTGCAGCAAGGCAACAGCCCTTGATTTCAGGAGGGCCAACTTCAATGAGTTGAGGAGATTGGTAGGAGAGGCATTGCAGTCCCAGAGAGTAGGGGAACTAGGTGTCCAAGACGAGTGGTCGTTCCTTAAGGAGATGATCCTCCGAGCCCAAGGGGTGACAGTCCCAACGCGAGTCAAAGGGGGCAAGAGTGCTCAAAAGCCCCCCTGGCTCACCAAAGGCATTCAGGAACGCCTGAAAGCTAAAAATGAGGTGTACATCCAGTGGACGGGGGGGAGCTATCACCAAAGAGAATTATAGCAAGAGTCTGTAAGGAGGCTGTTAGGAAAGCTAAGGCGGAGACAGAACTAGGGCTAGCAACAAGGATCAAGGACAACAAAAAGTCCTTTTTTAAATACATAGGGAGTAAAAAGAAGGCACCAGGCAATGTGGGGCCCCTGCAGGATACGCTGGGCAATCTGATGGTTGCACCAGGTGAAAAAGCAGACCTTTTTAACAAATTCTTTGCCTTCATTTTTCTGAGCACGGACCAGGACTTCTCCCCCACTGGGATTCAGGATGGAGTCAGGAGTGACTCCGCCAGGCCTAGGGCAAGGGAAGGCCAAGTTAGGGAACTTCTGGTGGGGCTGGACGTGTTCAAATCAGCAGGTCCAGACGCTCTCCACCCCAGGGAGCTGAGGGAATTGGCAGGGGTCATCGTGGGGCCCCTGGCACGGCTTTACGAGCACTCGGGGTGCTCTGGCCAGGTGCCAGAAGACTGGAAGAAGGCCAATGTGGTCCCCATTTTCAAAAAAGGGAGGAGGGAGGACCTAGGCAACTATAGGCCTGTTAGGCATACTTCGGTCCTGGGGAAGCTCTTTGAAAAAATTATCCAGGAGCACATTTGTGAGGGACCAGCAGGGGCGATGATGCACAGGGGCAACCAGCATGGGTTCATTAAGGGCAGGTCCTGTCAGACCAACCTGATTGCCTTCTATGATCAAGTCACAAAATCACTGGACATAAGTGTCACGGTGGATCTCCTTCCTCTTTCTGGACTTCAGGAAGGCCTTTGACACTGTCTCTCACTCCATTCTCATTAAAAAGCTAGGTGACTGTGGTGTCGATGCCTACACAGTCAGATGGGTTGCAAATTGGCTAGGGGGCCGCACCCAGAGAGTGGTGGTGGATGGGTCATATTCGACCTGGAGGGAGGTGGGCAGTGGGGTCCCCCAGGGCTCAGTCCTCGGGTCTGTACTGTTCAATTTCTTTATCAGCGACCTGGACGAGGGGGTGAAAAGTACCCTGTTCAGATTTCCTGACGACACCAAAATTTGGGGCGAGGTGGGCATGCTAGAAGGTAGAGACAGGATAGGACAGGATACAACTGGACCTAGAAAGGTTACAGGGGTGGGTGAAGGTGAATAGGATGGGATTCAATACTAACAAGTGCGGAGTACTTGGCCAGGAAGAACCAGCAACATACCTATAGGCTGGGGAACTCCCTTCTTGAAAGCACAGAGGCAGAAAAGGATCTTGGAGTCATTATTGATTCTAAAATGAGCATGGGCCGCCAACGTGGGGATGCAGTCAGCAAGGCCAACCGCACCTTGTCATGTATCCACAGATGCATCTTGAGCAGGTCCAAGGAGGTGATCCTCCCCCTCTATGCGGCACTGGTCAGGCCGCAGTTGGAGTACTGCGTCCAGTTCAGTACTGGGCACCGCACTTTAGGAGGGATGTGGCCAGCATGGAGAGGGTCCAGAGGAGGGCCACTCGCTTGATCAGAGGTCAGCAGGGCAGGCCCTATGAGGAGAGGCTAAGGGACCTGAACCTGTTCAGCCTCTACAAGAGAAGGTTGAGAGGGGATCTAGTGGCTGTCTATAAACTTACCAGGGGGGGACCAGAGGTGAATGGGTGAGACCCTGTTCCCCTGAGCGCCTCCCGGATTAACAAGGAATAACAGCCATAAATTGATTGAGAATAGGTTTAGACTAGACATCAGGAGGCACTACTTCACAGTCAGGGCGGCCAGGATCTGGAACCAGCTTCCAAGGGAAGTGGTGCTTGCTCCTACTGTGGGGGTCTTTAAAAGGAGGCTTGATAACTACCTAACTAAGGTCATATGAGCTTAACTTAGTGGGGGTCATATAAGCCCAGTATCTATTCCTGCCTAGGGCAGGGGGTCGGACTTGATGATCTGCTCAGGTCCGCTCCGACGCTACATCTACGAATCTATGAAGGACAAAACCCCAGCTTTGAGATCTCTGACTTGGCCTCCATTAGCTCTTTTTCTCCAGCCCCAGAAAGGATCAAGCTATCAACAGAGATTACAAAGGGCCAAGCAAGTTCCCACCAAGCAGAGACAGAGGCAGAAGCTGCCAATGGCCCCAGCTATTGCAGCCTGCCAGTCAGCTCAGTGAATGTGCTAACGACTGTGTAGTCCAGCCACCCATCAGGACAGCCTGTGGCTTCCAGGCACTGCCATGTCATTGAACTAAAATACCCTTGGCATGTAGCTATGTGAACCAAAAGATGCAATGTTCCTGCTGCTCACAAATGAGAAAACAGGACTTGTCTGGGACAGGAGATGATCCTTACACTCGCTCACGCCTTTCAAAGTCTCCCAAGGTTGCAGCTCCTACGTAGTGAAGGGGACAGGTTGTGCTGCTCACATTACTGTCTCATCCAGTGGCAAGCAACTAACTGGTACGATTCTGCAACCAAAAGGAACAGACTTTATCAATGGGTGGGGGGGGGCAAAACAACACTCACACGAGTGTGTGAACAGAGGCAGGAGATGGGGACCCTCGGAGCTGACATGCTGAACTATAACCAAGATCCAGGTACTAAAGCACTGGGGATTGTGGCTGTGGGTACAACCTCACCTCAGCTTCTCTGAAGAAGCTCAGGGATATTATCATCAGCATGCAGGGAGGCAGACTGTATATCCCTAACCAGGTCTCCTGATGCCTGGGCCTCAGCCTTACTGAGTAATCTTACACAGAACCACTTGTGCTAGTCTGCTGAGCGGGGCAGGATGCCCATGGATCTCTAGACACCTTTCCAACCAAAGGAGACTGTGGGTGGCATGGAAAGCAAAGTCTGGCTGAGAAGCAGCTTTGAAACTAGCCTTTCTTGTCCTGCATTGCCAGGGTTGGGAAGTAACCTCCCAGGTGGCCTTGCATCCATTATCAGGTGGAAAGAAGAGTGGGATTCCAGCTTCCACTTGGGACCTAAGCCCAGCCTTGGACCTGTCCCTTAGCACAGGATAGTGGGAACAGTTTTAAAGGGCTACTGAAAAAGCCTATTTCTAACTGCAAGTCAGGGCAGTTCAGGCTTTTGAAAATCTCTTCCTGTGATTCAGCAGCAAGCGGAGGGAAAGGTGGCACTCAGGGCCCCTGGGTTCCCCTCTCAGCTCTGCACGTGCTCTCTGTGTACGTCCGAGGCACCATCTCCAGCTCCAAACAGCACCTCCATGGGAACTGAAGGAGTATCACACTGCAGTGCAGATGGCTGCAGGTCACACACAGTCCGTGTGACAAAGCAAGGGGTGACTACGCAGCTTCCAGCAGGAGCACATCTCCATGCCTCACCACTTCTCACTGTGCACTGGCAGACAGAGGTGCCTGCAGGCAGGCCCAGAGTTGTGCCATTGCAGGTGCTGCCCTGGGCTCACCTGCAGCTTCCTCTATCAAGCAGGGCTGCAACACCCTGGTGCCCCTGGCTGCAGGGGGAACTGCATGGCTGATGGAAGATGGCACATTAGGCTGAACCCTGCCGACCTTCTGTGCAGCCCCACCTCAGTTCTCTGCTGAGCCAGTTTGATTCCCCCCAGCCCTCCACCCAGCACCTAGTGCAATGATCTTGCACAGTGAAGAGGTGCAGCTGCCTTGCCTCACCTGCTCCTCAACTACCCTCATCCCCTCAGCTCTCATTCTGGTGCTAGCATGCAGCAGGAGCTGCAAAGAGGAACCAATTAGCTGGCTGAGCTGTGGCAGCCAAGGAAAGGCAGCTCCCATTCATACAATTACATCTCACTAGTTGGCAGGCGGTTTCATTAACCAGCTCTGCACTGCCTTCTTTGCAGCCAAGAGCTGGCTTCATTAGACAAATGAAATCAGGGTCGATACGACACTGCAGAAGGGAAGGGCTCCTGAGAGATCAGCTGGGCTGTCCTGAAGGCAGCCTACAGTTCACAGTAATTGCAGCGCCGGGATCATGGCTTCTCTGCCCACTGTCACAGCTGGGGGGTTTCCTTTGTGAAAGGAGATGCCAGCAACAGAAGACCAGCGAGTGGCCTGAGGGTTGCCCTCAGTCTAACAGGAAGGAAATCCTAGCTCAGCGGTCAATGGGTTAACATCCTGCCCTAAAAGCCAGGCATCCTGGGCTCTAGTCTTGGCTCTACCATTGTCTCACTATGTGACCTTGGTCACGGTCTTGCAGCAGAAGATACTGAATAGCCAAGTGGAGTGAGATCCCTCACAGGACAGCATAAATAGAGACACATAAGTAAGATGGAACAAGGTCTTCTCAAGGAGCCTGCTCTCATCATTCAGCAATAGCAGAGGAGGTGCTGGGGCCCATGCCCTGCTGCCAGATGATCCTGTGCAAACTGGGATTATGTAGGATATAGACATTTATGAAGACAGCATAATGTGAGACCTGGTTTCCTCGTGGCACTTCTTCTCGCCAGGAGTCAAGAGTCCTTGAGAAAAAGCAGATTGCTGGTAACTCACCCTCATAACCCATGCCCTAGTTTAAGAGTTTAGCAAGCTGTGAGAGGTGTTGTGTCCATCAGAAATCACAAGAGACGGCCTTGGAAAAAGAAAGTTTAATTATCAGGCAAATTGGGATCTGTCTAGAATTACCTTAGTATTAAGAAAAAAGGCTCCAGGTCTTTAAAAACATCATTCTCCTCTGAGAAGCCAGACCTCCCTCAGCACTTCAACCCCTATTATCAAACTGGCACATTGCCTGAGGAGCAACTAATCAGCACCAGAGCCTTGGAAGTCTCCCATCCAAATACGGAGCGGGCCCAATACTACTTAGCTTAAGCAAGCTGGCAAGAGCACAGCAATTGGTGGACTAGCTGCAGGCAACCCAGCTACTCTATTTCATTATCCCACTAACAGCTTCATGGCTCGTGCCTGGGCATTAAGGCCAAATGGGTCAAATCACAGCTCCAGGGTGCAGCAAGCAACATGTCGCAGATCCAGAAACGTCTCGCTGCCTTTGCCCTCAGCCTCTTGGCAGCAATCCTGTTTGTTAATGGGAGATAGGAACAACCTCTGCCCAGTTTTAATGGATTTGGAAGCTGCCTGGCCCAGGCAAAGAGTGGGGCTGGCAGGACCTGTTGTAGACTGATACGTGGGCCTATGCTGGCCAGGAGGGGCTGGGTCTAGTGCACAGGGTACAATATAGGAGAATATAGTTAGGGAATCCCCTGGAATTCACCTTTTGGATAGGTCCTCGGGCTGTGCTGGAAGATGTCCCTTCTTGCCAATATCTCCCACCCCTCCCGAGCCCACTCCAGCATTGCACATGTGCCCATTAACACCCCTACAGAGCACTGCCTGGGGTTAGAGAAAGTGGGAGAGGGATCCTAGCTCCCTCCTCTGGCTGGCTTGCACATAATCAGCAACTAGTCCACTGCTGGGCTGCCTCCTAGGCTGGTACAGGAGGCAAAGGAGGAGTCTGAAGGCCTTTTTCCCCACCACCACCTATTGTATCCTTCCACCAGCATGGATATCGGTATCACGAGCTGCATTTCACAGACATCCCCAGACTTGTCCAAGTTCACAAAGGAAATTTGTGTCAAGTTGGACCCAGGAGTTCTGGTGCCCAAGTGCCTGCCTTAGACAATCAGGAAACAATAGAAATCGCCCCATATGCTCTTGGGAGTTCAGTCAGCTCATACCAGTCCAAAGCCTCCGTTTGCGTTAGTGCTTTAGTTCAAAGCCAGCAGAGCCAATAAGCTCCTCCATTCCCACCCTCTTCAAAAGCAAGGAACTTCTGTGTGATTATTGATCCATTATTGACAAACGTACACACAACAGACAGCCCAAGCCAAGCCAAGCCACTGGGTCCAAACACCTTTGATCTTTGGGAAAAGGCATCAAACCCTATTCAAAACTTCCTTCTTCCCTAAAATGGGTTGAACCAGTTCTCAGATTCAAGACACTGGGCACATCTACACAAGACGCTACGCTGACAACTAGCTACCTCACGGTAGCAATAAGCCTTGATGCCAACGCTCGTTGCTACTGTGCAGTAACATCAGAAATGCCTCACGTGGTGCCCAGACTGCACAGTAATGGAAGGTACTGAGCAACCTGGCGCACATGTAGATGTGCCCACTGAGTGGCAAAGTGTTCAAATGCAGGTCTGGAGCCCAGATGGATGGTTCGTGATCACAACCATGCAGCAAGGATCCCACGCACATAGCCTTAAAGAACCCCTGGTCCCAACTCTCAGTACGAGAGCTTGGAAAGGCGTATGCACAGGCTTACTCCAAAGCAGATGCAAGTTAATGCTATTTGTGATCGCCCTTTACTTGCAACTTCTGGAGTTCAGCTACAATGGCCAGCGAATGCCACCAATGCTACCAACTTGACAGTAGCACAAATGGCACCCAGATCCTGAGCTGAAAACCTTGGACACCTAGGGACAGCTCTGCCCCCACCCCCATGCCCATAGCTCATACTCAGTTATGCCAGGCACTGGGAATAAAGGCAGTTCAGGCATATGACCTTCTCAGACATGAATGATGGAAACCTCACCCCCTCCTCAAAAGGTCAACAGAATTGCATACATTTTTGCAGATGGGTAAACTGAGGCACAGAGTGGTTCCATGACCAGCCCAAGGTCGGACAGCAGATGTGGAAAGTCAACTGATTTCCAGTCCAAAGCTCCTCTACCAGTGAGTCACTGGCTGAGCTACAATTGAAATCCAGGAGTCATCGGCCCTGCTCTAAGCACTAGGCAATAATTCCTCCCTGTAAAGGAGCCCTGAAAAGAGCTAACAGCCCTGCTCTTCTATGAAATCGCAGGGGAGAAGAGGTCCCGGCACAGCCACTGTGTTGTCTCCACCCACCCTACTCCTCTCCCTGCATCCAATCATCCATTCACATCCTCCTTCATATGCCATCCTCCCCAGTGCCGTCCCACCACTTTTTCTTTATTCCAGCCCCCAATATCCCTGCTCTGTACATCCAGCTTTGATACCCAGCCATCTCCCCTATAGAAATGTCACACACAATTGAACAGAAGATGGTAGCCTTTTGATAGGATTTTTAACTCCTCCTACAGTTTTTAATAGTGAATTCTACCCTTAATTTCAAATTCTGCAGGGTGGTTAAAAAAACATAAAAGAGCAATGATCTCCTCTTCTTGGAAGCCCTACAGCTTTTTAGTGTAATTTCTATAAAACCTTGATTAATTCCTGTACAATCTTGCCAGTCTTATTCTCACTAAATTGTATAGGACTTTTCTATATACCCTGCCTCCCTATTCATGTTCCATTCTCCTTCACATGCACACACACATGCACATACTAACACACGTGTGCACATGCACCCACACAATCTCTCTCTCTTCTCTTTTCCTAACCACTGTCATGAAATGGACAACTCAGTCCTGAAAAACACGTATTTAGTGGAACAATATTGATTTGCAGCAGATGAAGATGTGGTCCAGCCACCATAATTACTTCCTAATGAGGAGGAAAGAGAATGGACTGGAAGTATCGGAGCATGTATATTTTTAGGGTGTCATTGCTTGGTGGTATGGACCAGCTCAGAGCTGTTTCAGCACCATTCTCCATCCTTTACAATACATGTTTCCCCACAGCATTTCTCCGCTTGTCAAAAGGAAGAACCCGGCCAGTTCCCACCCCACAAGCATTGGTGAGATGTAAAATTTACTGCTGTTGCAAAAGAGACCTTAACCACTACATATATAGATTTAATGCAGTGCTGTAAGCCAGGGAAGGAAAGGAGACTTGTAAATCAATCAGTCTTTAAACACAGGTAGATGGGATGGTGAATCTTGCCTGAATGCTATTAGGCCCTATTCCAGTAGCCATTGACATGACAACGGTAACCATGGTAACTACCTCCTTCAGTCTAATGACTGGGATCTGTAGCTGGCTGCCAAGCTCCAGAGGAAAGAGGGAGCACATCACTTTGATGTCAAGAGGTTTCCTCCAGCAGTTTTATGTTCAGCTCCTCCTTTGCCTACCAAATGCCACCAGCTGGGGTTTGGGCTTTGACTTCCCATTCACCACCAGGCAGCCAGCTTAGCAAACTGAGTCTTAGCAAACAAGCCCAGTGCCGTGAACTCACAAGCCCATCTCTCTGCCCTGGAGGCAATATAGATCACATGTTGTGTGGAGCAATTAGGATGATTCAGATCATTAGATCTGCTAAGGAAGGGCCTACCCTGATGCAGACTTGTAGAAAATAGCCTGAGTTTGGGCAGGTGCATGGGAAAGAATTGGAAGATGAAACAACTTCAGGGTGCGGTTGGGCAGAGGGGGAGGGGGCCTCATAATTAAGACCTAGAGGCCAGAATTGAGGACTTGAAGCCCTGCCTTTGCCACAGACTGTGTGACAGTCATTTAATCGCTCTGTATCTCAGTTCCCCATGTCTAAGAGCACTTGCTCTTGTACTCAGCCTGGTTAGACTGCAAACTCATCAGGGCAAGGGCTCATTCTTGCTATGTGTTTGCACTGGCCTGATCTTAGTGCTGACTCCGCTGTTGCAATGAAGGTGACATAAAGAAGATGATGTGAATGTTTGGTTTGAAGAAGGAGGTTATTAAACTGTGGATAAACTAAAGGACACTAAAGAGGACAGAGAAGGCTAGACATCCCTTATGACAGAAGCCACTGCCCTATTCAACAGCACTGACAAATGTGATGCTGGGGTCTGGGCTGAAACCCCTGTTTTCTGGGTGCTATCTTAAATGGCTTGGGAAGGGCTGCATGATGATCAGCAATGCCACAGACTCCAGCAAAATACTTCACAAGGCAGATAATTCATCTGTAGAACTTGCTGCTACAAGATTTCATCGAAGCAAAGGACTTAGCAATTTTTTAAAAAAGGATTAGGCATATTTGGGCAAGACTCCAATCTTGATTACACCAGGGTAAATCTACAGATGTAGATAAATAATTAAAAATCCACTGCAACCACGCTTCATGAGCTCTGTGCTCAGTGAGGGGTTATGTTCTTCACTGAAGTCTGGTGCCAACTGCTGTGGGTTACTGGCTAGATTAGTTGGTCTATTGCTCTGTTACTAGTTCGGTAAAAGACTTCTTGGGCTAGTCTTGTATGGCAAGGATGCAAGATACAGGAAACAATGGCCCCTTCAGATATAATGCCAGGCCTCACCACACCTTTGCCATCCTCTTCTTTTTCACCCACACCTCTCATAATGCCCTGGCTTCAATGAGGAGTGCCCAGCTTGGCCTAAGAAAGCTCCAATAAGGCTGATGATGTTTGCAAGGGTGAAAAGCAAATGGTCTTTTGGGTTCCCTGAGAGATTTCCCATCTCAGAAGAAAAAGAAGCCACCTTCCCAGCTGCTGAGGCAGGAAGCAGTGCTTTAGGATCTCTTTGGGTGACTTCATATAGTTAGTTAATCTACAGAAGAGCTAGTAAGGCCATAGAAATACCACAGAGACCAGAAAGACAGAAAAAAAGACAGGGACAGAGAGTCTGGGGGAAATGACCAGTCCAAAGGCCAAAGGATGCAGTGGAAGAGCTCCACTAACTTCAGTGGGCTTTGGAGCAGGTCCCCAGCAAAACACCTGGTAGGACAGGGTTGGTTCCCTGGGCTCCTGCTGGCTCCACGTCCAGGGGATCCACAGGGTCCAGAGCACTGGCCTGACCCTGAAACACACCCGTCTCCTTTCCATTTCATTTCTACCCCTCAGGTATAGAGTTCAGTAGTTATTGAAATCAGCCTTTCAAGTGTTTTCTGGATAAACAATGCTGGGGTTTGCCACCATAAGCCGTCTGTTTGCCTATGAGTTCTTTACCAGGCTCCTTGAAACCCCGCACTCGCCTGCCTTCCCTCCACAGATCCCACACACCCCATACACTTAGTCCACAAATGCCTCCCTGCAGCCCTCCGCCATACACACACTTGCCTGTTTGTTGTGAGTTAAATGCCTATAAGGAGCATGCACTGCCAAACACACAGAACTCCCTGTGCTAAAGAGCACTAGCTACACAGCATGGGACTAATAATCTACCTTAAACCACATTATTAGGAGAGTTTTGTAATTGCAAAAAAAAATTCTGCAGGAGAAATGGGTCCCCACATGCCCCACCCCACCAAGCACAGATTCTCTCTACCACAACGGTCCCGCTTAGACAGGGCACAAGGCTTGTGCCAGCTCTTTGCGCTGGAATCCATTCTTCACCACATCCACACAAATAATTGCAAAATGCACAGGTTCAAGTGTACACATGCAAACAATGCTGGGCACTGCAGGCCTAACCACACACAGGCAAAATGACTGAAAAACAACCCCCAGCATGAACATCTAGCATAGGGGACTATTTTCTCTTTGTATAAAGATAGCCCCCATGCTGGAAAAAGGCCTATTTACTTCCCAGGCCTTGAAGGCTGGGGGAGTGTTATTGCTTCTTGGCCTGATGGACTCTGATCACACGTATACTTAGCTTTTGGTAGGCTTTTCCCACACAGAAATCACTCTCAAACATCCTCACTCCAAAGCTAATAGAGGTGGGGGGAAAACACTGTGAGACCGCAATGATTTCACAACCAAAAAAATAGGCTATAAGGAACATCATGTAGATCAGTGGGGGCCAAACCATTTTAGCAGTTGTGCCACAAATTTAGCCCTGTGCCCTCTCTGGGCATGTCTACACATGCATTAATGCACTGTAATTATGGTACATTAAGTTTAGTACTTGTAATAACAGGTACTAACTTGATGCGCCATTATTGTTGCTACTGTGCAGCAGCACCAGAGCATGTCTTTTAGGTGATACTAATGCATAGTAGACTAATTCTACTGAGCATTAGCACAGCTTTTGCCATGACACGTTAATGCACAGTAGAATTAGTCTACTGCATTTCTAGCATCTTGTGTAGACATACCCTCCGAGTCCTACTCTGATCCACTTCCCCTGGCCAACTTATTATCTATTTTCTGTTCCCTGCTCTATCTGAGGCTGTGCTGCCTACCCCACACAGAGGCTGCCCATGCTACTTGTGGCATGTGCCTCAGGTTGGACACCCCTGATGGTGCCTAAATGGTCCCCACTGATCTCAGCCAGAGGGCTTTGGAGAAGGTAAGCTAAACCACTGCATGGCAGGACAGGATATGGGCAACCACCAGGAGCACAAGGGAACAAACTGGATCTTCACAGTTAGACAGCTGTACAATGATGGTAGAGTGCGTGATTTTCTCTCTGGAGATTGTTTGGGGGTGGGAAGTTTTAAATTCCACTGAAGAGGCTGAGATGCCTAAAACGACAGAGCATGGACACGATTATGTCATTTCTCATTGTTCATGGGGCAAAGCCCCTCCCGTGCCCTTCCCCAGAGTCCAGATCAGATTGCTAACTCCTTGCCTTGTGCCAACATGCAGTATATCAACAACCAGGCAAACACACAGCTGGCTGCAAGGCAGTGACTGCAGCTGGACCCCTTTTCCCATGCAGCTGTGCTGAAGGAACAGGAATCTCGCACTACTCTACCGTGCTGCTGGAATGTAAATGCCACGTGGGGGATGCGAATTACAGAGGCATCAGACAACCAAAATTAAGCCTCCACAATGATCCTGTAAGTCAGGGCTGATGGGACAGGACAGCATGCTGAAAACAGGCCTGGGATTTAACCCTGTGGGAGAAACTGCTGGATCTTATAAGGCATAAACTTGGGATCCCGCTCTCCTTTCAGTTCCTCTGGTGTGAATCCAGAGGAACTAACCCAATTCTGGTCCCTGTGATTTGCAAAGAGAATTATTACTGCAAGCTTAAGGATGTGTCGTACCTTCCAAACCCAAGGCTTCTACAGATCATTTGAAGCCTCCACTCAAATGCAGACCCTTCTGCGGGGGGAGCTGTTTAAAACAGTACAGCAACACTAAACCAGAATGCAGAGCAGAAGGAGACGACTCATGGACCCTGGTCAGAAGAGAGACACTTGCCTGGGGTCACACAGGGAAACCATGATGAATCAGGGAATTAAACTGCGTGCTCTAAAGGTCCAGCTTACTGCCCAAACCACTAACCAGCAGGCTGACCACAGACCCTCTCCCTGGGGAACAATGATCTCTCAGATACGCTTTGGTGTCCCTTTCCTAATCTGCCACGTATATAAGAAACAGGCAGCTCACTAACATCTCATTAGGAACCTGAGAATCATGTGATGAATATGAAATAAGTTCAGTCCACAGGAAGAAGTCCTGGCTTGAGAACTGCAATGAAAAATCAGTTACATTTAACTCTAAAGACTTGAAAATGCAAGAAAATTGCATCTTTTGCTACTATTCAGTTCTCTTCAACTTCCCCTACTCAGGCCCATCACCAGAGTGGCCGAGTGGCTCAGCAAAGCTACTGGAGTTCCCATAGGATGAATCTAGACCATGTACACTTCCACTGAACTTTTCATCCTGAAGGTTTCCCAACTGCTTGACACGCTATGTATGTTCAGAAATTACATGGTTGCGATGCAGCCATCTCCGGAGAGGAAGGTTGCTTGTTTAACAGCACATCACAACACTTTACAGCAGGTCAGGGCAGAAAGTAAAGTCTACAACCTTCAAATGAAAACTGTAGCAAATCCTGGGACGTCATTTGCCCCTTGTACTTGGCCTTGGTGAGGCCGCAGCTGGAGTACTGCGTCCAGTTTTGGGCTCCACAATTCAAAAAGGATGTGGAGAAGCTTGAGAGAGTCCAGAGAAGAGCCACGCGCATGATCAGGGGTCAGGAAAACAGACCTTATGATGACAGACTGAGATCTATGGGGCTCTTTAGCCTGGAAAAGCGCAGGCTCGGGGGCGATCTGATGGCCAGCTATAAGTTTATCAGGGGTAACCACCAGTATCTGGGGGAACATTTCAGAGCGCCCCAAGCGATGCCGAGGTCGAACGGTTATAAATTCCTGCAAGACCATTTCAGGCTGGACATAAGGAAGAATTTCTTTACTGTCCGAGCCCCCAAGGTCTGGAATAGCCTGTCATCGGAGGTGGTTCAAGCACCTGCATTGAATGCCTTCAAAAGTAAATTGGATGCTTATCTTGCTGGGATCCTATGACCCCAGCTGACTTCCTGCCCTTCGGGCGGGCGGCTGGGCTCGATGATCTTCCGAGGTCCCTTCCAGCCCTAATGTCTATGAAATTTATGAAATTCAGGAACAGTCTCCAACAGGAGGAGCAGAAGTAGTAAGATGGCACTTGGTAAGTATATGAATGGGATTTTCTGGCATGGCTGCCTGCCGCTACAGGGGACTAGACTCGATCCAGGAGGCCCTTCCAGTTCTACGTTCCCACGATAGCAGGCCATGGGCTGAGCCACGTGCTTTCTCCCCTGCAGCAGGGCCTGTGGCTTGCACTGCTGTGGCTACAGTCAAAACACTCAAGTGAAATCATCTTGACCTCTCTTCATCCTTCTGAAACACAAAATAAAATCTTTAATGGAGGAGAGAGAAAGTCAAGCCCCTGGTGTCCCAGGCAAAGGTCAGTTTATTCTCCGCAAGCAAAGAGAGAGGACAGGCTGTATGTCTCAGAAAAGGAATTTGCATCTGGACACAGTGGAGGCTCTGAGGCGCTTAATTTATTTGCATACTTAGCAGAAGTCCTTCTATGATCCTGCGTGGTGGAGAGACAAGGCGGCCGCAGGCGACTGCCTGACGGGAGAGAAGCAGAGAGAAAGATGCTTGTAACACCACCATTACATCAGCTATGAAACAAAAGGAGATGGCCAACAATAACGTGCTGCATTAAATTGAGGCCAGATGCCACCAAGCTGCCATCTTAGCTAACTAGGGTCAGGTCTGCCCCTGAGACAAGGGTCTCCCAGGCAGGCAATGCTCCACGTGACTCCTGCAAGGCAGAGAGAAGGGGCTGAGATTGCAGATACATGGTAGATGAGATGTAAAACCAAAGGCCTAACTCTCTTTGGTCATTAGAGATTCCAGGTAAAATGCCCATACATTTTTCAGTGGAACTAGTTTTCTATTGGGAAATGCAGTTCTCTCAAAATGAAAACATGTCATGGGAACGTGCTGATTATTTCGGTGAAATTTTCAATGAGAAAGTCTAAAGGAATATGTACATGAAAGCCCTATTATTGTATTTTACTGTGTCATATTAAATGTAGCAAGTCAAATATGAAAATTAATGCTGTAGCTACAGAAAAGTCAAGTCACATTTTCAGTGTTTCTGAATGGAACATTTTTAGGATTTCTGGTCCAAAGACAACATGGGCATATTGACTTCCCAGTCCAGTTCTGAAAGAAACAAGTACTAAAATAGTGACAGACTCTTCTGTGAAACAGGGACTGTGTTTTCTGACCAGCTCGGAGTGCAGATCAGTTTTTTCAGGTGTGACGGGACTAAACTCAGTGTCCTGACCACTCTCCAGTGTGCCTTCCAGATGCCCCGGTGCATTTTTTCACGGACACCTGATGTTCATGCATTTCTTGTTTCAAAGTTCGTCTGCAGTGTAGCTGTGCAATGTTAATACAGTGGACTTCTTCCATCCCAGAAATTGCTGCATTCCAGAGAGAAATTTTTTCATATAGAAAATGTTCCTAATCTTCGTATTCTTCTGCACCAGTACTTCTCGGGCTTGTTCTTCGCTAGAAAATTAGGTGATATCAGAACACCATGCTGAGAGGTAGCAACTAACACGGAGTGAAACATGACATAGAAGTCAGTGGAGGACAACTGCTATGTATAACATCATGGCAAGCGGGTGTGGGTAAAAGCTACTGCACCCACGAGGGCCATGGGTTCTTTGGGGAAAAATGGTGTTCAAGCACGTGTCCAGTAATCATGTTAAACGTGGCTTAATTTCTAGCAGAGACATGGCCTTGCTTATATTAGGTTTAGGGTTAATCATGGCTATCTAACACATTTTAAAAGCAACCCTCCTTTTCGCTCGAAACCTGATTCTATGCTAGGAAAATAAAACAGTCTGCCTTTACCCAATTTAAGCAAATCCATGTTCTAATTCCAGACAAAGGAGTTGCAGTTTATTAGCTGGTTGAGATAAACCCTATGTTCTCACTAGGATTATATCATGGGGTAGTTTATAAACCCCGTGTTCTCACTAGGATGGCGTCAGTGCAACATGGATTAAGAAAACATCTCTTTTCCTAGGGAAGACAAGGCTGGTGAGCAAAACGGAGTTTACCACAGTACCCATAGGATAACGCAGGGTAGGAAAGTGGAGCACATGCCTCCGGCACCACCTAAGAGGAGAGGCACCAGAAGGAGTTGGCGGGCTGGGGTTACCTGCTGCAGCCTACCTCACTGCTACCTGCCTGCTGCTTTGCCTTGCTCTGCTGGTGCTTTCTGGCTCCAGGAAGCTGCCAGTGCAGGCAATGGGTGTCATAAGACACATGACACTCCAAGAATCATAATTTTGTAGAGCAGCAAAGAAGCTTGCTGCTTCTGGGTGGGGAAGAATTCACCCTCATTTTTTTGCCACCTAATTCATCATGCTTTCTACCCTTTGGACATGAGCTTTTGCAGCAAAAAAAGTGGGTGAAAGTCTCCCTCCAGCAGCAGCAAACTCCACTATCACTCCAGAAAACAATTCCAAGAATGCCTTGCATTGTATGCCACATACCGCTTGGCTCGCTGCTTCTGATCCAGGAGGTAGGATTTGAGGTGTGGGGGAACGGGGCGGTGAGAAGAAGACAGAAGGATGAGACAGCTACCCAAGGTGGGTGTTTTCCACACTACACCTCTGCACAGTACTACCTAAAATGTGTAAGTTAACACGTTTCTAAGAGGATATTTTATCACCCCTGTGTCCCAAAAGGTAAAATCCCAGTTAACATGAGATGGAGCAACTTGTCATTATCTACAGGGTTGTGTTTAAAAGCATTTTAGATTAATACAGTTCTCAGAGGTCCTAGTCTAACACGTTGTCATTTGCAAGTAGAAAACAGCCCTTGAATGTCCTGTAAGATGCAGCCCGTGCTCTGAGGTCAACGGGCCTGCCCAGGAAAGGGAGTCCCAGAAAGAAAGGAGGCACGTCCTACGTACGTGAGAAAATACAGGCTGAAGAAGGCAGCGATGGGACAGAAAAGGCTGACCCCTTGCCTCAGATTAAAAGACTGTATGGAAAGCCAAGGTATTGTTTTTAACAGAGCTATCCAATAAATATTACATTCCAATTTTTGATACATTTGTCAACATTTGAATTTTTATTCCCCCCAAAAAGCAGGGGGGAAGAATTTTTCATTATTTTCTCATGATTTCATCTCCACCCACTCGTGCTTTCAATCAACTCTAATTATTGCATTAGATTAATTTAAAAAATGACAAAGGCTGGGATTTTCTAAAAGTCCTCAAGGAAATAAAGTGCTTAAATTCCTCAGCAGTAGAAATTGGGGTTCAGTTCCCCAAAGAGATTTAGGCACTCCCATTCAACTCCCACTGAAGTCAATGAGTGTCAGATGCTTAGATACTTTTGATGATTTAAACCTATATTCCTAAACCCCAGAGGCTTCTTTGAAAGTCCCTGACTATTCATGCAAACAGTACAGCTTCATTCAAGCCTAACAGTCTGGTGGACTCATGTGGCTGAGGCACACCGTGTTCCCAGCCAACGGTGCACAAGGGTGTGATCTGGCAGCATGAAATCCAGATGCCTTTGACTCCTTAGCCTCATTGACCAGGTACCACTTTCCTGCTGGGTCACCTAGGGACAGCCTTTATCCTGAATGAAGAGAGAGCAATTAGCTGTGTTAGCCTGAAGCCAGACAAAAGGTAGAATAGATTTACACCTTACAGACAAACTAAAATCACAGATGCATATATGCTTTTTATAAGGAGCAGCTTACTTCATCAGACACTATGATGGAGTAAGCTGATGCTTATTAAAGTTTATGCATCTCTGATTTAGTTAGTGAAGAGTCAGGCTTGAATTCATGCATTCAGCACCAAAGCAAAAGACACCTTAACTATCCTGCCACCGTAGCCCTCAGCACATACCTGCTAAGCACTGTTACTGTTAAATGATGTTATTGTAGGGTCAACACCAACTTGTTTGACTACCAGATGGGATATGAGCCCTAATTTATAAACTGCTTTGGACTCCTCCGACATCATTAGCATTAAATGGCAATCCCGTTTCCAGCTGAGATGTGCAGGCACTCCACTGTAAGTAAACAGCAGTGCCGGCCCCCATCTCCCAGCACAGCGCGGTCGGCCACGGCGATATTTCATGCAAAAGGGCTGCTCTGACAACACCAGCATGCTGGTCTGGGAGCTTGCAGGTTCTTTTGATCAGCACAGAGCACGGTGCAGCTGCCCAGCTCAGGGAAGGCTGTCAGACCCAGAAAGCCTGTAATATGGAAAAGCCAGAAACAAAGAGGCCACAGAGGCGTGATACAATCTATCAGCCTGTCAGTCTGCTCAGGTAGAGGAACAAGTGTGAGTGGCACCAGGGTGGGAGCTGGACTTCATTTCTCTCTGTCCTGTGCCCCACCTGCTCCCTGCTGTGCGACTATGTTTGTGCACTGCTTGGCACTTCAGCAATGAAAAGTAAATACATAATCATTCATTCATTTGGCATCCAGTCGCAAACGTTAAGCAGGGCCAGTCCACAACAGCAACTGAATCAGAGGCCACCACAATCTCAACGAAAGCACCTAACGACCCCGTAAGTGAAGCTGGGGGTTGCACAGGGGGTTCTGAGGCCTCTGGGTCAAGAGCACAGGTTCAAGGTAAGGTGGGAAGAGCAGTGCTTGAATCACACAGGTGCCCAAATCATGTGACATACCTGCATGCACTTTTGTCCAACACAGAAAATAAGCTCGCAGCTTCTGCTGCATTCATCTGTTGGCCTGTTGGGATGCCTTTGAAGGATGCTGCACCTTTGGGATGGCAGCCCCAAAAGGTTTGCACCATTAATCTGCTCAGGAGCTCAAGTTATTCTGAAAATCAGTCCGAGGAGTCTAGCAGGAGAGACAGGCAAGTGAAAGAGGGACAGGCAAGTTCAGGGCCTCCCCACTGCTGCTGGCCCGTGGACAGATTCATAGTTTGTAGAGTCCGAAGGGACCACAATGGATCATCGTGTCCGACCCCCCGCCCCCGGCAGGAAAGAGGACCAAGGTCAGATGACCCCAACCAGGTGACAGCAATGTGGAACAAGTGACACACCCTAGGCAACATCAGCCCTTGCTCTCCTGCTCACCCAGTTTGAGCTCTTTTATTTCCTGTGGCCCAGAGCAATGCCGGCGGGTCTTGTTGGCAGCATGTTGCACACAAGCCATGGATTGGGGTTCAATGAGCTGGAGGCACTTACACTTCGTTACTTCTGTAGGCAGCACTCACTGCCCCCACCAGAGGCTCCTTGTGTCCCTCCATCCCCACCTCCAAGCCCTCTATAGCTCATTTTCCCACTGTCTTCTACTTCAGGGACTCCCTGCAAACCCCACCTCACCTCTTTCCCACCCCCATGTCCCAATGTGTAATCCCCATTCCCACCCCCCACCCCATGCTCAGGGCACTGCATGATCCCCTGCCTCCCAAAACAGCTGGATTAAACAGTTTGCACGCAGAAGCTGTGAGGATGGGCTCTAGAAGTAGAGAGCCACTTAGGAGAGGAAGGTGGATCCTGCAGTGAAGGCCTTAGTCCAGGAAGCAAGAGAACTGGGGGTCACTTTCTGGCTTGTTCCCCAGGCTCCCACTCTCATCGTGGGTGAATCCTTGCACTTCTGCGGCTCTGGCTCCACTTCTGAAAGGTGTGGGGAGGACGATGCATCCTTTGTTCGTCTCACCCATTCAAGCTGCAAGCTTTCTGGGGCAGGCACCGTCTCTCCTCCTGTGTTTGTACAGGATCCAGAGCAAAGTGGCAACTGTAAGTGGAATCTGTGGGAATAATGTACTGCTAATTATATTAACTGCTATTAGTGAGGCAACTCTAATCAGGGACCATGACATTACTGGAATAGTGCCCTGAAAAGCAAAAATAATATTCAGTGGAGATGCACATGCATTGCATTGGACTTACAGAGCAGTTTTCAATTGAGCATCTTAAAGGTCTTTACAAGGGTAGGTCAGTATCATTAACCATTTTGCAGATGCAGAAACTGAGGCTCAGAGAAATCTTGGGCACTTTTACACATGCTCCAGGGGTGGGGAGCATGGTGCTTTAATTAGAGAGGCTCTGAGAGCCGCTCTAATTAAAGCGCTGCCACATCTCCTGTATCAGCATCCCCGTGCTTAAAAATGGCAGCAGGGCGACTTGAACTAAAGCTCATTCAATGATACATGAGACACAGGAGGCTGCTGGAGGGTGGCAATTGCCCCGCTCCAGCACACTCGATTAATCGAGTCTGCTCCAACGCACTGGAATTCGGAGCAGCCTCCGCACTCTTGTACAGGCGCCCTATATGATTTAGCCAAAGTGCATCTAAAATGCCAGGTGAAAATGGCAGAGGCTGGACTAGAACCTAGGAGTCCTTACTCTGTGCTGGAGATTATGGGAGCAGAACCAGAAGGTAAGAGGTGATCTGACAGAGCAACAGGAACAGGACTACAAATGCAAGAGATGTCACTGATCAAGTGAATGAAATAATGACTAAGTGACAGGGCGCAGGCCAAAAGAGTAGTACACTGACACAGCAGGGGCTAGAGGGACAGGAATGGAATAAAAGGGCAAGAAGAGCCTGGACAGAAATGAGGTATGTTGCCCGTACCGTGTAGGGAAGGTTCTCATGCAGGATGTGACTGATTATACTTAGCTCATCCCAGTGCTAGAAGCATCCAATTATTTTTGTAACTGTATTTTTTTTTAATTAATTAATCACATGAATTACAGGCTCTTAAACCTGAATTCATTTTGGTTTAATAGGCCAGTTATTTTATGCAAGTAAAATAATCATTAAGATTTACTGAGTAGGAGCAATTATCCTGGCTTTGTATTTATTCCATTGCTGTTAATCCTGAAAACCTCTACCAGCAGGTCTGTGTGCGTGTCTGTATTTGTGCATGCATGCACACACACAGATGCGTGCTTCTATACGAGTACATGCATCTGTTTGTGTGCGTGTGTGAGCATGTGTGTGTGTTTAATTACAGCTCTTCAACTGTTAGTTCAACAATTGGATTTGGAGCCTTAATTAAGAAGCATTGAGGAAACGGTCTCTGGGCATGCTGCGTGGCATTGGCGCTGGGTCTCACCAAGACACACAAAGAACTGCCGGTGGCTGGCACCATCGACTGTATAGAACTAGGACCGAAAGACAGACAGTTATCAAGATACAGGAATCCCAGTGAGAAAACACTGGGGTATCCTGTCCTGATGTCAAAGGAGAAAAAGGGCATCCAATGTGCACAGTATCTTTATATAACTCTAACCACCCAAATCTGAAGCAATGTTATTGAGACCATGACCTCATCTCAGGTGCCTACTGGTTACCCACTTCAGTGACAAAAAAACAAGCAAAGCCACCTGGGACAGAATACTGTGCCTTGTCCCCTGGCTACAGACCCATGTATATTTGTATCCATGAGGCTGTGACACAGCCTGTGACCCTTGAAATACAGCTGAACTGCTGCATTCCCAATCAGTGCCCTCCTAAGGCTCTGTAGGGCCTGTACTGACTCCCTATAATGGTAAAAAAAAATCCATTTCCACCATTCAGCTGCTGAGCACACATGTAACACTTCCAATTCACTATCACACTTCAGGCTATGACCATGTCCAAGGTGGCTTGCAAAGCAGCATTGATCCATGTTGGCCGCTGAATAAGAAGTCAACAAGGTCTAACATGAAGCACCAAAGCAATACTGCTGCAGATCCTGTAGGGTTTGCAGGGGTCAGGAGTCCAGGGGAAAGACCGTAGGGTCAGATTCTAGTCTACCTTTTAGGTGCAAAAGCCAATGAATTTGTGGATTTTCAGGGTCCTGAACAGCATGGAAAAAACCCACACTGAGGTACCTAAATCCACTTAGACATATATTGGCAGAACAGAATCTGGCATCAGGATTTGCAAAAGCAGCTGGTGTTACTGGGTGCATTGATCTCTAGGGTACACAGGAACTTGACTTTCAGAGGGCAGGTACTCATCATCATCAGTCATTCTTTAAAATTTTGGCCTAAATAGACCCCTATGGTCTGCATCACACTTCAGGATGCACTAACTTTTAGAGGAGCCTTAAAACCAAGGACACCTGCAGCCAATTTAAAATCCCCAGGTATTTTTCTAAGAGAAAGATCTTAAACCTGGTGTACTGACCAAATTCCAACCAAGGGACAACAGAGGTGACCACAAGCAGGTATGGAAGGAGCTCTGTATGCCATGAAAGGGCTGGAAGAAGACAGTGTCCTCAAGTTATGTCCTCAATCAGCACCCTCTCAGTATCTGAGGGCTGAACATATCTTTCTGTAAGCAAGCGAGCAGGATCAGAGCAGCAACCATCTGGGTCATAAGCCTTAGGTGTTCCTGATAGCACCTGAACCATGCCAGGTGCTGCACAAATATGCAAAGATCTCCAGCCTTTGCTCCAATTCAAGCATCTTTTCTTTTACTTTCGAACATAGGAAAAAACCCCATGTTTACAACCTTCAGAAAAACAAGCCTGGAAGACAGCTCTATTTGCTAAATGCTGAAAGACAGTGATTTCTGGATGTAAGACACCACAGTTTCAGAGGCCTTACTTCATTTGTCAAAGTGCTGCGGCTGGGATTTTTGAGTCAGTTGGATTTAGGTGTTTAAATCCCTTATGCCCTTTTGAGCTGGTGTCTCCCAAAGTACACAGGATCACAAATATACACACCCGAGTAGAATGGACTCGGTCACTCTCCCCAGGTCTGTTAACCCCCGATTCCCACTGTCCTTTTAACATGCACCCATAAAAATAACATGCAACAGCTCTAAGCTTTAGTCTCAGAATTAAACCTCCAGACTTTTAGAGCTACAACACAGAGCTGTACCATTTGATGCAGGAGAATAAACCTCCTAAATAGCAGCAATAGTCAGCTCTTGTCTTCAGTGTGGGTCAGCCACCAGTGAGGAATCAGCCCACATCATGTAAAGGTACACACGTGTGCATGATATACATGCAGGCACTGTTCCATGTAGATAGAAACACAGGTGCACACATGATCTGGGCCAAGAGGCCGAGAAGCGACCTACACATACTACACACATACTACACACACTCACAAACCACCTCATATACAGTAATATAGTCAGAGTCACACCCAGCTCAGTTAAGACAAGAAAAGAAGAATGGTCTAGCTCAGAGGTTCCCAAACTTTTTCTTAATGTGTACCCCCTTCCCAATTTACCAACCGCCCATGTACTCCTACCAACATGTTTTACACTTTAACCCCTTACATGCCAATTATTATAATAGAAATTAAATACACCATTACATAATTTCTCCCACATACCCCCCAGAGATGACTTGCATACCCCACGGGGACATGGTACCCCAGTTTGGGAACCCCTGGTCTAGCACAGTGATTGCCAACTCCTGGCCCTTGGTTAACATATTGTCTACAAAACTCTTAGACATCTCTCGTGACCACAGAGAAATGTGGAACGGCCTTCAATCTATGGCTTGCTCAGTGTGACAGCAAAGGCTAGGGACCCCTGGTCTAGCACCTGAAGAACTAGGCAAGGACTTGAAGAGGGCTGCTGTTACACTCTGATTTACCCACAGGTTCCTTGTGTGATCTTGGATCAGTCACTTTATCTCCTCTCTGCCTCAGTTCCCCTTCTATAAATTGGGGATATTCATTCTATGCACCACCAGAGTAAAAGAAAGAAGGTGAAATGAAAGATTAATTGCTCTGGTAAATCATTCTTTCATCCTATTGAAATAGCCTCTTCGCTTCCTGCCACCCTTTTATTGCCTGGGATTGTCTGCTGCTGTCGTCATTTTTTATCCAGGTTCTTCAATGGATTAGCACCGGTATTTACATCACTGCACAATAAATATCAAGAAACCAAGGCCAGAGTGAGAAATAACAAGCTGACTGCCATAAATTGTTGATAACACCTTATCTCTAAACTTGCCTCATTTGCTGCCTTGGGGAGGAGGGAAGGAGAAAAATAACCACTCACTGCCGTTTATAAAACAGCAAGCAAAAAGTCACAAATGAGCCAGGCGCAGCTGTTCTGATCATTGGCACAAATTGCATCAGACTCGCTCAGAAATTTCTTCTCGGCTCTCACACCCGAGCGGAGGTTTGCCCTAAGCACCAGGTTTCCCTGGGGAATCACGTCTGCCTTTTTCCCCTTTTACTGTATCGACACAGTTTGCAAATGCCCGGCTTTCCCCCCACAGCTGCGTGTTTATCTGGGGATAATTGATTCTCCCAGCTGCTTTGTCTGGAACAACCTTGTCATGATAAACAGGAGGTGGGCAAGGAGTTTTCCCACCAACCTCCAGAGACCCCAACTTAAAGAAAATGTAAACCTGAACCACGCTTCGGAAAGCCTGCACTGACATCCAGGACACAGCCCTGCCAGCCCCGCAGCACAGCGAGTCTTTCATCTCTCTGCCTTGAGCTGAATAACCTGTCTGATCACACAGCATCCGCAAGCAAATCGCATTGAATTCACCAGCTAATTCCTGCGATGGCACTACAGCAACTAAAAGCACTTACAAGGTAACTCTTAGCTTTAGGACTTCGTATGCAAAGCCCTCAAAGATCTGGACATCTTGACAAGGTGGGGACCTATCATTAACCTGACCTCACAGCTGGAGAAACTGAGACCAAAAAAAATGGGCCAATTTACTCCTGGTCAGTAGCAGAAGCGATATCAAACCCCCAACTTCTCAGCTTGCTTACCAGGGCCTGCGCCCACTTGACCATACATCAGTGACTCTTCCCTAATAATAACTCTCATTCAGACATTAGTTCAGTGTGACTGGTCAGAAAAGTTACAAGGCGCTGTTCCTGTTCTCCAACTGGACAATAATCAGAAAGATGGGCAGCTCTTCCTTGAAGGTAGACACCCCACATGTTTTGTCCACCATGGTCCTCAGCTAGCCCAAAAGGCAGTGGTTTCACAATGCACGTAAAGAGGTTGGGATCACGGATCCCACACACAGGTGCATGGTCCTAGCAAGTGCTTCTGGACACTTCCTTCAAACACCTAAAAGCAACACGTAGGGACTTGGACATAACACCAGGGAGGATGGGAACATGGCAAAAGCACCCCGCAGACAGGGTTGCTCTGTGGGCTGAGTAGCAAGAGCACTCACCCAGCGCCATCAGGTCTGCAGCTCCCATCCAGATCTCTCTGCTTCTCTCCTCAGCCCCGGACTCCCTCTACTCCTCCTTTATGAGCTCTCTTGTGTGTGCTTCCTCCATGCCCCATCGTGCTCTTGCCACCATGCTCTCCCTCCTCCCCCTCTCCTTTGGCCATTTTGCTCCTCTGTTTGGTCTCACTCCAGGGCTGTCCCTCTTCTCTTGCTTTTCCCCTCCCTGGCTCCCCTCTCCGTCCCGCCTGCTTTCCGCTTTCTCTCTCGGAGTCTCTTTCCTTCGTGTTTCCCTCTCTTGTTCGCTAGGTCTTTCCCAATCTTCATTTCTCGCTCGTTCACATTCTCTGGTTCTCTTCCTCCCCGCTTTCATCTTCTCTCACACTCCTTCACTCTACCTGTCTTGTCCAATTGCTTTTCCACCCCAAAGATTTACCACTCGCTCCAGACTTTATTCATTCCCAGAGGACCCTTGCAGTGTGCGTCACCATAGCAACACAACCAGGTCTTGGAAAACCTTCACTCCACTCCGGTGGCATGTTCCCCTGCCTGTCCTTCACTGGCTTCCTTTGGCACACGGCCTGGGAAACCATGGGAGAATGGTGAGCAGCCAGCAGGTAGACTGGACCAAGCCTGATGCCCTAGAATAACATTGCTCTCCCTCCCCATACAGACCTCTCCACGCCAATGGAAAATAAAAAGGGGAGGCCTTAATTGCGCCAATGGCTAATGTGCAGCAAAGAAGTGAAGCAAAGCAGCTGGCAACCCAAGGAGCGGGCACATCACGGTACCATCCCCAGCTCAGCACCAAGGGTCCAGAGACCTACACGGAAATGAGAGCAATCTATCAGCAAAATCCCATCACACAGACAGCAGCTTCTTACAGCAAGCCAAGGCACTTCTGGAATGGTAGCATTCCCAAACCCTCTGCCGGCTCCAGACTAAATCCAGGCTTTGAGCCAAGGGAGACGACAGTGTCGTGGGACCTGCTGGATACCACCTCATAATTCAGGTGTGCATTCATGCACGCACACACAAATACATATCAGTAGAAAGCATGTATATACATACATACATACATGTGCCCCTTCAACAGGCACTGAAATGCAGCCATCTCTGGAAGGGAACGCAGCAGCTGTTCGACTGCCTGTTGCAACCTCTTCTAAATGTTTTACAAATCTCCCTCTGAGGTAGGTATTACTCCGCTGGACAGACAGGCTGAGCCTGCGAGCTTACCCTGACTCATCCAAGGCCAAGCAAGCAGCAGGCCTGGAACTCAGGCACTTGGATCACGCTCTCGTTTGCTGGATCACACTCGCTTGTTCACCCTGGTTTGACTCAACTGCAACTCTTCCTTCTGAGACTGTGGAGGCAGTAAGCAAGCAGTCTGAAATGAGGTCTGCCTAGCATGCTCTAGTGAGAAGCACCATGAGGTCGTTATTTATAACAATGCAGTTAGGATGACTATTTTGTACTTCACTTGGCAGACAACGGGGGCTGAGTCCTATCCCTGCTATTAGCACCTATATCAATGCTCGGGAATCAGATCCTTACTTAATTACAAGTAAAGCATTTTCCTAGAACACCCCCATGTAGCCTCCTAGAGGATCCTTTGTTTTCCAAGCTTTCACATTCACATACCAACCATTCCCTGTCTTGCTTATCTTGCAGCCATGACCAAAATTACTGTCCTACTTCTGGCATTAGCAAACTAAGGACTACAGAATCTGGCCAGAAATGTATTACAGAAATGTATTATGTTTCTCTTGCCCAGCTGGAATTTACATGCCAAGTCCCCAGGAACACAGACGATACGCTGGCATTGAGCTTCAGAGTCCTGCCACAGCCTTCCCCAGAGCTGGTAGGTCTGAGAGATTTCACATCTGCGGAGGCTGCTCCACGTCCCCTGCTAAGATAATGTTTATATTTGCCTCTGCAGGATGATTCAAAAGAAATGTGCTTATATACTTTAAAAACAGTAAAATCAGAAGACTTGAAGCGCTCAGAGCCAACTCCTCAGAGCCAGTAAACCAGTCCACTGACCTAAGGTGATTCCCACTTGCTGAGTATTAGGCCTGTGGTAAACAGTTTCACTCTGATGGTTAAAAGCAGTAAGACAACATTAAAAAGAAGCCAGCAATTGGCTCCTTTCTTCCCTGGTTGCTGCAGTTGGAACAGAGTTGTTCGTTGCAAATCAAAATGAAATTCCCAAGTCAAATCACTGCTGGGGATGGAGGAGATGCCAAACTAAGGACCCAACCACTTGTTCTCCATAAAACTCCCAGGGGTGGGGGGTGTAGCACACCTGAGAGCAGCTGTGGGGTTACTGTGTGCGTGTGTGTGTGCACGTGTGTGTGTGCATGCGTGTGTAGCACACCTGCCTTCACTGCCGCATTTCCGTGTTGGGCACGTGTAAGCAGGAACAGGTAGGTGGGACACAGTTCAGTGACCCTCCTTCAGGGTGCTGAGGACATCATGTAGACATACTTTCTGTGAATGTTTCATGTGCATCGCTGCTTTCTACAATCTGAACATGGGATTGCTCAAGGATGTATCATAATCCCTATACCAGAGGCAGGCAATTATTTTGGGCGGAGGGCCGCTTAATGAGTTTTGGCAAGCCATCGATGGCCATATGACAGGCAGCTCAGGGCAGATAAATATTAATTTTCTAAATTTTTTAGAGGCCCTGCGGGCCGGATAGAATGGCCTGGTGGGCCGCATCCAGCCCGCAGGCTGCATTTTGCCCACCCCTGCCCTATACTGTACTACAAAAACACAGTGGTGGCTCCTTTAGCTCAGGAGACCTCCATTCTTGAAGCAGAAAGGCTTAAATCCTATCCCTGCTATTAGCGCTATGCTCCTAGAAGCCACACACAGAGATGACTGCAGAGCCCTAACTGGCCAAGATTTTGTTATAAGATAATGGGGCAGATAGGCTCCCACACAAGGAGTGGAGAGGTATATATAGATATACCAAGTGGGTTGTCTTTTATCTGGTGAGTGTCTCTCAAATCATCGTTAATCTCTTAACTGAAGACTGCATGGTCCTTTCCTCTAGCATTACCCACTGCTGCTCTAAGAATGGGGCTCAGCTTATGAATGCATTGGTATAGGTCACTGGTGGTGACTGAATTGGGAATCAGCCCCATGAAATGTTACACCACAACTAAAGAATTAAGGCCTTTAGCTCACAGCCATTAGCACACCCCAACTGCTTTACAAGGGGCAGCCACCAGAAGGGGACAAAGCGCCACATTGGTATTTAATGTAGGTTAGCAATGGTGAGACAGCTAATGTCAACCAGGGGCAAGTGGCCCCATAGGGTTTCATAACCATGCCAGCCATGTTCGCTTTGGGCACAACCCGACATAACAATACAACAAACAGTGGTGGTCTGCTGTACAGGGGTAGAGCATTAGTGAGGAACTGAATAAAGCAGCTCAGTGTAAGCAGTTCCACAGATGCCTTCACAGCTGCATCCACCTCTGAGCTGCGCTGAATTTTATGTCGCAAAATTTCAGGCAGGGCTTGAGCCAGTTAAAATCAACACATCACGTGCACACACACACACACACACACACACACAGGCACAGATGCACACTCACAGACACATGCTACCTTCCTGCAGATGCAGCGCCCATCAGACTGTGCGTCTCAAAGCTAAAGTAGGAGAAGAGATTTCTCAGTCAGTTCTTTAAGCATTAAGAACCACATGCTGCTCTCAGCTCCGGCACGTTACAGATTAAACAGGTTGCAGGGCATAGCTAAGAGCTGAATTTAGCCCACCGGTCTCATTTCCATAGCTGTGAATGGCTTACAGCAAGGCGAGTCGGACTTGACTGTCAGCGGGCACGTTACCAGTTATTACAGAATTGATTTAATTTGCTTCTGTGCTGTAATCCTATTGCAGTTTAACATATGAAACTGTCTTGAGCTTTTCTCACCTTTTACAAAGGCGTGTTTCATAGCTCTGGTCTCTGAGCTAAGACCCAGCTCTCTGAGGAGCCAGAAAATAGGACTATATATTTTGTCTTGAAACACTTGGCACAGGGATTGCCACTGTATCTGCTAAACGCATCCCCAGTGAACACACTACAGCGGGACCTTGCTAATTGGCACACTTTATAATTCACACGTTCTCTGTCTCTCTCCCTGTATCTCAGGAAAGATTTAATAGAAGAGACAGTTCCCTCCTGTTGGGAAGTCTCACATTACTAAGCCTTTGGAAAGATGGTCTTGTGGTTAAAACGCATATCTTCTCCCTTGGCTTAAATGTGGTTCTTAAACATGATTGCTGCCTGTTGTGGGCAGTCTTCTGTCCACACAAGTAGTAAGAAGTCAGGGAGTAGACAGAGCTGCATTATGACTGTGCTTAAACCTGGTTAGTCTTTGCTCTGTGGTCCGCTCTGGGAATAGTGATGCAGAAAGGGCTGAAGTTCAGGAATTGAGAAGCTCTCTGCTTGCTTAAACATATTAGGTAACCCCCAGAGGTCTCATGATAATCAGGGCCTCATTGTACACAGAATAATGGCCTGTTTCTGTTGTAAAGTTCATTTGAATTATAACTGGAATGACACCCTTACTTGAGTCGTCTACACACAGAGCCCTTAGCTTGAGCACGATGGTGGCTTTTAACTCGAGCTGACTGGCTGCAGCAGTGGCTATGGGCCAAAGCATGACTTAGTCCAGTGGGAGCCAACGTTTTTTACAGGTGTGCCACAAAATTGCCTTGCACCTTCCCCGAGTGCCACTCCGATCTCCTTCCCCTGCCCGATCTTCTGCTCTACTTTCTGCTCCCTACCTGTGCTTCCTGTCCAATCTGCTGTTCTGCGTTCTGCTCCCTGCTCTATCTGCTGCTCCACTGCTACCCCCCTCCCTGATCCCTGTGTGCCACTCACAAAAGCTGCATGCACCACTTATAGCTATTTCCACCACATACAGATGTGTGTAGGGGTCACATAAATGCGACTAGACCTCCAGTGCCTTCTCACTGCCTCACCTCTCCCCCTGGATGTGATAGTCACCATGGGAAACTCTGCCCCTCCTCCAAAGATCTCAGTCTAAATGAACCTGGTAACATCTAGAAGGAAAAAAGGAAAATTACCCTCATTTTGCATATGGGGAGCTGAGACACAAGGCAGCTCCATGCCTTGTATAGCAAGGAATCAAACAAGCCCTTCCCCATGCCAGATCCATGCTACACCTAAGCTTTTATGCTTATTATAACACACACTGCATTATGATAGTACACACTGCAGCCACTTCTGAAGCAGAACACAGGCAGCTGGTAGCAGCCGAGAGCAACACATTAGGACAGGAAGTGAAGGGAAACAGTTTAACCAATTAAACACACAGGGTGAGGAATTCAGAGGTAATTATCTAGGCTGGACAAGGGCTAATATTACTATACTCACCCTCTGAGAAGGAAAAAAAAAGTATCAGTCTAAAAAGCCAATGTAATTAGCCATTCTGGACTGCTTCCTCCCAGGCAGAACAGACCCGGGAGGTCTGAGCTCTGCCACTGAACCCAAAAGCTAAAAGCCTTTGGAAAGCGCTCCTCTCCACCAACAATGCAGTCATTGTTGCTGAGACCTGCTCTTCCCTTCCAAAGGTGAAGGCGAGAGCAAGTGCATTAGCATTCTCCCCAGGCACGGGTTACCCGCTGGGAAGGGAGAAAACAGAGTCGGGAGGGGAGCGAATGCTCTTATTGACTGTGCTGCCCAGAACGCTACAAAGGCAGTGAAAGGAGAGCCTGTCAAAGGGCATGCCACCAAAAGGGGAGAGTCACGTGAGCACCGAGTGACCAGTGTATGGAGCCCCTGTCAACAAGCTTGCCTTGATTCTGTCGTTGTACAGAGACTGGTATTGCAAAATGCTCCTAATTGCAAGCCGAGAGGGAGGAAGGTGTGTGCCCAGCACCCTCCCCTGCAGAGCAGGTGCCTTGTGCCCAGATGTGCCAGGCAACACACATAAGGCAGGCATAGGAGAAGACTCGCCACCGGAACTCAGGGTGCAATGGAAGGTACCCAGGGACCCGTGGGAAGCTGAAGAAAAAATTCACACAGCTGGAAAAAAGCTGGGTCGTCACCCAGCCACCTTCCTCTTAAACTATATGAAAAGGATTCTTCCCCCAGGGTCTGTGAAGGGAAACTATACGTCCACACCGATGCAAATCAGCCCAGCCCTGCAATCTCTGCAGCATCCTTAGCTCTCTGCTTACTCCAGGCACGCAGCTTAGACCAGACTTTGGCTCCTTCTTCAGTCCCTGACTAAGGCTGTTGCAAGGATACCACATTTCTGTGGCTGCACACTCTGTCTCTGGGGCAGAGGTACTGGCTCGTTCACAAAGAGCTTTCAACTATAGTCAGAGCAAGGTAAGGAAAGCACATGGAGCTGTTCAAAAGGGAGGGACTGCACATGGCTCCTGAGAGCAGATTCAGATTAGGTCCTGGATGGGAGGTATGCTCCAATGGCTGGAGATAAGTGGGATTCAGGACTCCTGGGTTCTGCGCCCAGATCTCTCCCTCCCCTTTAAATCAACAGAAACTACTGGTCTTCTGCAACAAGAGGAGAGACCCCATCCACTCTGGACACCAAGCCTTTATGTCACCCTCAGCAAGTTCCTTCACTTCCCCATGCTCTATGCAGGGCTTGTGAGAGACCCTGGCAAGGGGATCTCTTTCCTCCCATTTTGGAAACAGGAAACAGAGGAATTTCATTTGACTTCTAAGCTGAATTCATGAGTTTTGCAATGCACCCCTAGAGATCCTTCTGTATTTACACACACAACTTGCAACTGTTATTTTTGTCAATAAATTTTAATGTCTATTAAGAAAGGAAATGCTCATAATTTAAGGGGGGCCTAAGCTTGGGGGCCCAGTTCAACTGTACCCCATTCCTCCCATCCCATAGGCCCTGCTCAGCTGTAGCTTGAAGCCCCTTTCTCAATCCTCCGAGATCCTGGCAAGCCTGGGTGATAAGAGTGCCTTGGTTTGGGTTCACTAGTTCTTTGTAGATTCCCCTTTGGAAACATAGACATGTCAACAGCTCCCTCATCTAGGAACCCTGAATAAAGCTGATATAGCAGACCTCATCTGCCTACCTTCTCGCCTTCATCCATGTCCTGGGGGACATCTCTGCTGACATGGACAAGGGAGAGGTCTCTGTAGCCTGAACACAGATATAGTAGCAGCTTATAAACTGAGCACAAACAGTATGGAAAAAGATGCCTGTCTCATGATGGGCCTAGTCATAGGCGTAAGCAGTGGATTCTCTGTCTTACAAGCTGGCCAAATCAAGAGCAGATGCCTTTCAGAAAGTCACACCTGAAGTCACCAGGCCCAGCACTGGGTGAATTCTCTGGCCTGTGCCATACATGAAGTCAGACTAGATGATTTAATGACCCCTTCTAAACTTAGTTCTCTAAATCTGATTGTATTGTGGCCACAGAGAGACTGCAATTGGGGAATAGGCCAGCAACTTTCAACCAGGGTGCTGTGGCACCCAGGGGTGCCATGAGATCCTTTTGAGAGTGCTGTGCAATATTAGCACTGTTAGGTGTGCAAATAGCTATATGGGATTCACAAGATATAACCCAGACATTTCAAAAAGGAATCTATAGTGTCAAAAACACTTCTGATCTATCATGGCCTTCCTGAGTTCTTTGCAAGAGAAGAATCACTCTCTTATTTTTCCATAGTCAAGAAACAAATGAAAGCTAAGAGCCAGCATTTTCTGAAGGGTGCTTTGAGTCTAATGAGGGGTGCCTTGAGGCTAAAAAAGTCGAGCACTACTGTGCTAGGCAGGCAGTGTACATACCCTGGAGCCAAGAGCATGTTGTATGTTTGAATGGCTGCATTAGACCAATAGGGGGGCAAAATCCCTGCTGCGGTGAACTACTGTACTGGCCTTCAAGAAGCAAGATTGAGGGTCTCAGCCCAGGGTGAACATCAGAAAACTATCGAGAGATTTGCCATGGCAAGCTGTACCTGCCCTAGAAAAGCCCAAATCTGCGGTAGCAGAGGGCTGCAGGTCAGGACAGATGAACGGATGTTAGCAAAGCTGTGAGGATTCAGCCAGACCAGCAAGGAGTGGCTTAGTTCATGACTGATTCAGATTGGAAGGGCTGGATGGGGTCTAGGACTACCATGAGCATTAAAAATCATCAACAGCAGTCACTGAACTTGCAGCCAGACACAGCACTATCATCAAAGCGGCCGTGCTCTGTGAGCTGGGCTCAGCCCTTCCAACAAAGGCAGACATCTCCATTTCAAGTCATGTGCCAGCTCAGCCTGAGGAGACGCCACCCTCCTCTGCTCTCTGTTCCTTCTCAGTCTTCCTTTAACCAACATCTAGGAACATGGTCTGCCTGACCCAAATGCATCCAAGCTAGCACATCACTGAACTACAGAGCAAGTCTACTTCCCCAGCCAGCCCCTCCAGTCCAGCACCACAGCCTCATTGGTATCCCCCTCCCCATTTCTTCTGCAAACTTCCCAACTGAGGATACAGTTCAGAGTTAAGAAAGAAGGGGTCTGTCACTAATACCTGCTGCCCTCCCCAACAGCAAGCCAGGACTGATTCTTTCCAAATCCCCATGGCCCTGACAAGAGGCACAGCATCACATGCTCAAAGATGATTCTGGGGAAGTGAGAGGTATCTGTGCAGGCTGGCACTCTGGTGGGATTAGCCAGCAAAGAAGATGGAAATGTATCAACACCAAGCCACAAGGAAGAACTTTCTAGTATTTCACAGCACCAGAAAATGAGCAAATGTAACCAAAGCACCAGTACCCAATCCAGTATAGCATGCTCAGCACTTTACCTTTGTTGTTTTCCATTTATCCAGATCTCCCACCTCCAGGATGTTAGGCTGAATGTCAGGACAACTCTCATAGCTAGGCAAACATATTAAGCTGCGGAGCAGGCTTCCAAGGGAAGTGGCAGAGCCTCACCAGAGAAATAAACTGCACTGTGGAGTGAACTCGTAACCTTGAATACATGGTCTAACTGCTGGAGTGGGCAAAAGCCATATGGCATTAACAAGGGCTACCCTGGCAAGCAGTAATACTGAGTGAGCAACACTACAAGGGGGCAGCAAAGCAGCTGTTAAGTTCACAATGTGAGGTGGTAGCAAAGCAGAGCAATACAATTTGGGGTCAGCCATGGCAGGTCTCCCATGGGCACGTCTACACAAGATGCAATGGACTGTTCTACTGTGTATTAGCGCATCACAGCAAAAACTGTGCTAATGCACTAATGCGCAGTAGAATTAGTCTATTGCACATTAAGCATCACAAAAAATGTTCACCTTTGCTACTGTGCATTCGTGCAACTGAGCTTTTTCCTAGTACCTGATATTAGATGTTCTAAATTTAATGCACAGTAGCAAACATGCATTAAAGAACGTGTAGACGTGCTCCATGACAGACCTGGCAGGTCACCTCTGGGCAGACTAAGGTTCAGAGGTAGCTCTTACACACTGAGATGCGATTGATGTGCCTGACCCTTCTGTGCTGAGTGAGGACAACTAGGATGCCATTAAGTTAGGGGTCATGTAAATCTGTGGCAGTGGGGTGTTTTCATAGAGACAGCCCTGTTTTGACATAAGGGGCACTTTAATGCAGAAGGGCTTTTGTCTGCATGCAGATCTTCAGAACCCTAACATTTCGAGGGGCCCTGGCACTCATTTGCCCCACGTGAGCCTCTGATGTCCCACCTGCCTTCCTGCAGCTTACCCCCCCAGCTAGAGCATCTCCCACCCACTAGCTTAGTTACACACAATTCCCTATGTAAAACCTCCCTTAGCAAGGCCACGGACCTCCCCACACAAAGCCCTCACCATGTGACAGGGCCCTGGTGGTAACAGCTACAAACAGCCCGTAGACAGATGGACACATGGACAGCCTTCTTCCCAGACAGCCAGACTGGGCACTTCGGGAAAGAGCTGCTCTCCTCAGCAACCAAAGGTGATGGTGATCTTGTACACAACAGGTGCATCTACATGAGATGCTTAATGCACAGTAGGCTAAAAACACTGTTCAGTAGTGTGCTGGGCAAAAACCATGCTAATATGCTACTGTGCAATAGTATTAGGCTACTGCACAGTAAGCAGCACAAAAAAACCTATGCTCTGGCACTACTGCACAGTAACTGTAGTTATTGTGCAGTTAGTTAGCACTTCATTAAGCAAGTACTAAACTAAATGTGCAATAACTACTGCACATTAATGAACATGTAGACGCTCCCAGTGAGTGCATCTACCCGAGACACTTTACTACAGAGCTGACTAATTAGCTCTGCAGTAAAGTCTCACTGTCTACACATGCGGCGCTATTAGGCCACAGTAAACTAACTGACGCAGCTGCCTGACACAACTGCTATCCTACAGCAGAGTAGTTACGTGCAGCAAAACACAGGTGTAGATGGTGACAGGGCTGGCTGGGGTGTGAGGGTCCTACAGTGTGGGGGCTGCCTGCTGGCTAGCCCTACACTGGAGCACCCTCATGCTCCAGCCAGCCCCTCTGCAGCATGTTGGGCCAGGGGGAGCAGCTCTGTGTTGGCAGGCTGGCCCCTGGCCCCTTCTCAGCCAGGGTTGTGGCACCCAGTCTCAACATGCTGCAGTCCTGGGTGCGTGTGCAAATGCTGTACCCAGGAGCAATAAACTCTGGAGTGAACTGCGCTGGAGTTTACTGAGTTACATTAATATCACGTGTAAATGCACCCTGTTACTCTCATCTCTTTCTGGAGTGTGTTTGCTCCTCACCAACCTCACAGGCTCTGCTTCTCCAGGGGCTTTAACCCTTCCCAGTGCTCAGCATCCCATCCCCTGCACTTGGGCCCCAACACCAACTCTTCATTCCCCTGCAGACCCTCTCCTACCTATCAACCTGCGCTTGAGCAGAATCAGTGCACTCTTGTCTGAGGGTCATAGCATCAAGGGTGAGGTGCAACGAGATTCCCCCAACTGCATCCAAGTCCTCACTGCATCCAGGACTTGGAACAAACCATGGCCAAAGGCAAGCACACAGCCTGGGCATCAGTAGGGTTGGACACCAGGAAGCACCTACAGGCTTTCAGCTCAAGCAGAGCTCCTGTGGCCACCGATGCACAGCAGGCTGTTGCAGTTATTGAGCCCAGCTCAATAGCAGGAGACAGGATCGCACGTGCCTTGTGAGAGTGTTGCAGAGTGTAGCAATAACTTCCCTGTCCTGCATTCTTCTCTTCCCCTGGGAAAGGAGTGTCATCATCTCCATCATCCCTCTACAATCTGGTGCACGTGACATACCCTCAGCAGTTTGAAAAAGAGCTTTGGCTATCCATGACCTGCTATGAAGCCATCCTGGCTGGACCTGACAAGGTCCAGAACCACAAGCTCAACATCTAAGTGCCTGGTAAATGTCACTGAAGGTGGATCTCTCTAGCCTAGCAATTTCCCCAGCCAAGCATCTGTAGGATCTGTTTCACGGGCCTTAGAGAATGAACAGCTGGATTGGGCTATTCTACTGCGTCTCCAGCTCTGGGAAGTCTACATGACCAAGCATCTGTAAGTTAATAGTGGCCATGTACTCATCTCCTAGGCACTAGTGAGCAAAGAATAATGATGTTGCAATACAGGTCCACTGGAAATACCCTGGTTGTCCAGTATGTTTATGCAGTAAAACAGCTCAGTCTGTACTAACCCTGGTAACTCTAGGTCCCCCCAGTTGCCTGTGGGCTGGTCCCGCAAGAAGGACTTGTAAAGTGCTAGACAGCAAGGCAAGATGAGCAAAGGGCAAAACTGATCAAAAAGCAAATGTGGTGGATCAGGGAGGGTTAAGTACTAAAGCGGGGTTGTGCTCACTTCAGTCTTTCTGGCTATGGAGTCATCCCACTTCCATTCAGAACAGATCACTCAGACACAAGGCCCAGGATCTACAGCGCTGGCTCTGCCCTGTTCTGCTGCAGACTCTAAGCAAGTTGCTTAAACTCAGGTCTCCAAGGACACCTAGGTGCCTAACTCATTTGAGTTCAGTGGGAGTTAGGTGTCTAAACACCTTCACAGATCTGGTGCCTCCTCATTAACATGGACCATATCTTCACTGGACCAAACAACCCAGATCAGCACATGGAGAGACTATTCACCTGCAGTTCTACCTATGTCTTATCATCACTGCTACACTCTTCTGCTGTCCACTTTGCACAGACAGGGCAATCCCTACATGAATGAATGGACACCGATTTGACATGAATTCCACTAAGATACACGAGCCTATGGCAGAACACTTCAACCTCCCTGGACATCCATCGTTGACCTCAGAGCAGCTGTCCTTAAACAGCAAAACTTCAAAAACCAATTTGAACAAGAAATCATCAGCAGATTGGATTGTATTAAGTATGGTCTCAGCAGAGACTCTGGATTGTTACCACATTACCTGCACTAGCTTTTATAACCCTTGTGCCCACCAGTGGCAGAGGGGGCACGGCTACGCCGGCAGTGGTGGGAGCCTGGAGGCGGTGAGCAGGGAGCTCCTGCAGACGCTGCTGGCACTGGCGGTCGGCGGTGGAGATGGCCAGCGCCAACCAGAGGTCAGCGACCACCTGCAAGTGCCACCGGCAGCGGCCAGGGGCAATCAGGGACTGCCCGCAGATGCCAGCAGCAACTTTTTGTGGAGGGTGCACTGCCATGCGCAGGAGGTATACATGCACCCGCATGCACCCTCTACGCATCAACCCTGCTCGTGTCCCTCAAAGCCTGCTTTGATTTTTCCTTATAATTTCTTCAACCCACCATCACCACTCTCAGCAGCGACCCCTGCCCCCCTCCTTTTCTCCTCCTTTCCTTATCTTTCATATGAAAATTACTTTATTAATTTCTATTTAGTATCCCTACTCTCTGCAGGTCCTTTCATAGCATCTGACAAAGTAGGCTGTCACCAACGAAAGCTTCTGCCTTTCTGAATGAGTTAGTCTTTAAGATGCCTCCCTGCCCTGCCTTCTACAAATTAAACGTATAGGAATCACTTCGCCCACCACTAAAATGCAACTACATCTGGGAGTGACAAAGCAGTGGTTCAGTGGTGAAAGCAACCCTACACAACAGGTTGATATCAAGAGGTATAAGTCATGTAACTGGTTGAACCCGTAAGGGAAATTTTAGGTTGTAAACTTTTGGAACAGATGCTGTCTCTTATGCATCTCTACAGCACCTGGTACTTTAGGTCCCTAATTTTGGCTACCACCTGCAGTTACTAAAATACTAATAAATAATAGCAATATATTAGAAAGGCAGAATGTAATTATATAATAGTTAGACTTTTGGCTTAACACCCACCTAATTTCTGGAAAAATGTGCCTTGCCAGTCTTAACCGCCCCAAGCAATCGAGGCATTGATTTTATCTCTTCTCTGAAGGATGTGACCCAAAGCACTGCCTCGCACCAGGTAGGGAGAATCAGCAGCAAGAAGGATACTTGCTGAGGATAGCTTGTCCACTTCTACAAGGTCTCCCATCTGAGGTGTGTCCTGACCTATGCCTGATCTGTTTCTGGGAGCTAACAAAAACTTCAGCAGCTGCACTCATTGCATTGCCCTGCTTGTGCTTCCAACAAAGTGTTTTACCACAAGAAGCCAGCAGATGAGAGCTACAACCTCATTGCTATCTCCTCCACCACCAAGGAATCTGCACCTACTGCCCTGAGCATGCTCAGCACCAAGCCCAGATACTCATCACTTAGAGATGAACAAAGCAAGGGTCCTTCCTCTGCACTGAGGAATATGTCAGGCTGAAGATATCCCAAGTCCCATGTTCAGTGCTGTTGCCCCCTTCCCCTGCTACTCAAGCTGGTTGAGCTCTCCGTCTCATGTCCCAACATGGGACTCCTCAGGGACCCCATGCATAGACTGTAACACTGTCTTGCCAGAAGCAGTTAGATGAACAAAGGTGCTAGGGGCCATATTTGATCTTGGACTCTTTCCATCTATCTTGGCTGCTGTTGGGGGAACAGTCATGATCAGTGAGGAAGCTGGAAGAGAAGTTCCCCACTGGGAGCAGTCAGGAAGGACCAGAGGGTTACAGGCAGTGGAAGCAGCTCATTGATACACCACTGAAATCTGCTTACGTGGAGACGGAGATGGCAGAGCTACGGGAACAGGTCTGCGAGGACCTTGATGGCCAGGGCTCAGCAGAACAAGAAGAAAGCCTGGAGCCTAGATTCTGGAGCTCCAGAACGAGGATTGTGGTCCGCTCCTCGGCCTGCTTCCCCCAAACAGCCTATGCTGGGGATGTCCAGGATGTAACGTGGAAGTGTCCCTTGAAGGTAGCTTGGTGCAGCACCACTAAGTCAGTCAGTGGCAGAACCATCTGCTTCAGGTGACAATGCAGCCGGCAGAGAGACACCAGCCGGATCCCAGATCCTGAGCAGGGAACAGGGTGCTGCTGGTACATGCGAAGTTCCCACCCTGACAGTGCACGTGCTACAAAGTCATAGAGGAAGCTCAGTATTTGAATTCGAAATAGCTTGAATTTGATTTTGAAATAGCTGGAGAATTGCCAGGCCACAGTGACAGAAAGGCTGAGTGTGAATGCAATATGGCTCAAGTGTGTCTCACAAACCCTGCATCGAGAGCCAAGATATTCTTCTAGCACAAGCTGTAGAGCCAATGGCTTGGAGTTCTGTTCCTACGAAGCCTTCCATAGGCAAGGAGTTATTACAGCAACAAAATGTACTAGGAGTGACTCAGATACGCAAATTAGAGCTCTTCTCTTGTATTGGGGGTGGGGGTCAGCACTGGGAAGCTCAGCAAGCAGAGATATGGGACTTCCGTCAGGAAGACGAGCTTCTCCTGTACTTATGCCACATCTTGGCTGATCTGACCCAAAGAAACAAGCTGCTCTGTTTATTTATTTAGTGTATTTTTAAGCTCAGAGCACTGAATGCAAGTTCTTTTACTGCAGCTAGTAGCAATCCAATAAATAAATGTATGAATAAAGGGCCACTGTTGAGAGAAGCGTCCCAGTTTAAAAACCAAGCATCCGAACCAAAGCCAGCCTGGATTAGGAAACAGGAAGAACCTTGCAAATCTAATGGATCAGTCGGCATTCACGCTGCTCGCTTCCTCTTCCCACCTCACCACCTGGGACAGGTGAGCGCCACTTGTCAGCCGTCAGAGACGGGCCTGGTCGGGGGAATTAGGATCAGAGTGTGCTCAGAGATGCCTGGAATAGGGGGTTTCCCCAGTGTGAAGTTCCTTCTCCTTACTGTTGTGTCAGTGCCTGGCACAACTCCCAGCGTGGTTGTGTCTCCCAGGGAAAGAGGGAAACGGGGGAAAATATTGCAATTATGTTTGTTTTGTTTTAAACCACTGCAAACACTTTAGTGCCCAGAGCAGTGTGCGATGCCCTTGGGTTTGTTTGCTTTAAATATGTCCTTGAGGCTGGCTGGCAGTGGGGCTGGGACTACCCCACAGATCAGTGACCTTACATAACTCATTTGCTTAGGCAGGCAGAGCTGTGACGGGTCACTGGGCAAGGGGACCGGGAAGCAAGCTGAACGGGACCCCCAGGGACAGGCCCTGGATCTCTCCAGCCTTCACCCAGCCCCTGGATGAGCAGAAGGGAAATGCTGCAGCCGAGTCCTCGCCCTGTGCCCAGCATCATGGGGAGAGCAGGGCCCAGGGCGAGGACACGGGGCACAGCCTCCTTTCCCGTGATGCTGGACACCTGAGAGGAGCGCTGTGGGGACCTGGGGACTGGCAACAACACACAAAAGGCTTCGCCTCTCTCCATAGTAACTGTCACTATAGCAACCACAGTCCAGGTGAGGCAAACAAGCCAGAGAGCGCAGGGGGGGCCAGCTCTCGGGGAGTGGGTCCAGACAGCTGGTTTGGGCTCTGCTTGTTTGGGGAAGGGCCCTTGCAGCTCTGATGGAGGCTGGGAGCCCGCACACAACAAGGCAGCTTGGGCTGCCTCCATCGATCCAGCAACATGAGCCCAGCTCTGCATCCCGCTGGTCGCACACTGCCTGCTCCCCCTTGGCCTAATGGTCGAAGACCCCCAGAAGCCAGCTGCAGCAGACAGACCTAACTCGCCGGGCGCCTGGAAGCGTAGTTCATTAGAGGCCAGGACGTCTGAGTAACAGGAGTACCTTGAGAGCGGAGGGGCTTAAATTGCCTTTGGCGAGGAGATCTGGCATGGAGACAGTCAGCTGATGGGCTCTCCCTAGCAGAGCCTTCCAGAGCACTCCTTTCTCCCAGGGCCTGGGCTGCAAACCAGCATCCTAGAGGACTAGAAGGGGTTTCTCCTCCTAGCAGCCAGCTTGTCTCCCCAGTGCTTCCCTTCTTATCCTGCTTGGCTATGCATGACAGCCGCCGCAGCTCAACAGCACGGCTATGCTTGCAGAGCGTCGAGCATACGGACTAACAGCACCATCCTCCGCTGTATGCATCAGGCTCTACCCCAGAAGGAGCCTTGGGGCCTGGATAGAAACATTCCCCATGCTGATGCATGAGAGTAAAATTAATAAGGATTGTGACAGTCACATCCACCTGACCCCAGCAGGCTTGTCAGTGATGCCCTCCAAAAACTGCTTGAAGACACAGCTAGTACTGTCCACTCAGTGTACCTGCCCCTGCCCAAGTGTACCTGTCCCCCACCCCCAACTGCAGACTGGTTTGCGGAGCACAGGGGTGCTAATCTCAGCCTGTGCCTCAGTTTTTACCAGTCAGCATCTGCAAAATGGGGATAATAATGCTGGCCTAGCTCATGGCACAGATGGGAAGCTGAGGCATTACAGAGCCTTACATGCAACTAATGATCTACGCATCACTGTCAGTGGTTATATCTGTAACCTGCTGAGTGCACTGGAAATGAAGGACTGATCGTTCGCCTGCATCCTGAGAGACACTGGCTACTGGTTTAAACCCGGTATTTCAAGTCCACTTTATAATGGGACCAACAACGCACTCAGTGCAAGACCAGACCCTGGAGGTCTTCTCCATTGCACGTAGCATTGGCTTGGGTACTGGGCAGCCTGGTATTTGCGAGTAGTAAGCAAGAGAAGAAGCAGAGCATGGAGCCAGCTAGCTGGTTTGTAGCTAAAAAGGAATCACTTAGTATCCTAACCCAGAAGAGCCACAGAGTCAGGGCTCCTCTGTCCTTTAGCACTATCCCAAAGGGAACGAGACAGCTAAGGCCCCAGCCCAGCCAGGTGTGAATAAGCCTCACACCACAATAGGACAGGCACTCAATACTACCACCTAGCCACAAAACAACCCCCCTCCCACCATCCTTTTCAGCACACGCTGAATACAGACTTCAAGACAACCCATCCACATGAGAGGCAATGAATGCACCCCTAAAACAACCCAGACAACGGGCTGAAATCTACTTCTCCCACAAACCACCATACACAACAGTTACTCAACATGCACTCCAACGTAACCCACAACGTGCACTGAATACAATGCCCAGCGCAACTCGCTCCCTACAGCGTATGCCAAATACAACGCAATATCTAATGATGCACACCTCACAGCACACACAGGATGCTATATGGCAGGGGCAGGCAATTATTTCAGGCAGAGGGCCGCTTACTGAGTTTTGGCAAGCCATCGAGGGCCGTGTGACAGGCAGCCAGGGGCAGATAAATATTAATTTTCTAAATGTTTTAGGGGCTTTGCGGGCCAGATAGAACGGCCTGGCGGGCTGCATCTGGTCCGCGGGCTGCATTTTGCCCACCCCTGCTATATGGGAGCCCTCAGGCAATATCCAAAACATCTTAAAAAGCAAATTAATTCAACTGCATTAAACCCCTGTATGAACACTCTCGTTCAGAATTCAAATGGCCCAAATTTGACACGGCTAAATTTACCCTGGCAGTGAAGGTACAATCACAAGTCCCCTACTGCTACCCAACACTTCATGCCACACATCTATCTCCTCTTCCCAAATGACACCGCTACAGCACCGCGCAGTGTACAAACTCACGCCCCACCCTGTGTGTGCCGCACAGCCATACCTAGCCCTATGGAGTTACAATAGCGCTATCTTGTAGAGAAGTGTGAAGAGACAGACAACAATTCCTGCATGAAATCTTAGCACTCTTATTTTGGGTGGTTATTTTTAACTCAACTGTAAAAATTCACACCTATTGGGAGCTCTGACACATGAACAGCCTAGGATCTGGGCTGTTTTTTTCCTCTACTTATTTGGTTTTAATTGGCTTGAGATGTTGTTTAATTCAGAGGACTGGAAGAAAGAAAACTGCAGGGTTAGGTAGGTGCTCCTGTAATTCTCACAGAGACTGTGAGATGCTGAGTTTATTCCTCACAGAGGCAGAGAAAGAAAGGGAGAACACGCACACGTACTCATATACATGAGTCCTCAGACGTGGGTCTCGGCAGCCTTGTATAGGAGAGGAAGAACTGGGCCACGTGATTCCCAGGAGCCGTCTGTGAGGGTAGGGGAGTCAGCAAGGAGGTGATATTCCTTCCTCATCCTGTGAAACTCAAATCTTCCTCCTGATGACAAGGCAACACACCGCAAGCACAACTTCTGGGAAAGGGCTCAGCTTGGGGCAATGCACACACGCAGGGACTAATTTACCAGCCTCTTCAGGGAAAGCTGTAGCAACTCTGGGGCACACCAACTCTAAATTTAAATGCTGGATTTGGGAGAGGCTGGGTGGCTGTGTGATCAGAAATAGGTTGGCTGAGGCAGTCAGACTGGCAGATACAGACCAAAGCAAGGTGATGAAGTCACACAGACTCCAGGTTTTAAAGACTTTCATTACCGCGACAAAGGCTGCAGTGCTAATGCTAACGACTTTATCAAGAGTCTCCTGATCCTTGGAGTTTGTCATAAAGCCCTAGCTCTTGGAGGACTCAGCTCATATTTGAAGTGCCCTTCAATGCTGTTATTCCTAAACCTTTCTTTTGCAAGGCTGTGGGACAGTTCACAAGATCTCCCATCCTTCAAGTCATTTCAAACTGGGCTGCATAAAAGACCTCATTCCCTTCAGATACTCAGTGCTGGCTCCCAGCCCCTGTGCACAACCAAGTGTGCAACCCAGGCCGGGTCCCTGGCTAGGAAATGGGTATTTACTTCTTTCAAGCCTCCCTCATGGGGCTATTCTATACCATGTCAGCAATAAACCTCAGGGAGAAGGGGGTTGAGCATGCCCCATCCATACGACATGCTCCAGAGCTCACCCAGGAGGCTACTTTGGACTTGCCCCAGCACTTTGGCTGAGGGGCCAAAAGTAAGCGCTGGGGACAAACAGCCTCCTAGGCAAACTTCGGAAGTAAGCCAGGAGATATGGGTGGGTAGGGAGCTCAGTCTGAAGCTCCCCAGGATACGCTGCTGCCTCCTCTAAAGAAGGCCCTCTCTGAGCTGCTGGATTTCTTTCGGAGAGTAGCCCAGGGTTTCAGTGCATTTGCTTTGTGCCCCTTCTAGGGGCTGGTCCACATAACAGGATAAAAGCCCACTACTGCATCTTTTATCTACAGAGAAAGCCACTCCATTAACTCAAGTGGGAGAGGCACATGCTTTCTGCTCTGAGTTCAGCCCCTGGGCAGTAGCTTGCAACAGTGGAAAGGAAACCTAGATCACTCCCACTCCTGGTGAAAGCCAGGGTGCTCTCCCTAGGAGCACTCCCCAGGGCTCTGCTTCATCCAGGCCTCAAAGCATTCCCAGTGATAGGGCATCCAGGGTAAAGCACGTGAAGTCTGCCGTTGCCTTCTGCTCTCGCTGCTGGAGGGAGCAAGGCATCCCTTGCTCATGAGAGGTGCCAAAATAAACTGTATCCCTGTGTCCCCAGGCAGCACGCACATGGGTGCAGTCTGCCAGAGCTGGCCAAAGCCAACAGAGCCACAGCTGTTTCCTGCCTGCCCTTGCTCACTCTCTACTCCATCTGCACGATACATGCTCAAGACACTCCTCAGAGGTAATGGGCCCAGATCCCATCAGAGGATGAGAAGGGTTAGAAGGAGATACCAGACAGGTATTCTGGGAGAGGGAAACTCAGAGAGTGAGAGAGAAGCAGGTTCTCCGCCCAGGGGGGCCCAGTCAGCAGTGAGAGACTGATGTGGGATGAAAGACCTTTCCAATCTCACTGTAAACGTTAGAGTCTCTTAACCCTGAGGGACCAAGCAGGGAAGTGGCAGTCCCATCTTAGGGTAATCTTCCTCCACCTCCTCCTATAGAGGCCGTGCTTGACACCCACAGATGCATGCATCTCAGAGGCCTATTTGTGTCTGCAGCAGGTCAGAACTAGTTGAGAAAGGGGCCTCTGCTCAGCTAATCAAAGAGGCTTTCTGTCAGCGGCTGCACAAATTACTGCTACTCAGCCTAGGCAGACAAGGTTCCTTGGGTGAATCTGGTATCTTTTATTAGACCAACCCAAATAGTTAGAAAATACTTATTAGGCAAGCTTTCGGGTTCAAAAACCCTTCATCAGGCTAAGGAAGTTTCAGCAGTTGGTGTGTGCTCTTCCTGGTTGGTGTGTGCTTAGCCTGACAAAGGGTTTTTGAACCTGAAAGCTTGCCTAATAACTATTTTCCAACTATTTGGGTTGGTCTAATAAAAGAGATCAGATTCACCCAAGGAACCTTGTCTGCCTATGTCCTTAGACCAACATGGCTACAACCTACACCCCAGCTACTGAGCCTAGCATTCACGCTCCCCCCAGATCCACTGCAAAGGTGTGAAGATGAATGGATCTCCTGCTATTTATGCTCTGTGGGGCAGACTTGCTGCTGAGGTAAGCTGCCCTAGCTGACTGACATCAGGGGAGTTTTGCTAACCAACACCAGTGGAGGTTTTGGTCCACTGTCTGGAGAGGGACAGGGCATGTGTTAGACAAGAAGCAAACAGATTCTCCTACAAGACAGCAGTTCCAGATTTGCTGGCATGCACTCCAGATGTACTGACCTCACTCTAGGACATATATACAAATTACCTGCCAATCTTGACTGAGGAATACGCACAGACACTCACACTTGTCTGCTGCATGCCACCAGCAAATCTGATGCATCAAGCAAGGGCGTGCTGCATCCCTCAAATTATACAGCTGTGAAGAAAATCCAAATTGGTTCACAGCTAAAGAAAATCCTGGCTCACAACCAACGATAAAACATCAAGCAAAACAGTCGCTGAGTTGTGCCAGTCAGGGGGCTGCAATCCTGAGCTTTGAAACAATCAGACTGCTTATGCAAAACATGCAGCGCCCGGCTGGCACATCACAGCTCGGTATTACATCAGTCTGGGACAGCATTTACCAAGCAGATCACAATCAGCTATGCAAACATGCCAGCTGAGAGACACATATGAGAGGTCAGTTATATTCCTGTACTGAACTGTACTGATATTCCTTAGTCCATCCACCAACAGGATTTTGTGCAGTCTTGAATAACTCCAGCGCTTGCCTCTGCTGCTGCTAATACAGCTTCAAGAAGCGATGGAGCGAAACTGATGGGATCCTTGTAGATTTCCCCGGTGCCTTGGGGGGTCCTGAATAGTAATAGCGCACTTTACTACTGCTTGGGGAAGCTCTGAAGAGCAGCAAAGGCCCTTGAACAGACTCGGGAAGGCAGCTCAGCACTGCATTAAGACACACACAGAAGGCCCTTCTCACGTCTGGGAGGCTATCCAGTTAGTCTGGGTTTCTAAGTAAAGATTTGGGTTTTACAGAAATTTCTGGCATTGCTGTGCCCAGCCCAGCAACACCCTTCCAGAGCAGTGGTTTTCTCTTAGTACTTTAGATGCACCGTGAATGCACATCTCACCCACGGTCTGGCATCCTGATTCCCCTCTCCTGAGGCTACCCGAGCATAAGCGAACGGAGAGTTTGCACAGCACGGCCATCAACAACACAGGAGAAAATATTTACCCTGCAGGCTTCATATTTGAAGAATTTTCCTTCACACCCACCTTTCCTGGCCAATCACATGGCTCAGAAGAGACACTTCGGGTAGCAAAACAGGCCACTGTGTATTGAGTTAATTCTTCTTTGCTGGCAGCCGGCAGGAGCCCACGTCAGGCTCCACTAGCGCTCTAAATGGGTCACAGACCTGGCATCATTTGAGACCTTCTTCCAAAAAGGGTCTGAGTAGCTCAATGGCAGGCAGGGTTCCAGGAAATGGCACCGAGCCCGGGCCCCTTAATCTGCAAACACCGACAAGCCGAAATTTACACATCCATGAAACAACCAAAACATTCATCTCCAAGGCCCCCACATCAAGGCGACTCCACGGAACAAGAGGCACAGCAACCAGAGAAAAGGCCACCACCGTGCATCAAATGACAATGAGCCCAATTGAGGGAACTGGATCCTCTCCCTGATGGGCTCCAAGGCAAGGATTTTCTATAGGACTCCAAGGGCTGAAAGGAAAAGAAAAGATGCTGAGGATGGATCATTTGATTTATCCGGGCTGAGGGACATTGGTGCTGTTGTTCTCAACTCTTCAGGATACAGGGTATAAACAGAAGCGATCCATTCCCTCCCCCTCGCTGCTCCTATTTATCAATTATTATTTGTTACAGAACCAACAGTGGCACCACTGCAAGGAAAATATTATGACAGTTCCAGCCCCTCCAACTGTACAGTTTAACGACTGGCACACAAAGATCAACACTAACTATTTTTTTTAATGGACTGGGATTTATAGTTGCTGAGGGATGGGGGAGCTTCTGAGGGGGAAGAGGGAGGGAAGACAAGCTTGGGTTGTATTTTTTTTTTTTTTTTTTTTTTTGCTTAAGTCTCCTCTGGGAACTTTAGCTAGTGCAGCTAAGTCAATCATAGTTTCATAGTTGGTAGGGTCAGAAGGGACCTGAGCAGATCATCAAGTCCAACCCCCTGCCATGGCAGGAAAGAGTACTGGGGTCAAACGACCCTGGCAAGGTGATTATCTAGCCTCCTCTTAAAGACCCCCAGGGTAGGAGTCAGCACCACTTCCCTTGGAAGTTGGTTCCAGGTCCTAGCTGCCCTGACTGTGAAGTAGTGCCTCCTGATATCTAGCCTGAATCTACTTTCGGTCAACTTATGGCCGTTGTTCCTTGTCACTCCTGGTAGTGCTCAGGGGAACAGGGACTCTCCCATTGCCTGCTGGTCTCCCTTGGCCAGTTTGCAGATGGCCACCAGGTCCCCCCTCAGCCTTCTCTTGTGGAGGCTGAACAGGTTCAGGTCCTGTAGCCTCTCCTCATAGGGCCTGCCTTGCTGCCCCCGATCATGCATGTGGCCCTCCTCTGGACCCTCTCAATGCTGTCCACATCCCTCCTGAAGTGCAGCGTCCAGAACTGGACATGGTACTCCAACTGCAGCCTGACCAGTGCCGCATAAAGGGGGAGGATCACCTCCTTGGACCTGCTCGTGATGCATCTGTGGATGCATGACAAGGTGCGGTTAGCCTTTCTGACTGCATCCCCACACTGCCAGCCCATGTTCATTTTTGGAATCAATGACTCCCAGATCCTTTTCTGCCTCTGCACTGATGAGAAGGGAGTTCCCCAGCCTGTAGGTCTGCTGCTGGTTCTTCCTCCCCAGGTGCAGCACCTTGCACTTGTCAGTATTGAAACCCATCCTATTCTCATCCGCCCACCCCTGTAACCTGTCTAGATCTAGTTGCAAGGAGTCTTTCTTCTCCAACATTTCTACACTAGCAAAAGCCCTCATATAAATGTACTTAACCCAAAATAAAAGTACCGTTGTCTGAGCAGTGTGCATCGCTTGTTATACTAATATTAGATACATCACCTAAAGTCCTTTTTTCACACCACAGTCTTTGTTCCCAGTTAGGCGGTTGCCAGTCCAGCTATCCTGGGACAAGAGTACTGGCTGGAGTAGACGTGACCTTAAGTCAGAATACCTGACCAACACGTGTGAATGGAGAGTTTGCATAGCAGTCATTCTCTTTTTAGATGGGATGCCAGGAAACTGTCTAATCAGGGGAATACAACCTACCTCCTCCCTTCCTACCCAAAACCACCATCAGCCCCATGCTCCATCATCCTTTTTCACCGTCCACCCAACCTCTTCCAGTCCCTTCATACACCCCACTCTAGATGTGCCTTGCCTGAGGATAAGACTTTTCTTGATCATGGTGCTGTTAAGATGTGCAAGGGTTTCTATGGTGCTCTGCCCCTCCAAACTTTACGAGGGTGGATATATACTATCAACCTCAAGCAAAGTTTCAGAGAAGGAAACACCTCACCCAAGGTTGCAAATGAGTCAGTGGCAGAATCAGAGAAAACCTGGAGTACTGACCCCCCTTGACTCTACAGATCTTGGGAGCAAAGGCCTCTGCTTCTCCACAATATACCACCAGCATAGACAGCAGCAGGCCAACCAGCCCCACTACAAATGCCCTTGTGCTTGCTTGTGCCTCAGCCTTCCCTTTCAGGGGATAATCCTTATCTTCTGCTAAAGCTGACACACAGTAGGTCAGGTGGTGCCAACTGCAGGCATGAACTTATTCATGAGGACTCGCACAGAAGCCACCACCTCATGTCATGTGGGTCACCAAGCCAGCATCAGAAGAGAAAGACCGATGGTTGCTGGTGCTATGGGTGTCAAACAGTCTCTGGACATGTCTAAATATAATTCATCTTCATTCAACCTCTCATCTCTCCATCCATACCAAGAGGCCAATGCCCATCTGTAATGCACACCTTCTCATTCCCCTTTACACTGCCTCATACTCTTGGGAGGGGCTCCCCTGCAAACCCCTGCAGAAAAACTCTATTGCTCTCCTTCAAAGTCCTCCTTTCCTAGGATCCCTATACAGATCTGCTAGGGACTGCTCCTAGACCTCTGGTGAGCAACCCACAGCCCACTGTGCCGACCAACACCGTCTCCTTGTGCCCTCAAACCTGCCTCCATTCATCTTTTCTCTTATCTTACACTTAGATTGTCAGGTCCTTGGGACAGGGACCATCTGTGCTCGTACAGCACCTCACACAATGAAGCCCTGTTCCTCCTAAGAACTATAATAATACAAGTAACAAATATGTGCAGTAGTTGCATTTTGACTGCTCTCTTTCTGTCCTTTCCCAGACCATCCTCTCATTGCTACCTCTTCCCTCAGCATCGGCACTTAATTCATCCCTGCTAGGTGGATCAATGAGTGCCTCAGGGTCAGCAGTTAAATGCTGCACCCCCTAATGGAGAATGAGATGTTTAGATATTGCTTTGACCACCAAAGAAATGCATCTACCTCTTGAAGAGGGGAACATGGCAGCTGCTGAATATGATCAATGGGATGGAGCCATTTTAGTTGGGAAGGGAAGAGTGCCAAGCCCACCTTGCACTGCAGAGGAAGTTAATGAGGTAAAACCAGGGCCGAATTAACCCTTTAGTGGTGCCCAGGCAAACAAACTCGTGGGCCCCTACTTTTTTTCACTCAATAATAATATGTAAAATAAGCACAACTGGGCCCCTTCTTCACTTAGGGCCCTAGGCATGTGCCTAGTTTGCTTATGTGTTAATCCGGCCCTGGGTAAAACACAAGTGTCCAATTTGGACTCCTGTCACTGCACTAGCTACCAAGTTGTTAGTGAGCACATTGTGCCAAATCTCAGACTTCAAACAGCAGGACGTGCATTGGATGTTTTATCCGGTCAGTTCAGGACATGTTCAGAAGGATGCACGTGAATCAGTCACATTAGGAGATGTAGCCTGGTCCAAGAAATGGCCCCACTGATGGCCCTCAGCCTCCTAACATCACACTCAGCCACTGATTCACTATCAGCTTGGAGGTTCCCTCCACCTCCTACTGAATCACCAGCATTGCTTCATGCATGGCATAGATGGGATTTCTGTGCCAGCTCAGAGCATGCCCAGGCCAGATTGTCCTGTGAGAGCTGACCCGATTGAAGGCGATGAATGCATGGCTGAGAGGAAAGCTTGCATGTGATTGCTGCCTCTACTGCTAATTTGCTTAAGGGCTTGAATGAGTCCCATCACCTCTCTTGCTTCTCCTCTGCTGAACGGGGAATATATACCTTGCCAGGGTGTTCTGAGAGTTAATCAAGCAGTAATTGTGCAGCTCTTTAAAGACATGCAAATGCTGACTGTTATTTGGTCGGCACCTAAATATCACAGTTCTTAGCTTCTTAAAAATAGATCCACGGATGATTAGATACGCAGTAACCAGGTGTGAGAGTTGCAGAGGTGGTGTGAAAAACCAGCCCAGTCGCCTTTCAAATGGCAAGCAGCTGCCAGTGGGCTTGGAAGCACTTTCTCTCCACAGAGAATAACAGTTTTTTTTGTCTTGCCTCGTCCCTCTTGGACTGTTAACAAAAGCAACAACAGCACCAGGGTGCTGCTTCTGAAGTGCAGGGTGCTGTACACACACTTAGTAAGAGAAAGTGCCTGCCCCTACGAGATTGCTCTCTGAGCAGACTGATGGTGAAAGGGGAAACAGGCATGGAAAAGCAGACTTGCCTGAGGTCACAAAGCTGCCTAGGCGCTAGCCCCATGCCCTGAATACTGGATCCTGCTGAACGCTACCTAGACTGGAACTTGTTAGACATAGCCTGTGGGCAACGCATGAGCTAGCAGAAGATGATGTTAACCTGGGGGGTGGCAGCTGGCTTCAGAGACCACGCTTAGGATGCAAAGCTTGCTTGCTTCACTCCAGGACCAAAGGCTGCTTGACAGTTTCCCATCCCCATCAGTAGGCTGCTGGAGCACCTCTATTTATAAAAGGCATTTCCTCTTTTTATTCCTTGCTCAAAGACTCGTTATTCTATATTTATCTGCCTTGAACTTTATCTGCTGTGGTTATTCGTCTGGAAATGTAATCAATCTAAGTTCTGACTGTGCCGGACAATACTGGCTCAGCGGCCTCATTGTCCCCCCCTCCCTCCTGTGCTTCTGGAAAACGTGATGTCGAGAGGCTTATAGTCTTTGTGATGAAGGGAAGAAAACCCAGGGCCACAATAAAAACAGTATGCGGTTCTGAGCCATAAGAGGAAACAGAAAGAACACATGGAATTCGTGAGTCCCGCATCTGAGCAGTGGGCTAAAGGAGCAGATTGCTATTTGCATTCACCTGGTACAGAAATAGCCTGTGAATCTCCGACTGAAGAAAAATTATACCTATCACATGCCCATCTAAACAAAAGGATCACAAAGAGCTTGACCAACCAAAAGGGGCACTTAGAAAAACAGCCACCTCTGGGGTGGAAAGGACCGTTCAACAGCTTGCAACAACACTGTGTGAAGGTTTAAGAAGCCCCCGAGAAATTTATTCCCAGCTGTTTAGAGCATTATGTCTGGAAACAATTATATACCTCATGGTGCCAACAAAGTTGAGAGATGAAGGAAAGATTCTCTAAAATCTGTATAAGAGATCAGAGTTCAAGGCTATATTTCTGCCATGTGGTGTTCCCAGATCTGGTTACTGGTCACTCAGCTTTGCAGGAAAATGCTCCGGTATCCACAAGGCTCATTTTGCTAGCAAAATAAAAGAGCCTTTGTAAAAAGTTATAAACAAGCACAGCTTGTAAAGAGAAAAAACCCAATATCCCCCCCTTGATTTTAACAGACTCTGTCCTAGTCATCAGGAGTTTGGTAAAAGCTTTCTTTTTTCATCCAACTGCAATTTTCAGATCTGCCTCCTCTGTATGAGAATAAGAAAGAGTGAGGTGTGTGGGGGAAGAAGAGCGACATGGGGGAGGGAGGAGGGGTTATGCTGCTGGAAGGTGCTATTCAAATATTTATACAGTATAGCCTGCATTGCTTCCTGCCCCAAAATGAAGTCCCTTAATAAATTGTAGTTAAACAAGCCATTTACATCCTGCCTCTACAGTGATAATTACAGACAAGAAAGCAAATGGGGTGGCAACGTTTCAACACTGCGCTGGAAAAAGAAAACACAGTGTCCTTAATGCAATTCCTAATTGTCAGCGCCGGCTCCGGAAGCTTTGGAATTAGGGTTTGCATTTCAGCAGCACGTTCAGAGCGAGACATAGTCCAACGTGTACAGACTGGGTTTTTTTTTTGCCTTCCTCTACAGTGGGGGCTCTGACTGTTGTCCTTGAACCTCTCCAGCATATTTTAACACTCCTCAAAGAGTAGGGAACCATTGCCCACCATTGTCCTCCTGCTTTACCCAGGTTAGGGTGTTAGGTCTTGTGGTTGTGTCAGGATTGACTGTAATTTCACTAATAGCTTGGACAATGGATTTGGTTTGGATAGGGATGTTCCAGGATTCTTCAACCCACCAAGCCACTCCAGCAGCAGAGCCATCCTTTGTAAAAAGGCAGGGCCTCTTGCACTGGATCAGCTGTTATTCCACTGGCGCTGCTGAGCAAGAGGCAGGGCTTTCAGACAGAGAGAAGCTGAGCTCAAATCCCTCAGATCCAATCTCTCTACGAGCTGTGGAAGATCTAGGATCCAGGTCCCTGCTTTGCAGCTCTTGCTCACTTTAACATCTGGGACACGGGTAGATTTGCAAAACTGTGGACTCTCTTGCTGGCTTATGGCAGGGGTGTAAGAGGAAGGCAGGGACCTGGGAAACGCTGCCTTAGCCCTGCCTTCTTGCAAAAGAGAAAACCACAATCATGGGGGAATATCAGTCTTGAGCCAGCCCAGTGAAGATGGAGAGACTGCCAGATTCACCCTGGACAGGTGAAATGCCCTCCTCTGCCTACCCCACCCTCATCATTAGATGTTCCTGGTACAAGTCTGTGGATGAGGACACTGAGATAAGATGGGCTCTGGACAGTTTTTGCATTCTGCTTGGTTTTTTTAAGCCAGAAGCAGCTGGTCCATAGGATGTCATGGCACATCTGAATACAAATGGCTCCTCACTGCTCTAACTGATGGGAAGCAGGGGGTGCCTTTAGGGAAAGAAAATGCCGATATAAAATAGGATGGGTGGCTGAGCTGGGGACAGGGGAAGCCATAGCAGGGAGTTTACTCTGGCACCTGGTGCTGTTACACTGAGACCCTTCTCTCCCACTCAAGCAGACACAAGGGTGTAGGAATGGCAACCAAGGGGAAGGCCCTGACTGTGACAGCTTGTGTAAAGGCCTTACCCCACTGAAGCTCATGGGCCCAGGAGGCATGTATTGATTGGGGCACAGCTAGAGAACCCCAAGCTATAGCTTTTTGTTGTTTTCCAGGGCTCAGAGGTAGGACCATAAAAGGGAGGTGTCATATATAGTGGCTCCAACTTAGCTCTGGAGTTGGATGGGGCCCCACATGTCCCCAGGGTACCAAGACATGGAACCTGATAGCTAAGCCTCCATTCCCCGCAGCACAGACCCAGTCCCCAAGCAGGTCTTCACAGTCCTGAAGAGCATCACACCTGCAGTATCAGCCACGTTTGTCTAAAGCGTCTTATGCCTCTGATGGCTTTAACTTCGCAGGGCTCCTGGGTCCCACCTTTGACTAGTTAATTAATAATCTGGTAGTGGAAGCAGTAGGTCCACATAGCTTCCAGTTCCTGCTGGGGATGGCCCAGGTGGGAGAACCAAGTCCTTGCCTGCCTGTCCCCAGCACCCTTTGATGGCTAAACACCTTAACACACTATCTTCCCCTGGGGTGGTGCATCTGCTACCCAGCATGCCTGAAAAGCAGCATCTCCTCACTCTCTGGTAGAAAAGATCTGCTGTTTGAGGCAATTCTGGGGCATCTAAAGCCATCCCAGCTGAGACCCTCTCTTCCTCGGCATACTCGTTCTACCAGCACCTTCACAAGTAGATCAATTCTGTTATTCCCATTCACAGGTGGGAACTGAGACACTGAGGACATCTCAGTGTGAGAGTGGCTCTGAGAGCTGCTCTAATTAAAGCTCCTGCAGCATTACATGTATTCAGCATCTCGCACTTCAAAATGGCAGCAGGGGCACTTTAACTAAAGTTCATTGGATGAGCTTTAATCAAAGTGCCCCCACTGCCATTTTGAAACACGGGGATGCTGAATACATGCGATGTGGAGGCTGAGGGAGCGCACTAATTAGCAAGCTCCAGCAGACTTACAGTAGACTCAATTAATTGAGGCTGCTCCAACACCTGCTAATTAGCAGGCGTTGGAGCAGAGCTCCATCATGTGTATAGGTGCCCTGTGAGATTAAATAACCCACTAAGGTCACACAGGAAGGCTGTGGCAGAGCAGGGAACCAAACTCTATTGGTCTAAGCTGCAAGCTAGTGCTACTCCAGACTCCCTCAGCCCATAATGCATCCAAGAGATATGCCTCACACCACTCCCCTAGGAGGCAGGTGAACAGAATCAAACAGTATCATTCCCATTGCACATGGAGAAAAACTGAGGCACATGAAAAGGGAAGTGCCTTCCCCAAGGCCAGCAGTGATTGAGTGGCAAAGCTAGGGACAGAAGTCAGCGCTCCTGATTCCTGGTTCTGTTCTTCTGCATGGGCTGTATTGTTGCTAGAGTTACACCAGTTGGGGCAGGCAGTGTGTGATCAGGTCAGTCTTCCTGTAAGATGGAAAAAGGGGCATGCAGTCAGATTCAGAGTGCTTCCAGCTTCCTGAGCACACAGCATGGGCCACTTGCCACTGTACCCACTGGTCACCAAAACACCCCAGCGCCCTTTGGGCAGGCACAATACAGCCTGCACTCAGCTCCTACACTGGTCCCAGATAACTGGGCATCCAAATTTGTGAGTGCCCAGCACTTGAAATCTGGCCCTAAGCTCCTCTGCAAGGGCACTTTGTGAGCCCATGGCGGGCAGACAGGTCACGGCTTGCTCAATAGCTACTGGCATGAGCAGCAGACAGCACCATTAGCTCTATTCAGGAGAGCATACACTGTCCTGTGCATCCTGCCCTCCTCTCCACTGGGGGAGAGATCATCTCTATAACCAAATATGCTGCTGTGGGCAGGGGCAACGAGAGGAAAGAGGGGAGGAGGGAGCTGTGTCCTGTGCAGATGACTCAGCAGTTCGAGTGTGATGAGAACAAATTAAGCTCCCTCTTGTGAGCAAGGAGTGGGTTCAAGGCTGAAGCTGCAGGTTCCCTCCCCCACCCCAGGCTCGAAGTTACACAGACCACTTCCCAGGTTGAAAGTCTTGGGCAACACTCGCTGTGGTCCCTGACGGTGCTTCTTCCCAGGATGAAGAAGGATGGACTGGAGGCCAAAAGAATTTGTACAGCCCCCATTCCCTGCACCCCTCATATCATCATCCTTCATGTACTTACTGTCCCATAGTTTGTGCAGCACAACGTGCCCTTGCCTCACTCTACAGAGAAACAAAAACCCAGATCCTCACTGTATTGACATAGCTAGCTCCCTTCAGTTTTAATACCACCCAAATATCTCTGAGGATCTGGCCCAAGTGACTTGCTCAGGATCGCACCAGAAGCAGGGAACTGAACTCCTTCCTCACATACCCCATCCAAGCACCCTCCCAGGCCTCCCTCCCTTCTGATCTTCCCAGCTCTAGAGGCACAGCCTGACCACCGGCCTGGGGGCTAGAAGCAACAAGGCTCGTTTAATCCACCAGATTGGGTGCAGTATTGATTCCTTCTGAGCTGAGACCCTTCGCCCAAGTGACTGCCTCTGAGCTGGTTCATGAAACAAAGTACTTTGGAGAGGAAAAGTGTCAAGCTTTGCATTAGTCTCTCAATTACAGCTGCATCAGGCCAGGTCAAGGACCTCTAAGGAAAACCTAAGGTGCTACTGGCAGCTGGGGATTCAGTAGGTGGTTGAAGAGTCACCAAGACATGCTCAGCACTGCAACAACCGCTGCTGGCGGCTCCCATGCATCTTGAAGCACCGTCTTTCAGGCAAGGTGATAAAGTGAAGTCCTAATCTCAGTAGCTGTGAGGCATGTTGTGAGCAGGAAAGTTCACACTGGCTCCTACCTGAGGTCACTTCAGATAGCTGTAACTTGATCTGCCCAAAGCAGGCATTTGCAATGGCAGGGCTATGCTCCCAAAGCCACTGAACAGCCAGCCGGCATCTCCAGCTCGATGGCAACAGAGCCATAGGGCCAAGTTTCAGACCAGCCCACAGGCTACAAGATCAGGATTGATTCAAGCATTTATTAAAGTGAGCTGCCTGTGCCCAGAGTCTCCTGTCTCACACAGGTGGCTGCAAGAGTTAACCACCGACACCCTGGGAACTCTCCAATTGCTGTTTACCCTTGTCATGGTGGCTACATGTGATATTAACATAATCACAGCAGGGATTTAATTTTGTCAAGAAATAAACAGCTGAAGCAGAACAGCAGGGACCCCACAAGGAAAGAGGGCTGGAGTTCCACTGCTTAAATTTCATATCTATCATTACTTTTTAAGGGAATTTAATGCCACTTGGAACAAGATGTCAGACTGAGCCCAGGAGACCATCCACAGAGATGCTGAACTGGCAACATCCATGCAAGCTGCTGACACACACACGCATGCATGTGTGTGCACACACAAAGACACATGTCCCATCCCCTTTATATGCCTCATTTTTCTCGCTCATGTAGGAAGGGCCTCACACAGCCTTTATATACTGAAGCTTCTACACAGGTCTGCAAATGCTCCATGAAAAAGGTTAAGTATCACCATCCCCTGCCTTACAAGTCATGCAGGAGATAACTGCCCCAGCCAGGAGTGGATCCCAGGAGTCCTGCTGCAACACATAAACTTGATTTTTTCTTATCTTTTTTCCCAAAGCCAAATCAAGTTCCAGGTACTGAACTCACTGCAAGGAGTGAAGGAAGAGAAGGGTGGCCCAGTGGTTGAGCTACTGGCCTAGGAAGAGCTGGGTTTAACTCTCTGCTTCGCCACATAGTCCCCGAGTGACCTTTGGCAAGTCACTTAGCCTTTCCCTGCCCTAGTTCCCTAACTGAGATGCAGGTAACAGGGACCCCCTATTGCATAGGAATGCTGTGAGAATGAATGCACAAAAGACTGAAGTGCTGAGACCCTGTGGTAAGGGGAGTTGTGCAAGTGCCTGAAGTAAAGGGACGGATTTTTCTCCTAGAGGACTATGTCTAGGCCTGGCTTCCCTTCACTGCTAGAAATGGCTTCCCTTTAAACAGCTACAGCACCAGAGTCTACCTTATCTGAGTGAGCAACCCAGTAGTTTAAGATCTGAAAAGGCGGCCAGCCCTGGAACACGCAAAGCATTTAGAACATAGGTCACCGGGGTGGCAGCGAGGATTTACATTCATTTCACCCTCTGAAGAGCCACCAAATTATATTGTGCAGCTGGCTGATCTGAGAAGGATCAGGGGGTCATTACGCCTGCTATGAATATCTAGTGGGGAAAGGGGAATAGGAAATGCAGGATGCAGAGTGGATGACATTGGACAACGCTGTTACTTGCCATAGTTAATTCCCCCCAAGTGAAGGAGCTATTTCCTATCTGAAACATGGGACTACTGTAAATGCCAGAAGAAAGTTGAATGCCAGGAGGCGGGAAATGCTCTTTATTTTCTCCAGCGGCTCCCATTCGACGCACAGAATTTCCTGATTGTTCAGCTGCCCACATGGTGCATTCAGGAAGCCGGCAGCGAGATTCTCTGAATTACAATGGAGCCTTGAATTAAAGAATTGGGTTCAGGCTTCTAAACGAACAGTGTCCAGCCCCCACAACCTGCAGTCTCCCACTTAATCTGCAGGGTGCATAACCCACAGAGCCACGTGAAGACCCTCAGGGTCAGCTGCCCTCCTGGGCTCTTTCTCCACACAGACAAGGTTTGAACAGGCCTGTGGTGCAGAGGAGGGTCAGCTGAGTGCAGGCTAGGAGTAAACTCATCCTCCTGGCTCCTGCCATCAAGGAGCTGGGCTTCGAGCATCTAGCACAGGGGTGGGCAAAATGTGGCCCACGGGCCGGATGCAGCCCACCAGGCCATTCTATCCAGCCCGTGGGGCCCCTAAAAAATTTAGGAAGTTAATATTTATCTGCCCCTGGCTGCCTGGCATGTGGTCCTCGATGCTTTTCCAAAACTCAGTAAGCGGCCCTCCGCCTGAAATAATTGCCTGCCCCTGATCTAGCAGGAAAGTTGCTGGCACTGGGAGACTGTGCTCCAGAGGGGGAGCATGTAGTAAGAGCACCTGGTGGGCCAGTCTGCCCTGCTCTAACACCTTAAATCTGAGGGATTCAAAGCAGCTCACAAGCAGTAGTGACCCCAGCAATACAGGCCAATTCACAAATAGGAAACCTAGGGCACAGGGGCAGGGTGTGATCTGCCCCAGTCCTACCAGGAGTCTGTGTTAGAGCTGGGAAGGCAACCCACTTTGGGGATGAAAAAGGCTGTGCTTGAAGCCTCAAATATATCATAAACTAGGGGTTGAAACCTATGGGCCACAGGCCATTAGATCTGGGGCTTCAGTGGCATTCAGCACTGGGGGCTTTATGCATGCCATGCCGGTTTGTGGCCTGATGGATGGGTGGCAGGGACCCTTCTGTGCCACGGCCACACAGCTGGGAGAAGCAGCAGCAGGGAGAAACAGCACCAGTGACAGCAACCAGGTCTTAGCACCAGCCCACCTCAGACCCATGCCAGGCCGTTCCAGCCTACCACCAGAAAAGGTTGCTAACCGCTGCTGCAAGCTAAGGAGAAACCAGCATGAGCTCTTGAGAGCAGAGTCAGAGCAGGGCCAGGTCAGCTGCCACTGGGAGACCAGTGATGGCAGGGTCCTCCAGAGTGCAGCAAGGGAATACTTCCAGTCCAAGCCACCATGGCTTCCTACACCCCCCAGAAGCAGCAGCTTGCAAATCCATGAGCCATCGTTAAGGGAGGGCAGTTCAGTGCTGCCTCGTGGTTCTAATGGAGGTAATCAGTGGCCCATAGTAAGGAACTGCTGAAAGGATCCCAAATCCTAAGGAGCCTAAATTCCCCCTCTCCCAGAGGTAATGGGGAGTGCCAGGACCACGGGTGGGAGGTAGAAAGAACAGGGAGAACGTTTCCAGTCATAGAGATGAGCAAGCAGGAAGCTCTTGCTAGTGTCGCGTGTTGGACACAAACTGTGCTGGTTGGTAAGGATGACCTGAAAAGCAACTCTTGTCTGCCCAGAGCTGAGCCAGGCCTGATAACAGATCCACAGAGCTGTCTGCATGCAAACCAGCAGGGAGCTCCTGGAAAACTGCTGCACTCAGGGTGGAAACAGATGTTGTCTTTCATTGCCTTTGTGCTGCCATAAAAAAGTTTGTAGCAGAACAAAGTGAATGCAAGTAGGTGTTCATCCCATTTGTCACATCACAAACGTGGTCTTGACAAAAGGTAGTAATAATTTGTGCCATTTTATTGAGGCTGAGGTCTATTTGCTTTATGGCAGGAGAACATGGGCAGCCTAGAGCTACCTGCACTCTCCCACTGCACCAGATAGGTACTCTTAGGGCTTGGTCCTACATGCACCAGACACTCCCATGCAGGATTAGGCCCCTCAGGCTTCAGGAGCACCTGCCTGGCTTTCCTTACTTCCAGAGACGTGCCCCTGCACAACCCCAAAATCTTCATGGTATGTCTCTGGGAGCAGGGAAGGTCGGGGTCCCCACTTCCAGAAACACACCCCAGAGATTGCCAGAGGCACACCTTTGGAAGCGGGGAACATGTCACCCATTGTCCCACAAGATTGATGAGCAGAATAATGGGTGATGTGTGTTTTGTGCTGGGACACATCCCACCACTGCTGACCTGCTTCATTTGGCTTTCTTTATTTCTAGTCTCATTGGCCAGCAGATTTGGCTGCTGTTTTAGCTGAATTGTAAGCCAGTCCCTGGCCATATCCGAGAAGGCATGTGATTAGTGAAAAGAGCCCTGTAGCAAAGTGACACTTCATCCCACAGATACAGCCTGTGTGTGTGTTATACACAAACCCAGAGGCACCGCCACGCACATCTCCACCGGCAAGCACTGCCACGCATACATCCACCTGCAAGTACAACGCCCCATTTTTTCATGCGCACAGATATGCCTGTGCACACACTACCATCCAGTCAGATCCCCATGGCAAGCTTTGCTATCACATAAGCACATATATGCTTATGTACTCACCCCCACAAATGCATGTTCACACAGTTACAGGCTTACACACAAGCACATGCATGCACATGACACACTTGTGCACACACCAGCACACACAAACACCTGTGCACAACCTACATACGTTTGCTCATGTACACCTACAGTGGCCCTGTTTCCAGGTATATAGCTGTATCCACTCTGCTGTTCGTGACCTAGTTTCCATACCAAATGCATGAACTCCCCTCCAAAGGGTTTTCAAGCAGGCAGGGAGACAATCAGGATCGCAGCCAGATGCCCCAGCTCTCCCGATTAGCTTGCAATTACTTCCAGACACAGCTTAGCAATTGCCGTGCTGCTGGAGACTCACAACCCACTGACATATTTGCTCACACAGGGGCTGCTGTTCCAGAACGATGTGTGTCAGAGGGCTAGACCTGGACACAGGTTGGGGGAGGGAACAGGGGGAATAGTTTACTCACCCAAAAATGAAGTTTTGGCAGAACCAAATTATTCATTAAGCTAGGTTGAATTCAACGAACACCAATAGTTTCTACTAAACAAATAAACCACCCTCTCCTGAAAAATCTAAATATCTCCTTTCACCATTTTCTAAATGACATATTTCAGTTTGATAGGTGTTGAAGTGATTCTGTTGGAAATGTGAGAGGCAAATTTTCATTTTGAAACAATGTTTTCATTTTAAAAAATGCTAAACTTTAATAAGCAGAGCTGTGAGGAGGGGATAGCAAAAAGCCAAAGATTTTGGGCAAAGCCCACGTGAATTTGTTGGAGGGTTTTGTGTGTGCATGTGGCTGAGAAAACTGGGGGAAAAAATCATGATTTGGGTCAACCCTAAATGATTTTTTTCCCCCAATTTTTTTGGTTTGGCTGGTGAACTGAAAAAATCAATTATTCACACAGGACTAGGAAATACATCTGCCTCTGACCCTACCTCAACAGAGCCACAGAGCTGGGTATTAATAAACAGAGCTTTAATAAAAATGCCTCTAGACATGTACTCAGCCTCCCCCACACCCCACCACACACACACACTGCATCCTGCAGATGGTAAATTGGCACCCTCCCAGCCTGAAGTCAACAAAGTTATATGTAGTGTGGCGTGGTCTCAGTGTGCAGAATCCCCTCCGTGGAAAACCTACATGTCTGCAGTAATCCTGCCCACCCAGTGCCTTTGCTTGTTATGTTTGGGCTTCTGCCTTCCTCAGTGTTGGCTGGGATGAGAAATAGGCAGTGTCCAAAGATCTCATGTTAAAGGAAGCTCTCATGTTATAGCCTGTCCAGCAAGGGCAGGCTACAAATAAGCAAATTCCAAATGGAAAGAGCACTTATCAACTAGGTGTCCACACTATTGCAAAGGTGAGTTGGTGGTATCATCTCCATTGTACGGAGCTGAGGCATAAAGCCATGAAGTGCTTTGGCCAATGTCACACAATGAATCAGTGCCAAGGGTGGGAGTAGACCCTAGCTGCTCCAGCAGAGCATGCTGCTCTGGAAGGTACCAGCCAGGACCCCTAGGGTCTACTCCCACCCTTGGCACTGATTCATCGTGTGACAATGGCCAAGATCCTGCAGGTGGGGCTTGTGCCAAGAGAACCCAGGCTCTGAACCTGAACCCCACCAGCAGAAGAGAGGCAGGGGGAAACCACATGGAGAGGATGCTCAGCTGGAATCTGATCTCGTTTCATAGGGAATGGCTAAAATGAACTCAATGTAAGGAGTACCTAGGAATGGAGATGAGCATGCACAGCTGTGAAGGCACTGGTTCTACCAAAGAAAGGCTGTTATCCCCAGAGGCGAGAGGGAATCAGGACTGCAGTACCAGCAGCTGTCTACCCTATGGCCAGGTCTGAGAGAGACCTAGTGTGGAAGCTCCAAGAAGCAGCACCTGTGTTAGAGAGCAGGAGAGAGCCACAAGCTGTCTGTGTCCTACAGCATCCATAAAACCCACCTTTTGTTCCTCCTCTCCTACTGGGACTCCTATATCTTTAGTGGCTCAGCCACTGGCTCTCAACACAGCATCAGTGAAGACATTTCTCCCTGCCTCATTATCATACCAAGGGAAACAAGAGCAATGCTTCCAGGCTTCGCTTCCTGACTGCTCAGTGCTTTGAGTTCCTCCAGCAATCAAAGCGTGGAGGCATGAGATCCTAATGGAGTACACCGCAGACTCCATTACTGCTTCCCAGGCAATGAATGAGCTGCTCCAGTAGCAGAAGTTGGAAGTAGACAGGGAGAGGCCCCCATGCCTCCTGCTGCAACGCACAGTATGCCAACATCCCCATAGCATTTGCATCTGGCGGCCTGTTTCTACTATTTACTGTCACCAGCAGGAATATTAACGTGTCTGACAGAGCCCCACTGCCTGCCACAGCCCTCCTGGGAGTCCACAGTGAGTTTGGCCTGGAAAGAGACCTCTTGGACTCCGCTCTCCCACCCCAGAGACATTAAAATGCCTCCCGCCCCAGCTCTGGTAAACCCCTATGCTCAGACAGGCTGCAACAGCATTTCACCGAGTCCCACAAGGGGACTGGTTCCCGCACAAGCGAGGGGAAAGTTTACAGGGGGGGTTAGTAAAGAAATGAATCACTCCAGTGTCTCTGTAGGCCAGTGCAGGGTGATTAATCTAGTGCCATTCAACGGGTGGCTACAAAGCCAGGGGAGAGAAGGGACGGGGGACCCTCTGCAAAATAATGTTGGGAGCTGGAAATCTTCACTCAGTGGTGCAGTTGTCCCAAGTTTTCATACAAATACAGGCAGATACCCCTGCCCCACGCACCCACAATGCAGATGCTATGTACACAAATACACGCACACGAACACACGCACAGCCATATAGCACAGATACTGCTCTCACGTATACCTGTACCTTGTGTACAGGGACCACATGAACCTGTCAAAACCCTGAACGCACACACATACACACCGACTGCATGATAGAAAAACACACCAAAGGCTGGTCTTCCCGCTATAACTTTGCACAGCTCCACTCCCTTCCCCAAAGTGATGCTGATTGTGCAGCCCCACTGAGGGTCTGACTGATAGCATGCATACCACGTGTACACATGCAGATTTTGACATACAAAAACCATGCTACACATAGCTCAGTCCCTTCCTTATAGGGCTCCTGCCTTCTAACAAGCAGCTCCATGGAAATCCTCCATGAGCTCCCTCCTTAGAAAAGCCACATCACTTTAGATCACAGTTTGACTCACTTCAAAGAACAAAGGTGCCCTGTGTGCACACCATGCAGGTTGCGCACAATCCTACACGCTCACACCTCGCAACTTTCATGTGCTGGGACTGTGGCCAAGTCCAAAATTAATGAGTCAGTCATTCTTCACCCTGGGTATAGCTATTTCCCCTCCTGCCTCCCTGAGATGCTGGGGAGCTCTCGGCAATCTGCGAGAAATGTGGGCCTAATGGCCAAACCCAGGCACACAATGAAAACAATCAATAGAACAGGAAGCTCCCAGTGAGGTGGAAATAATGCCTTAAGTGTTGCAAAGGGTTTCGAGAAGGTTTCATTCATAATGCAGCACTTTGGATGGGAACAAACAGCCCTGATAGAAAGGCGGGACGGGGTGGGGCTGGGTAGGCCAGAGGGAGGAGCAGATGACGTTTTTGGGGTCTGAAAAAAGAACATAGCAATTTCTGGATGTGTTGTCTTTACACCGCACAAACCCTTGAGCCCATGATTTACCCCCATGAAGCACAGTGGCGATGAGCTGACCAGCGTCCTCTACGGAAAGCTTTGCAGAGGAGCTGGCCAACTGTATATCAAGGGTCCTACACTGTTACAGACTGGGAAAATCATTAGCTCGAGGACAGGGGCAGTGGGGAGGGGTCATTGCTGTTGGAAGAGGAGATTTTGAGCTCTATCCTGCAGCCACGTGAAGCCTTGAATGGCTGCGGGAGTGTTGCAAAGTGGCAGCTGTTCCGCCCCTCACTTGCTACCCATTTGGCACATCGTGACATTCAGTTTCTCCTCCATATGTGGGACGTGCAAACGATTGTGTTGCACCTGCCAGGCCTTCTGAGGCTCTGTGGAGATCAGACAGCGATTCCAGGCTCCCCCTCGTTTCCCATGGGGGCTCGGTCCGCTTCAGCCACTTCCCCCCAAAGAAGGGCTGGGTTTGCTTTCCTGGGCTCCATTTCCCAGCCTGATAACAAATACAAGAAGCTGCAGAGCTTCTGGGAAAGTGGTGATGATTGGATAATAACTAGAGAGACTCCAATATCGGATCAAGACCCCAAGGTGCTTGGCGCTGTACAGATTTGTATTAAAACAGAAAGGATCCCTGCCCAGAAGAGCTGGAAAGCTAACTCATGTAAAGTAACAGTGACACCCGACTCTGAAGTATAGTAAGCAATAGACTCAATGCTCCTGTCTAGCCAGTCACAAATGGTATTGATTACGTTCCCCTCCGTGATCAGGTTTCTGGTACGAATGTGCAAAGGATATAAACATTAACGTTCCTGCAGCACCACTATCTCTTCGAAAACTCAGTTACCACCAAGTGTTTGCAAAAGGGCAAGACAAAAGGGCAGGGAGGCAAACACTAAAGTTAAAAATTCAAATGCATCTGTGGAGAAAATCTGGGGAGGGAAGGCCATGATAATATTATTTATGCATACAGTGCGAGCACACAGAGCTTTCACTCTGGGGAAAGAGACATCACATACAAAGAGTCACTATTAAAGGAACATTAAGGTTGCAAAGTCAAGTGCTCAGAAGGAAATGCCAAAGTGAAGGCCCCCTGGGTAACTCTGACTCGGTCCCTTTTTGCCCATTAATTATGGGACAGTGCTGCCCAGCATCACACAGGAAGCCTGTGTCAGTGCTTAGCTCTCCTGGTTCCCACATCTGGACCACTGGCACAAGATATCACTCTCTCTCTCTCTTTTTGCAATCCCTTGTATTATTCACTACCCATCCTGCACACAAATGAGAAAAGCTGTTTGATCTCCAGGATCCATGATTGGTGGTATATAGACAGAGAAAATCTTACAGTGCACATGTTTATACAGATAGGTAAATCTGTAAAGTAACAGAAAACAGGGATTTATTATGACAGCTGCTTAGGACATGGTTATGGAATCAGTTTATCACCAGAAAAAAAAGAAGTTTCAGGGAAAACAACGGTTCTACAAAATTATATCAACTTTCATGAAAATTCCCAAGGAGGAAAATGATTTGATTTCAAAAGTATCATTTGGAAACTCACATCTGAATTTCTAAAATTTGGCTTGAAATTTACCTTTTTTCCCTGTTTATAATATTTTTACATTATTTCTTCACTTAAGAAGCAGTATCTGATACAAAATTTGAAATGTCCTAACATTTTACTTTGTTTTAAGACTTGTAATGTACTGCTGTTTATTAATACCAACTGAAACGTCATCTGCTTTTCTAGAGTAAAGTGGTCCTTATTTGTGCTGTAGTGAAACAATGTGATGATTTGCTCTAGAAAAGCAATACCATTTTAGTTGCTATAACAGTAATAGCTTAATTTAATTATTTTTAAAATAAAACAAAAGGATAGAATATTTCAACTATTATATATTGTGTTGTATTAAGATGACAGTAGCACTGCTACAAAGGCTATGACATGTGGTAGCATAAATTTTAAAAAAGTCTAATCTTTGGACGTCCCAAATGAACATATTCCCAATCTTGTTATTTTTTTAAGAATTTCCATTTTGTGGGAACCTTCAAAACAACCTGGTTTATTCAGAATGAAAATAATTTTTATATTTTAAAACTTCTCTTGCAGAAAATAAAAATTCCAGGTTTCAAGCAACTCTTCTTATAAAAGAAGCATCCTTTCCAAGAGGTGTCACTAGCAATCTCTCCTAAAATCTCCATTTTACGGAAGGTGTCATTAGGTAGTGCTGCTATACATTGCGTTACAAGTTCTTCCCTCAGCATGTGCATGTAATTTAGTTTTTGAGGGAAATCTGAATTCTGTTAGTTTTATGATTTTGCTTTCTTGAGAGGAGCTGCAGCAAACAATAAGAGGGAGTGTGCACTACCTTCTTTATCTCTCCAGCTAGAGTCAGTTCTTATGGCAGAGCATCTTCATAGGAACTGAGCATTTGTGCATTTGTGTTGAGATCCGTGAAAGAGTCGGGGAAGGACTGCCTGAATGCTGTTTTATACCTGGCATACATGGTGTAAATAAACCATTTATCTTAAGAAAATAGAGAGACTATATATCATTGTTTTCTCCTTCTTCTTCAACTGGAAACCAACCTACAAGGCCCCTGGGTATTCTACTGCTCAGCAGAGACGTGCTATATAAGTATTCCTCCCCATACATGTCACTTAGCCCTAAAAGAACGGTAGGAATCTTACAGTAGGAATCTTATTAAAAATCTCTTGTCCCAACTTCTTCCAATGATCAACAGCTTGCTTGATTAGTCCATCATATTTCAAGCACAACACCTGGCTTCCCCAACTCCATAGCTTTTCATTATCATCACTGCTGCTAGAAGCACCATGAATTAGCAATAAGCTCCCAGGGGAATCACACGAAATCTAGGCCACCATCCAGAACTGACAATGGCAGCTTAATCCAGATGACCCCAGCAGGGAAGAATCACACGGATAAGCTGGCTCATGCTGCCCCTGGGGGGCGGTATGCCACCAGAGCCTGGCACGGCATGGGAGGCCAGCCAGCACAACTGCTTTAAACAATGCTGCAGGTATTGATCCAATTAAAGGACTGGACTTAATGGTATCATTGTTAATGGAGATGTTAGCACTGCTGGGCCCCGCTCATCCAACATCAATCCAGCCTCTGCATTTTGCAAACACCGATTGGAGATCAGCTTTCTTCCACTCAATCTCATTCATGAATATTACTTACAAGCTGCCTGGCGGGTTCAGACTCACTTGAGAGCACTGATGTGACGGCATTAAAAAGGCAACGTAAAATCCAAAAGGGCCCTCAAAGCACAGGCTAAGTAGTGCCAGCAGAGAGACAGCAGCTTGGTGGATGCTAGGAGGAAAATAAAAAGGGGGGCATTGCTTTTGCTTCTCCCCAGCCAAACGTAATGAACCCGATCAACTGAGAGATGCAGGACATTTCTGAATGGAGGCGTTCCTCATGGCAGTCCCAGCTGCGGGAAGTAGTGTGCCTGAATGGACAGAGCACCGCGTCTTGGATTTACAGCTGTGTAGACGTGGGATTATTTGGGAACCAGGACTCCTGGGCTCTATTTCTGCACATTTGAAGGGAACGTGGCAGAGTGGTTAGAACAAGAGGTAAACCATTTGGGAGCGAGCAATCCTGGGCTCCAGTCCCAGTTATGTCACCAACTCTCCCTGTGACATCAGGCAAGTCACTTGCTTTCTCTATGCCTCTAAATAAGGCACAGCAATAGTTCTTCCACAGCTCCCGAGTGCGTGAGCCTTAATGAAGTCATGTTTCTAAAAGGACTTTGCCATTGTCAGCTGCAGAAGCACAAACTTCTGTTACTGGCAGAACTTGGTAACAAACAGATTCCTAGACAGACGGAGCAGGGAGAGAAAGGAAGGCAGCAGAGCCCCAGTGCCTGTGACAGTTGGTGCAGATTCAGCAGCCGTCAGCTAATCCACGTAGGCAGGGAACATCCATGCTGCATGCATGCAGGTACCAGGCGGGCCAGCTCAGCTAAGCATACCCTGGTTGCTACTAAGTCCCGACCAGGAATCTGGAGCGGGATGGAGAGAGACTCAGCATCTTTGACAATCGGGCCCTTGACTCTGCCTCTGTCTTTCCTCCAGCTATGAAATCACTGCAAAAGAACCTAAGCAGGCAGCCCTAGGGGGACTTCCCTCTGCAAATAGTTTATCCAGTTGCTACAGGACTAATGAATGGGAAGAAAGATGGGTTCCTGATGAACATGAATGAAAGAGGCTGTGTCCATGAGATCATCTGTCTATTAAGGTGCAACCCACACTACGCTCAGCAGCCAAGCAAGAGCAAGCAGAGAAGGCTCTATAAGGACAAGTTACTGTATTAGGGATATTTTCATTTCACCCTTGTTCTGTCTGCACACTAGCTAACTGGGAAATTCAGCACCCCCTCCAGTGACTGATTCTGGCCGTGGGCTTTCTTTGCAAGATGCCTTTAAGAAGCCTCGCCATCTTTCTAGCTCAGACTTTCCCTTCTGCACTCCTTCCTTGAAGACACAGCAATGCATCTGAGCAACAGCTTCCTCTATCATTGTCACAGGGGAAGCGAGACGTTGGTTGCTGGGAACTGGGGGTGGATCCAAGAGTTTTTGAAAACCAGAAGCAAACAGAGCCCAATTATGAAAAATCATCTATCAAGGCCTGTCAGAGCTTTTCCACTCCTGCTGCACATTATGCCAACCAGAAAGACCACGAATTAGTCCAAGAATCCATTGTTCACAGGGCCCTGGTCTCTGTCCTGACCCCCAACCCTTAGCCAAGTGGAACGGGGGGGTGGCACAAGCTGCAAAGCAAGCTTCTAATCAGATTAGAAACATCCACACCTCTCTGGGAGCCTGCATAGAGTCAGCAAGGGAACCAGGGTGGTGGTACAGGACAGGGGTTGTGTTGTGGGGTTGGATTGCCCTGCCTCCCCCCAGCCCCCGCCACCATATTCCATTTCCAAGCAAATTAGCACACACTAAATGCAAAGTCACAGGATGGATGTATTTTTGCCCCAGAGTAGGACTCCAGCTGAAGCTGCAGAGGGGGTTCTTTGTTCTTGAAGCAGGATACCTGGTACCTGGCTCTAGGATAGGAAGGAGAGAGCATTGCAGGGGCTTTGAGACACCTGGATTCTCCTTATATCTCTTGCACTGGCCCGGTAGTTCCCTACAGACCTGTTCTCGCCTTATTATACCAGAGAGCACTACAAACAAGCGCTCTGGGTGCTGCTGCTGGTACCCAGAACCAGGCACCGGAGGGGCTGTTATTGCAGCTCAGGACCTGCTGCCTGCCAAGCATGAGGAGGAAGGGTCCTTCTACTTCCCTCCCCCTGCACCGTGTTGGAATCACACTGCACTCAAAGATATTGGAAGAGATGAAGCAGCCACTGGTGTGACTGGTGGTTTGGGGTGGAGGGAGCACAGTGGCCCCAGGAGACCATGTGGACCTGCGACTAGGGCCCAGAAGAGACCCCTTTATAAAAGATATCAGATATGAAGGACCAGGCTGTGAGGCATCAAGCTTGTGCATGGGAACAGGGGTTTCCTGGGGGTAGGAGTGAAATAATTGGATTTAGAGAGCCATGCGCTGGACACCCTGTCCTGTCAGGATGCAGTGTTTGCTCCCAGTCCTGAAGGCTGCCAGGCCAAACAGCAGCAGCAGCAGGAAGGCTGCTCCCATCCTGCGTGTGTAATACACCTCCCGTGGGTAGAGCACACTTTGACAGGGAACTGCGCTGTGCTGCTTGCTCACACTGGGAGGGCACACAGGGCCATGGAGACAGGGCTGCCCAGCCAGAGAGCTAGCCTACATAAAGCACTTTCCCTAGCTCACACTTCCCTAGCACTAGATTTGGGCTGTGCCCAAATCTCCTGCCTCTGTTCTGCTCCTTCATGGCCACTAACATCCCTGAGCCACCTGCCAGCCAGTCTCCTGACTACATCCCACTGCAAGGGAAGAGAACTGCTCTCTGCCAACAAGGTGCAACACCTAATACAATTCTGGAGCAAGATACATTAGACACTCACCTGTGGTGGCTTTGGGACTTAGACCCAGAGGTCTCCATGGGAGCACAGTGCAATACTGCTATGGGTAAAGCAAAAGGAAGCCAAAAGCCCAACTGCAGAGAATGGAGCTCCCTCAACTTCTGTGGACATCAGCACATGAGCAATACAGCAGGGCCGAGGGACAGTGGGGCCAAATTCTGCTCTGGGCTTCATTGGTGTCACTCCAAAGGTACTCTACTGACTTCACTATTGTATGCTGATTTACAAAAGCATAACAGAGCAAAAGGCCTGATTTCCCATGGCTTTGTATTCCTATCACAATCCCCACATGTGCCCTGGGAATGCAAACAATCTTAGCAATATGGATCACTCAGCCCAACTCAGTCTAGTTGACAATATTACAGAGGGCAATGGCAGAATTCATGCTATTGATGTAAATGCTGTTTGTAAGAGCTGACCAGGCAGTCAAGCCTACTAGCATGGTCTGCACTAGGATGCGAGTCAGGCACTTATCAGAGTGCTGGTAGCCAAGGCCAAAGCCATGCATCAGTCCAGGTTCCAGGATATCGAGCCAGGGATCAAAACAGGGTTGTGGGCAGAGCAAAACAATCAGCCAAGGGCAGGACATCCAAGATAGCAACAAGGCTGTCCAGAATCATAGCACGATAGTCCTAGGTCACTACACCCAGCACCTCTGCTTGGACAGGACCCTAGAAAGCAGGAGGGTTTCATGACCCTCCAATCAGGAGCCTGTGGCCCTCATTGATCCACCACTGGAGACCTCATGAAAGGGCAAAGGCTGAGCTGGGGCTGGTGCTTGAACAGCAGCCTGGTGACACTCTGGCCTGGGCTGCTGTTTGCAGTGGCCAAAAGTCCAGGTTTGAACCCCTAGGGGTTGCGACTCCAGACTGATGAATCTTGAGACAGAATTGCCTCTGCACAACCTTCCTGTATCAAAATTGCATCCTGGCAGATTGCTCTTTTTAAATCAAATATAATAAGAACAGGCAGTCAGCTGTGCATAAATCTCCTTGCGCTTGCTTCATCTGCTATGTGGCCAGTTAGGAAAGGGATAGAAAGGGGATTAACAATGTGATAGTGGAGAAGATTACACTCAGACCTCAACAGCCACACAGATTCCAGCAGATTGTGTGTGGGGAGGAATAAAAATCTCATGTCTTTGTATTTGATGGATTTTATGGTGCATAATAAATGGAGGATTTACCTGGGGAGGATTAAATGCTAAAATTACACCACTTGGGTGCATATGTGCAAGGCTTTTTTACACAGCAAAATTAGTCTACAGGATTCCAGAAGGAAATGATAGGCAAATACATCCAACGAATAATATCTGAAGCCATGTGAACAATGACAAAGAGGGCGCTCGTGTGGCCAAACAAGTAGGCTCAACCTCATAAGAGCTCAGCCCTGTACTCAGCTCTGCTACTGCCTTCCTATGTGACTTCTGGAAAGTCCCTTCACCTCTCTGTGAAATGCGGATGGTAAGACTACCTAGGAATTTAGGGCCAGATTTTTCAAACTCAGTATCCACCAGGGGAATATTTTTAGGATAGCTCCACAGAGACTGAGGCACTATTAGAAGACAGCATATAATTAACTGGTGGGACTGTTCCATATCCAGTCATTCCCATAGGAGCAATTGGATGCTAAGACCATTGGAAAATCTGGCTCTGAACCACCCTGTGCCCAAGTTCCCTATCTGCAACATAAGGATCCTAATGTTCCTGTCTTCTGCCCTTGCCTGCCCTTTGTTTTTAGATGCTATGGTCTACAGGGCAGGGATGTGTTTCACAGTTGTCTCATAGCACAACCCCATTCTCAGGTGGGAATACCGGGTGCAATTATAATACAAATAAATAATAACAAGAACCACTAGGCTGAAAACTTGCAATAAATAAATAATGCATTTAAATCCAGTAGCTCCTTTCATCCAACAATATCAGAGAACTGTTTGAATTAATTATCAGGCTCCTGCAACTGAACATCTCAAAGCAGTTTATCAAGGTGGCTGAGTAATATTTTACCCCACTACAGGAGGAAAACCAAGGTACAGTGAGAGGTAGTTACAAAGGAAGGCTGCGGCACACACAGAAGTGCATCCCTGGCTCTCAGCTCTGTGTTCAGAGTATAAGTATCACGTTGACTTTAGTGTGACACATGCGTGTGCACATGCATGCGTGCATGCATAAGCTCACTTGTATGTGTGTGCGTGCACAGCATGGCATAATTTTGGCACCAGAAATCTAAAGAAATGCACTTGCAGGAAGGATAACACGAAGATGGCTAGAATGATTGATGTAGGATTCCACATATGAAGGTATCTAGAAACAAGACGCCTATATTAAAGGCCTTTGTCACATTGAGAGGCAAAGGGCCCAGAGATGCAGCATTTTTATAAACAGTAATTCCACTTGGGTGTCTCCTCGACTGAAGCACGCTACCATGTTCTGCTGAACTACTCAGTTACGCTGAATAGTCCCAGAGTTCATGATCCTTTTTGATCTGATTCCTTCTTTTATCCTGGTCATTTTAAAAACACACACAGGCAGATGGAGGTAGATAAAAGGATTTCCTTTATAAACACAGCATATAATTAACCGGTAGGACTCACTGCTATCAGGAAAAGGGAGAGTAGCAAGAGACATAAAATGATGAGATACTGATATGGATTAAGGAGAACACGTACAGTTGCAATAGGTAGGATAAAAAAAAGCAGGGCTATAAACTCACATGGTTCAGGACATAATTCAACTACTGACTGCCTAGGGTTAGGAGGACATTTCTCCGTGGGCAGATTAGTCCATAATTACCCACCGGGGGATATTTTGCATCTGGTGCTGGCTTATTTCAAAGACAGGATATTTGACTCAACGGACCATAGACCTATTCCAGAGTGGCAATTCTTATACTCCAAATCAGGGTTAAAATCCAGCTCCAACTGAAATAAAAAAGGAAGATGGTCAGTAGTAGTAGGGAACGGCTCAGAGAATCCAGCTAGAGCCAGCTAATGTCAATATGTGCACTATTGTATAGCCCACTGGACTGGGACACAAGAGACCTGGGTTTTACTGTCTCCTCTGCTACTGCTTAACCTGTATTCAAGCCACTTTACCTCCCTTATACCTTTTACTAAACGAGGATAATGATAATGACCTTCTTTGGAAAGTGTTTTAAGATCTACCGATGAAAAATGCTATGTAAGGGCTAATGATTATTTCAGGCCATATTCCTCCCTAGCACATCTCTGCTGAAGTCAATGGTATGAGCCGGTACCAGTTGGAAACATTCTGCTACTGTGTTGCTGCAAATTATCTCCAAATTACATATCTGTAAAGTGTGTGAGTTTTGTGCATGTGTGCGTGCATGCATGCAAAGTAGCACCTGCAAAGAGACTGCTTTCATAATAGTGCAACGATACATACACTCCAACATGCAAAATATACTGCTTGATAGTATTTGCATGTTAGTCACACGTGTGTTTGCCATTAAGCCTGCAATGCAGAAACATGAGACACTCCAAATGTTGGTGAGGTGGGGGCAGAGGGAGGTTCAACATGAAGGGAAATGGGTCAGCTGCTTTCCAGAGCCTGGGATTTTAAAATGCTCCTGGGCTGCTTGCCAACTCTGGGAATTTCACAACGTGCACTCGCAGTTTATACAGTGAGCAGACTGGTATAAAGTGCAGATGCTCTGTGAGAGCTGGTTAAAAACTCTGTTATTCCCCGAGGTCTTAATAAGCCACTTCCTGGATGTCTAGGGGTCTGGTAACAGAGCACACAGCCTTGCTCAGGAATTTAGTATCTGATACATCTTCGTTTCTTAGCTGTGTCTTTGCCAGAGTGCACTGATGGGGAGAAAAGTCCCTGCCAAGCAGGCATGAGAAGTGGCAAGTGTACAAAATCCAAACCCCCAGCTCTGTGCCACCAGTCCTGTCACCCCCACTTCAAACCAAACTTATTTGAAAGTACAGAGTCATTTGGTTAACTACGTGAGATGGGCTTCCAAGCTACAATCTGGTTCTGGAGCACCAGGAAGCTGTGATCCAGACAATGTCTCCCATGGAAAATGAACAAAATGTACATTCCCCTTCAATCCCCCCCAAACCTGAGTGATCTAGTAGCCAGCGTACCAAATGAAACTGCTGTTAGCCCAACCACTAACCTCCAAACAGGTGACTAAAAGATCGTTAGTTTAACAAATAATTAGTAAGATGCAGCAACATGTTATGTAATTGCACCCATATGAGTAGGCTGGCTGCTAAGTCCCTTTCTAAAATCTCTTTTTTTTTTTACTTAAATTCAGAAGCATTTTCATTTTCTCTGAACTCTGCAACTCCGAAGAGGCTGCAGCAGCTTATTTCAGAGTCCCAAAAGACTCACTTTTGGCTTGACAGTAAATTGAAGAAATTTCAAGCCAAAGTCTATGGTTATTGTATTCTTTTTCATTCAACAGCGAGAAAAAAAAGGGGTCAAAACCAGAGTCTGGAAGGAAAAGCCTCCTATCCCAGCCTATGGCACTGCTACAAGGCAGTTGTATTGGAGTTCAGTGCTAAAGGATCCCAAAGCACTTTGACAGAGTTGCCACTGAAGTGCAGCTACCTCTGGGGTTAAAGTCTGTAGCTGTGTAACATGGTTGGAGAAAAAGAGAAAAAGGGAGGTATTAGACTAAGCAAACAGACCCACTCTCACTGACAAAAATGACAGCTGGTCTCTTTACTGCCCAAGAAGAGCAGCTTAGATGAAAGAAATACCCACAGGCATTTGTATGGGACTACATATGACTGCACAGATTCAAATTTCTGGAAAGTCTGTATTTCATATCCGAAGGTCATGACACTAAGCCATCCCCAGCTCCCATGAGGTGGCAGTATGGCCTTGTGAATAGGGTAATGGCTTGGCAGTGAAAAGAGCTGAGTCCAGGTACCAGAGACCTGGAGTGTGACTGTACATATGTCATTTCACTTTTCTCTGCCTTTCTGCACCCACTTCTTGCCACTTTAGACCATTAGCTGTGCCAGTCAGCTCTCGCTCTCATTCTTTATTTGTAGAGCACCTAGCACAATGGGCACTGGTTCTGGCTAAGGGGCCTGTAGTGCTTCCACAACACTAGAAACAACCTGCTCCACGATTAAGGCACTGGAGAGAACAACTGAGTATCTCCATGGCCCTGCTCCTTTTCCCAGCCCCCATGCCCACGGATGCGCTAAGCTTCTCTGCGAACATGCCAATCACATCAGCCTCCCTTGTGCCTTTCAATGCCAACACCCTGGCTGGTGCTTTTGGCTCCACTGTCTCAACTCCCCAAAGCTCCCCAGGTACAGATACTGTCAGCCTGCAGCCACACTGACAGAGGTCATAAATGTCTGCAAGGTGGTGAATCATGGCTATGGAAAGGGGGAAGCTCCCTAGGTAATAGCTTTGCTGTTCCCAGAGCTTGTATTTCATCCAAAGGGACAAGCATTAATTCTCTCTCCCCTGCCCCCATTTTAATTTGCATGTCAGGCTTCTCTAAAACCCAATATTTCAGCATGCTAAAGCTGTCTTCCCCCACCCCGATCTGGGCAGCTCAGGTCTGCCTGTCAGAAGCACTGGGCACTCAGATCACCATCTGACTTCAGAGGGAACTGTATGGACCCAGCAGCTCTGACAAGCAAGTGCTGTGATGGTGCTCAGGCTGTCATTGCTTCAGCCCTGGCCAACTGAGCAGTCAGGCTTATGTGGCTGTTATGTGGATGAGGGACCTTCACTAAATAGAAGAAGTGATACTAATTCACTAATACTTGCTTTCTCTTATAATGCAGTGTCAGGCTTTTGCAAATGTAAGGTGCATAGTTATTAAAGGACCTGGACAAGAGCTGGGGTATGTATGGCAAATTTGGGGTAAATATTTTTACTGCAGATCCCCAAAATTTCAGCTAGAAGGAGCTGGAGCAGTAACGGACAGGGAAGGCACTTACAATCCAGGACTCCTGGGCTCTATTCTCCACTCTGTCACGGACTCCTTAGGCAAGTCACTTCATCATTTTATTTGAAATTAAAGATATAAATCCACTCTTCAGTGCATGTTGGGGTCCTTGGGTGGGGAGTGCAAAGCCACAGCATGGCTGACATCACTAAAGGAAACAGGAATCACCTTGGTACCACCAAGTGGGGATTAAAACAATTCCCACCCCAGGTTTGCTGCATCAGGCTGGACTGGAGTGAGTGTCAGGAGCATCCAGATCATGAGCTACCTCCCTTGCTGCTGAACTATACCAGGATGAAGTGACAGGACTGGAGAGCGTGACACAGGTGCTGAAAGGTCAGGCTCAGCTTATGACAAAGGGCCAGAGGAAAGGTGACACACTGATTCCAGAGTGATAACAAGAGAATGGGTACAAAGCAAACCCAAGTGACACCCCCATCTCACCCTGTGATCAGTTGGCTACAGGGTCATCCCAGCTCTTTCTGTGTTGTGTCCTTTGCTTTTTGTCCAGAGCAAAAGTAGTAAGCAGAAACACAGCTGAGTCCCAAATAACCTCGTTTCCTGCATATACAAGGATGTTCCAGGGCAAGCTGCGCAGAGACTGCTGCTCCAGCTGACTTCAGGACCCCGTGAGCATCACTAGAGGGCTCACCAACTACTAAAAAGACGTTACTCCAGTCCTCTGCGCTGCATTCTACAAAGCTGTATCCTAAGGTTAACACTCATTCGTCTTGAGTATGTCGCCGTGTCAGTCGGGATGGAATTTCTCCAAAGCCCTCGGCACTGGCCTCTTTTCTCACTGAAATCAGACATAAGACTCCCCATGCCATCAATTCACCAGCCTCAGGACACTACTGGGGTGATGCACTGGAGTTGGGGGGGAAATACCTGCAGACACCCCATGAGCTGTACCTCCAGGAGGCTCTTAAGTGATTTGCCCAAGCTCACACTGGAAGCTGCAAAGCCAGAAACTGGACCCAGGAGTATCTGGCTCCTAGACTAATGCCTTACCCGCACCATCACCCTTCCTGCAGATAAGAAATATTCACCATGCATTATGACCTTGGGGGTAGTAGGACATTCAACAGTTATAGCAGAAGATGCCCACATCTGTACATAAAAGCTGCTGATATCAGTGAGAAGGCCCCGGCCTTTAATTACAGTTGCCAGGACACTTGGATGTTCATTTTTCCTCTGATGCCCCACTGCGCCCATTGACCTCCTCCTGTTTCTGCAGACTTATATCACTCTTAAAAGAATGCCTCCCATGGCCCATTCATGTGCTGTCCCTTCCCCCACTAAATTACTATTGATCCCAGTGTCTCTGTAGCTTCCTGGAGCTGGGCCTCAAGCATTTAACCTCCTGCCTGGCTGACAGCACACTAACACCTAGGTAGAAGAGGCTGGTATTTTCCAATTTACAGCCGGAGCTGTGCCTGCAAGGATTAAGAGGAATTACAGTTGCAGCTTAATCTCACTTTCAGCAAACAGCCAGAGCATCACTTCCTTCATCCATGCATACAGAAGCAGGCTGGCAGCTAAGACCAGGCCAAGCAGGTAGGTGGAAGCTTAGACTGTGGGTGAGAGGATTTGCCCGCTAAAGAAAGACTCTTCCAGCCTGAAGTTCATGATTTTAGAACAAGTGGGGGAGGGTGGGAAGATTTCCTTACTTCCCATTTCCAGCTATTTCCTATAGGCAAAGCTGGGTGTATAGCACCCATGCTCAAACTAGCCTGATCCAAAGGGTTTTGAGGGCAATGGGAGTCATTTCCACTGACTTCAGTCAGCATGCGGATCACAACCATGATTTGGACGCCCCGGACGGAGTCTGCAGTGGTTCCTTAGCACAGGGATTCTTATATTATCTTAAAAGAGGGGCTACCTGACCAGGTACCCTCTCTCTGATGGCGTTCATACCAGCTGCTTCAAAGAGAGGGTCTCAGACTCGGGGGGCTCACAATGGGAGCTGGGCTTAGCCCTTAACAATGACTAGTTTTTGGCCCCACAGTTGATGATGTGGGGACGGACACCAGAAAAGGCTTGGAAGAGCACCTCATCTTGCTAGGAGCAGGACTGAAATGCAGGAAGTAGGTCAATGTGCTTCTCTTGTAGTCTGAGTCAGGGGAAAGAACCAGTATGATGGCTGAAAAGATGACCGGGGTGAGCAATGCTACAGACAGAAGGCCAGCGAGGAGGGGGGAGCTCAGAGGTTCACCTGACCCTTCAGCACGTGAGAGCTGCAGGGAACAGAAAGGCTCCTGCAGATCCCCCGGGACTGAAAGTAAGGACATGATGGAGACGCTGAACTGGTATTAGGGAGGGGCTTAGGGGGAGGGGGAAGCCTGAAGAAATAAAGGTCTCTGAAGACAAAGGGACTGAGATCTTGTGGCTCAATACCACTCTTTGTGCAATAACTCCACCCCCGCCCCCCCTTCCCACACACACAGTGGTTTAACATCTTGCCTGTCTACAAAATTGGTGATGATGCAATAACTCAACTATGGGAGAAGGTACCTACATACACATACACACACTCGCATGCGCATGTGGACTTGTTCTCATCCCTCAAAGCACAAAAGCAGCTCTCCCGTGTCTGTTCTTATCCTAGGATGCCACGGATCTCCCTAGCAAGGTTTGGAAGCAATGTAAATATGTCCTGAGTGTTCTTACAAGCTCGTCTAAATGGACCTTCCTTCGCTTTTCTTCCTGGGGTGGAGTAGCAAGACGGCTCTGACTGGGTCCCGTCTTCATGGAGGCAAGGGAACAGGAGTCATGGCGTGGAAGAGTTGGATAACTTCCTGCCCATAGCATTCGACAAAACCAGTGCATGGAGAGCCTTGGTCGCAAAACTGATGCAGGGTCTCATGCCTTAATTCCATTTGTTTCCATGTTTGCCCACCTTTATTAAAAATCCCCGTTTCCCTAATTACAGCCACAAAGGGGTTATTGCAAGAGCAAATGAGGCCTCTAGACTCCACCTTGTAATTACATTGCAGATTGTGAAAAATACAGGCCACCTCAGCTATTATTAAACACCTGGATGGTTTCCATTAATTAAGAAAGGAGAGGAGAGTTGAAAGCATCTCCCTTAGGAGCTACAGACCAGGGAGCTCTAAAGAGGGAAATCTTGAATAGGCAAGGACTGAGTAATCAGTGTTAAGATAATCCAGGCCAGTCCACTCCTTCAGAGAACCAGGGTGATGCATGAATTATGTGGCAATACACAGTTAGCTCTAGCTCTGCTCATGGGCCCTACAAGAAGAAGCAGATGGATTCTCAAGAGTCAAGTATTGACTGTTCAGTGTGTGTTGCATGTCCCCATCTGTGCCTAGCCTACAAAGGATATGCCACTCTGCTATGCTTCCAGCAGTAGCACTGTCTTTCTTTAAGGTGTCCCAGATTCTCTTCTTAATGGTATCAAAGTAATGGCCATTTGCATCATTGCTTATAGTAGGTCATGTTACTCCAGGAAAGAAGGGGCGGGGGGACAACTCTGTCACATGGCACACTTCCAACTTCCCTGTGCAGAGCCCTGGGAATCGGTCCATACAGATCAATTCTGCACTGAGCAGAGGGGTGTGGGCGAGGTGAGGTGTAACAGGCTCTCTAGCACTGAGTGCTAGGAAAAGAAAAGGGAGAGGTGCCAGTTAGAGCAGACAAGGCTCTAAAGGGAACATTTTCCTTGCGCTTTCCTCCACTCTTTCCAGGCAAAATGAAACCCTGCCGTCCAGGCACAGTATTATTAATTACCTCTATGGAAGTAGCACATGGCTGCCCCAGTTGTGCACATGAACGTGCTGTCCTAGGCATTTTAGCTATTCTTTTCTTACTGTAAAATTCCTCCAGCAGCTTTTCCATGCCCTGTCCCACCCTGGTGTGTGGGGGCATTGTGTGCTGTTAATCAGCAGCCATATCTCACCCCAGAGGCATCTGCAACGCACCGGAGGGGGGAGTGATTTATGTATATGGTTGGGGATCCCATAGTCACCAGACCCATTCGTGGTTCAGGCTTGGACATGATGATCACTCATTCTGTTTCCGATAGACGGGTTTCCAATACTCCTCCAAAGAAGGATGCTAAATTGCTTGTGAAAAAAATTCGGAAAGATGGATTCCTCTGAGGATCGGGAAATCAGTGTCACTCCAATGCTACTTGGGAATGTGAGAAATTAGAGCCACCAAAGCTTTCACCCTAATTCAGTTAGGAAGCCTGAAAAATCCATCTGAGACCATTATTATGCTGTCAAGCCACTGTCCCCTAAACTGCATATACCACCCCTGCAGCTAAAATGGGATAAAATACAGGAGTAGCAGCAATTCACACTTCAGAAGTTCAGTCAAGCCTATTAGGCCATTCAGAACAAAACCCTAATGGGCTGAAGATGACTGTACCTTCTGGTTTTCAAGAGTTACTTTCCACTGACAGCCATTCTCCTGCCTAAGCACACACAAAACCCAGAGGTTGCCAAAAAAAATCCAGCCTCCTGCATGCTCAGAGCAACCCGCATGGAGCTCTGTCTCCCAGAGGAAAACAACCTGTTTGGTCCTCTATGGCACACTCAGCGGAGGCGTCCGAGGCAGAAGGACTGTGCGTGCACAGCTCTCTGCCTCACCTGTTGGACATCGGCTATCATATTTGCCTGGTCGTTTTCTTGCAGCAAGCACAAGCGGTTTGTTAAAACAACAGACCAAAAACACTTGTTATTTGGAAGATAAGTGGGTAACAATCAGCAGCTGAGGTCAGCGTGTTCAGCCCACAACCTCAAAATGATTCTTTCCATCATCATCCTATACCTCGTATCACCAGGCTGCAGTAAAGAGGATGGTGATCAGTTGTTCTTTGTGGCCACTGGTGGGAGAACAAGAGCATGATTGGCAGCACAGAAGATTTAGGTTGGATATTAGGAAAAAGCTTGCTGCTGGGAGGTGATTATTGGCAGAGGCTACCTCGGGATGTAAAATCCCTGCATTGGAGGTCTTCCAGAACAGGCTAGACAGAGACCCATCAGGAACCGTCTAGGGCAGCGTTTCCCAACCAGTGTGCCATGGCACAAAAGTGTGCTGTCAGAAATGAACAGGTGTGCCACAGAATTTTCCCATGGCAATGAGCTACAATATGTATGAGGATGGGAAATGCCTCTAACAGGTGTGCTGCGGAAACATTTTATTAATGCAAGAGTGCCTTTGGGCTGGAAAAAGTTGGGAAACACGGGTCTAGGGATACCTGATCTGCCTCAAAGCAGGGGGCTAAACCTCTTGAGAGCCCTTCGAGCTCTGCAGTCCTAAGATTCTCTGCTTAGCCTCTTTAGTTCAGATCTTGGAGCTCTCTACAAAAGGAAGGTAAGGTTTACATTATCAATAGGGAAACGTAAGCACAAAGTCACTTGTTTAAATGTTACACAGACCAGTAGCCTAAAAATAGAGCCCAGGCCTCCTTCCTTGTAGCCCACCTTGCATGCTATCGATTTGACCATGATGTCTTCTACAGGCCAGCAAGAAGCATCCACACAACTAGCACCTCTCAGCCACTTAAAGAGTTGTGGAGCGTGAGCCAACAGGAGGTCTACGCTTTCCCTGCAGAATGACTGGCACTCAGGTGTGAGCAGCGCCACTATGAAGCCATACCTAAGTAAGGGTGCAGAGTCCTCCACCTGACAACGGGGAATGGGATCTCCTGGGGCCATATTCTATAGATGCTCACGCTGCATTAAGCTGAGCTACTGGAGCGTTCTTGTGGGGAAACCGGTCTGTCCTTCCTGAGCAAAAAGGAGGAATTGTAGGAACGCAATGGAGGGTTAGTCTCTATCCAGGCTGTCCAGTGGTTAGATGACCACTATGACTGTAAGCAGCTCTCAGGTTTTATTTAGCCTTTATGCCAGGGAGGGCAAGTGAGCTTGGGTAAGAACATCACTACACTCAGGTGAGAAGAGTTAGTGCGTGGATGAGTTGGGGGCTAGGGGTAACACTGAGTAAAAGCTTTAGCTAAATTAACAGTAAAGAGAGGCCGATAAAGCACTCCCAGCCCTGGGATGCCACCCTCGGCCAACTGAGAGTGTGACAGAACGAGATTCTAGCTTGCTAACCCTTCTGCTTTCCAGCCACATGATTCCTCTTCTTCCTCATCTAAAATACACTGACTCAGGGCCCAGAAATCCCCCTTGTGCCATCCCAAGATGAGAAGAGAAAAAGGTCATTTCTTCCGACAGTGTATTTTGAATACTCATGTGAACCAAGCAAAGCCCCTTCCCAGATATCTCTGGGTCACTGACAGCTCCAGTCACCAAAGTGTGAACAGTCACCAAAGCCTGGCCAAGCTATAACCAAGCAGTAGCACAGCTGGCTCAAACCCCAGTTTGTATCCATAGACAGCATGGTGATAGCTTGGCTAGTAGTTGGTCATCTAACAGGCATCTGCTCCCCACTGCTGAGCGGCAGGACGGCCTGTGATTAATTCACTGCGTCTCCAAAGATCTGGAGGTGGTGCTCAGCTCTGCCACAGCCTCACTGCCTAACTTTCAGGAAATCACTTAAACTGCACCTGCCTATGAACCAGGGTTGTGCTGAGACGCTAAGATCCATTAACAACTGTTGGGTGCTCAGATCCTTTAGTGATGGGGACCAGTTATAAGTAGATTGAAAAGCTACTGGATGGCCACAGATTGAACTATGTTGCCTGCACCCACTTAAAGCCAGGTCTCCATTATATGTCTGGGCTTTGCAAGCTGCTTTTCAGTCACTTCTCTTTCACAGCTTTCCTTTTGAAGCAATGATAGGAAGTTACTCAAGAACCAGCCCTGCTGAAAACAGAACAGTCTCTTTGCAGCCCTGTATCAAGGCAAGAGCCTAGCTATATTGTTCTCCGTCCCCAAGACCAGAGAGGCTCCTTCTTGTCCTGCTCTTTCCTTAATGGCTTCCTGGGCCCACACAATATACAAACACAGATATCTGTCTTTTATATTTCATCCCTAAGGCCCCTATTAGGCTGCACCTAATAGGACTCCAGGCATCAGAATGCACCTTTGGTTCATCCTACATCCAAAATACATTTTACCCTCAAAAGTACAGAACTTAGATGGTGTAAATCAGGCTAGCTCCACTGAAATGAGGTGAAACAAGGCTGATTTACAGCAGGGAAGGATTTGGCTCTGTATCCTTTATTTAAAATACAATAAAATTAAAAAAAAAAAAAAACTTTGCTAGTTAGCTGGATTCTTTGATACAGAGGAAAAAGAAAATGGCCTTGGCTTTCTCATTCCACCCCTGCCCCAATCAAATGGGCAATCAGTTCCCAGCTATTAAAGTTTCAATATTCCTCTTGCCACCTTCCGATTGCTTTTAAATGACTGTAATTAAACTGATGCCAGAAAATGAAATGGTACCAAAACCCACAATCTCTTCTTGCGACAATTAATGTGCTTTCAGGCCAGCAGTCACCTCTCCAGCCATCCCAGCTAAGTGGCCCCTGGCAATCTGACACAGTGAAAGTGGTTGGCTGCAGGTTGGCTCGCTCCTGAAGCATGGGCTATTATGCTTCTGTGTGCCAGGCTCTGAATCAGAGGAACTAGTTTCCTGGCTTAGGCACCCTCTCCCTCCCACACGTACATACTGGTTTGAGAGGCAACTTTAACAGCTATGCTGCAGGCATGAGCACTCCCTGTTGACACCTGAGCTTGGTGGGATTGCCAAATTCTCATCCAGTCACTGAATTGTTACCAAAGGGCTACTCCAGCTGCCGGGAGATTTGGGGAGTTTCTTCCTGCTGAACATGTGCCACTTGCTGTGTCTAAATGCAGCGGAGGGGCCCTGTTAACAGCTCTGGGTGACAATGTGGAAGAAAGGAACGTCAAAGGCTAAAGGGGAGGTGGAGAATGAGTGGGGCTGCTTATGTACGGGGCTGGGAGTGGAAGAGTTGGCCATTAGCTATGTCCCAGAGTGTCTATCACTCATTCACTTTGTGCCTCTGTCTCCCTATTTTAAATAGGAGGAAATGATGCTGACCTGTCACAGAGGAGTTAATCTGTGTGAACAGCTTGCAGGCCTTCACATGGCAGGTGCTAGATCAGAGTTAAAGAGCCAAAAATGCTCAGATTTGCTGTAAGCAGGTATAGCTATAGCTGAGTCGAGGAATTTGGATTTACTACTGAGTGCTGCTAATTTTCACAGTTTGGGGACTGATGCTTTTCTCCGAGCTCCTGGACTCCAGGGGTCGCATAGAAAAGCTCCTTTACTTCAGGGAAAGCCAAGGTTTTCTTGCCCTCACCGCTTGTGAAAACCAGGACCTACAGCTCTTAGATCAAGAAGCAAAAGGGAAAAAAAGCTATTAAACCTTCATGTGCGAGGCTCGACTTGTGACGTTCAAGAGCTTGAGGCTGGCGACATGCTTACACCAGCTCAAATATGGTCCATGCTTATGTCCAGGTTGCTGTTCAGCATCACTGTATCCCCATGGCACAGGGCTGCATCTTCTCTTTCCACAACCAGGCTGTAAATTCAGCGCCAATCCAGCCCGGCAGTGCTGACTGGGCAGAGATGGCCACCTACCTGGCATGAATTAGTAGAGTCAGCCCCAAGTCAGGTGGCCAAGTGCCCTATTTTTGTCTGGACCCTTTTGTTGATAATGCTGGTAAAGGGGCCCAGTAATAAACTGAATTTCATCTTTGTCCCAGGGATCTTTGAAACATCTTGTTGGATGATACTAGTTGGGCGAGTAGCGAGGCCAGTCACAGCTCCCTGAGGAGCCAAGTCCACCTCACCCTACACCAGCACTTCTCTCCAGCAAGACGGAGTCCTGTTTTGGCTGAGACACAGTACAGGGAGCAATCAAGATGCCCCCTACCCCCCTCAAAACTGACCTCAAAGCAGATAACCCCATAAATCCATACTCTCAGCTGCCCAGGTGCCCTATACATTTATGTTCCCTCTGCGCAGCTTCAGGCTGCCCAGCACACAACCGATTGTTAGTGTGATGGAAAATCAGCTCAAACCGTGCAAAAGAACCTGGTTATACAAGCACCAGGTGGCTGCAGGTGCGGAAATAGGAGTCAGGGGTGCAGCCCAGACAAGCTAGAGCAGCCAAGGGTAGTCAAAGAAGTCTCACTAGATGAGGACACTGCTCCTACATGTGGTAGTAGCAGGTGTCTTGGCATGTGTTTTTGCTGCAGAGTTCACCTGGGTCCTTACTAAGATGCTGACCCTTACCCCTCCTGCTAATGCAAGACCCTCCCACCCAGGTGTGGCAGTGCTTTCTGGTCCAGCTTGGAGCGAGAACTACAACCCAGATTCTTCTTTTACTCGTCCTTCCACGGTGCAGCAAATACTGAATGTACATGCTAAATCACTCCAATGCTACCAGTCATCCAGCACCAACCCACAATCCCCACTGTGTTCCCAGGCAAAACAATTCTTCCACAAGGCACGGGATACAATCATAGAGTGGTTTCACTTATAGCAACACAAAGCAGTGTGGTTTAGCCTCTGTCCTGGAAGTCCTAGAGACACGCTCAGGGGAGTTTGGCACCTCTGAGAGCACAGTAGCAGAGGTCGGGCTTAGGGGTGTCAGCAGCGAACACAGGCCCTTTGGCAGCTCTGATTCACTGCCCCTTCGTCTCCTACACACCTCGTTTGCACGAACAGTGCAGGGCAGCAGCAGGGATGCAGGATCTGCTCCCGGCCAGGCCAGCCTCTGCAGCACACGTCCGCAGTGAACAAGCCATACACCCTGCCCTTTGTCCATGCTTGCCCTGCTCAGGAACCAGCAAAGGTGGCACCTCTTGTCTGTGATCAGATCTGTATTTGAGGGGCCTAGGTGTCACTCACTCCCCAATGGACACCCCAGAAGAAACTGGACCCTGTTCCAGCTCCTCAAAGCTATCTCAGTGTCTGTCACCTCCTGCTCCATCCTCCCTCCTCTTGCCTCTCTCCACCCCGTGATTCCCCACTCCGCTTCTTGTGTCCCTTCCTCTGTTCCTAATCGTCGTTACCCATCACCAGTCAACTCTGCTGAAAATCAGGGACAGAGGTTCGAACCAAGCAGCTGCAAAGAAAACCAGCAGAGCAGCCTGCCCATGTGCTCCTCCTCCCAGCCCTGGTATCGGGATGCTCCGTTCTGGGTTTGATGCACATCAGCATCCCGACCCACCATTTACACCTCTATACCCCTGTAAGGCTGGGGTCTCAGGCACGCAGCCACCGCAGTGCCAGCCGCTGCAGCCCTCCACCTATTGCCTCCAGCTGAATTCGGCTACAGAACATGTAACAAACAGCAGAGGTCTGATGAGACCGGGTGCAAGGCATTGTGGGAAGGTCCCTGGATAGCGGCACTTGACATATGGGCAGGTAGCAGCGAGCTGTGAACAGTGACAGTTGGCGAGAAAGGAGAGGGAGCCTGTGACATCTCAGGGACCTGGAGAGGAAACGATTTGGAAGGAAGGTGCCTCCTGAGATCCGAGATGAAAGCACTTCGCGCGCACAGGCAGCAGCCCACAGCCTTTGCACGCCCATGAAAATTAAAGGGAAAGGGGCATTTAAAGCCCTCTGGACTGGGGCTGGCTGCTTCTTTACGAGTAAGAAAGCGAAAGAGAGGTAGCGAGCTGAAATCAGCCATGGGAGCAATACACAGATCCATACACGGACAGTCCAGAAACCTTCAACTCCTTCCTCTCCCACTACAGGGTGGCACGGTCTTTAAACAGATGCTCAGTGTTATTTGTAGCAGAGGTTTTAAAGGTCCAGGCCTATACGGCACTATGGACATGCCAAAGTGGTGATGGATAACTGGCCCTTGAGAGAAAAGCCACAGATCCTGTCACATCTAAGAGGCATTGGCAGGGAAGGGGTTAGAGCCAAAACTTGGGAATGGGCTCCAAATCTGAACTCTCATGAGCTTTGCTGAAGTTCAGATCAGAGTCTGGATTTTTGGGCTCAGATGCAGCACAAGCAAAGACCTCTCCTTGAGCAGCCTGAGCCAACATACAATGGACAGTCTTACTAACAAGTGCCCAGGAGCTAAATTATTTGATGCTTTTTGCCACACCTTGCTCACTTGCCACTGGCCAATCACCCCTGAACAGTGATCTTTGGCATAACCAAAATATGCAAAATATGTTTTATGCAAAACATAAAAATAGTTTTATGCAAAATACCCCCAACCTGTTGGTGGGCTAGTCACTGGGACTGGGAGAGCTCAACATTTGAGCTGAATAACAGATGTAATTAGTCACATGGGATCATTCCCATTTCCCAACCGACTGGGCTGCACTCTTCCAAGGAGCTCCCACCTCCCTTAACAGGCATGGCATTTTCTCCTGGACTGAACCCACCTGTCTGACTGATAAAGGGGCCTCAGCCAAGGCTTGGGATGCATTTCCTGGAGCATTCATACTGACACGCTTCCATTCATGCAAGTGCATTGGTTATAGCATGTGAGGACCTGCCAGAGGAAAGCTCTTGCAGGGCATGACCTGTGTAACTAGTCCTGTGAAACCCTGGAATGAGACAGATGTTCTCGAAAGCCATGTCTGGGCAACTTAGCCACTCGCTAGCATACCACCGCAGAACAGTCCTGAAACACGCAGGAAAAGGAAGCCGCTGAAACGCCCACAAATCTTCTCTCTGCCTGTGTCTGGTGCCAAGGGAGCCGTTCCTGGAAATCAACACTCTCCCCCCACCAGACAGGTACAGCTGCAACAATGGAGGTGCTGGCTGCCGTGCTTGTGGGCATCACTCCAGCTGGAGGGATGCTCGATTCGAGTGGCCAGGGCGCTCAGCCTCCATTGCTCATTCAGGTCTTGACCTCCCTGGTGAGGCTGTCACCAAATGCTGCAGATTCGTGCAGTTATTATGAGATGGGAACTCACATCAACCAATCTGCCCACGTGGGGTCCATCAAACAGAGGCATCCGGTAAACCGGAACAAATTTGCTGACCCCCTGACTGGGTCACAGACAGATTGCAAAGATACCCCCCATTACTGTGGCGGGTTAACTAAGATGGCAGCAATTGCTAGGGTTAAGAAGTGTGGAAAGCAATGGGTCTCTAAAAGGAATCTGTCAGAGGGAAGATGGGCCCTGTAAATTCACAAGTATTTGCCTCTGAGGAGCTGAAACAGGATTCACAGCCTGTTCAAGATACCTGCGTTTTCACAGGTCTTTTCTATTGCTGGTGGGAAAGCATTTTCCCACTTGAATTCTTCTGGCCTTTCTATTTCTCCTCTTACCTGGCAGAAACATCAGTGCTGTGATAATGCTGGTGCTTGCGAGTTTGGGACAACCAAATCATTAGCAAGAAAGTGATTCCCACCTACAAACATTACTCATTATTTCAAATCAATATGGGAGCAGAGGCAAACGCTGATCTTTCAGCCTGGACAAAAGCCCTCATTTGAAATGCTCCTCTGACAGCGTCCTTGGGATTCTTTATATAGAAAAAGGCGTCCAGGGCCAGTGCTTCTCACCAGCCTGACAACAGTATGCTGGTCAGGGCAGCCCCAGTACCCTTAAGCCAGCCTGCAATTCCAAACCAGTCTGTATTTGCACCATAAAACACAAAAGAGAAGGACTCCCTGTAACAGCCACTAAGTTAATGTATTTGTATACTACATTATCAATGAAGTCATCAATGCATTAACAATCTGCACCCCTCTCTGTATAGATGAAGCCTAGGGCTAGGGTCTTGCAGCAAGGTGACTTTTAATGTCTCAAGGGCCCCTGTCCATACGCAGTACCATGCCCTGGCAACTTCAGAATACAGCAAGCAACAGCCCTCTTGCCGAGTGCCCCCTGCAGACCTCCACAGCATTGGCTACTCTCTCCACCGCAGAGCACACATAAGGACGATACTTTTATTAGTTTAATAATAGCATCTTAGAGCCAGTATCAGGACCCCAGTGTGGTAGATGCTGTACAAGAAACAGATGGGGCCAGATTCACAAAGATATTTGGAAATGTAACTCTTAGGCATCTGATTTATCATTGAAATCAATGGTACATTAGAGCTTAAAAGCCTTAGTGAATTTGTATCCCAACCCCTGGATCTAATTAGCCAAGAAAAAAAAAAAAAGGAATTTATACTCATTCCACAGATAGAGAGATTAAGTGATTTGCCCAAGGTCACACAATGATTCTGTGGCAGTGCCAAGATTTAAACCTGCCTCCAGAGTCCTAGCCCAGTCCTAACCTCAAGCCTATACTTGGTCTTATAGTCCCAGTACGATTCCTGCCAAGCCATATTTTCAAGTAGTTGTTACAGTGCTCCCGTGCACCACCATGCAGCCACTATTCCCCCAGGCACACGTGCAGATACAGGTTCTGGAGGTAAAATGGATGCCTGTACAGTTTTACCGACAGGACCATTACAGGGTCTCCAACGCAGCTCTTTCCCGACAGGCTTATGGGGAGTTCCATTAAAACTGCCCGCATGGAAAAAATCAATTTATGGAGCATGCCATCATGGACAACAAAAAAGGGAAAGAAATATACAAAATAAAGGGAATTAATGAGTACGTGTGGGGCAGGGAGGGAGGCTTAATTAGTGCCATAATTAACAAGCATTAAAAAGGGAAAGCTTTGGCTGGCTTTGGCAAGGAGAGCTGTGATAACTATCTAATATCAGCTCCTAAAACTGTTGCGGTTCAATTGTTTGGACCTTCTTGCCCCTCCCAATCTGTTCTCATGCTGAGCCATGGATAATGAACCTCCTAATAATGATTAATCAGGAATACATTAGAGGCTCCTGCATGCTGTTCAGTCGGCTGGAGATTAATATAGACTTCCCTGCCTGAATTGCAGTTTCCCTGAAATCAATGGCAAAGGGTGAAGAAAGGGGAGCCCCTTTCTGGATGGACTATCCCCTAGTCCTGTTGGGGCTTAATTAGGAGTAATTAACCATAACTGGTGCTTTGCAAACCTCTGTCCCAAACAGTAGGACACCCAGTTTGCAAGCCAGCATGTCTTCAGCTAGAAGGAGGTTCTTCTTC